>NC_092343.1:197435000-197757500 GCF_046630445.1 Rutidosis leptorrhynchoides
GCTTTAGGTTGTTGATCATCTACATTCAATTTGATAGACCAATCATCATCATCTCCATGAATGACAACCAAATCTTTGTTAGGAGTCTCAGCTGTTTCTGGTTCATTTACTTTATTAGTAATGTAAATCTCACGCTTAGTTGTTTGACTCTGAGAACTGTAGTTTTGATTCTGGAATGGATTACGATTACCCTGCTTCTTTTGTTTTATACACTTTCTTGAAAAATGACCTAATTCTCCACAGTTGTAACAAGTAACAGTATTCATATACGATCCCAGTTTTGTATCTTTGGTCAGACTGATCGGTATTCCAGTTCGCTCTTCGTAATCTCTTGCTCTTCTCACAAGATTTGCCATACCCCACATAATATCCATCTTTTCTGCTTCATCTTTATCAAGTTGATGATAATCTTCAGTTGTTAGATGAATGTTACCTACACGACCATCAAGATAACTATCATAGGAATTAACAAGGCTTGATAGTAAAGCTATATCTTCACTAATCTTTTCTTTCCCAGCTTTCCTAATGTTCTTGATCTTAAGTGCAGATAGAACATCTGATGCAGTCGGTGTAGATGACTCTGTAGTATTGGAAGTAGGTTGTGATTGAGTATTGAGAGAACTTGGTGAAACTTGTGGTGGATACGAAGGTTGTTAAATAGGTGTACTGCTAACATTCAAACCATACATATTCTGATTGTTTGTAGCAAAAGCTGTTTGAAATGGAGCATGAGCTGACTTAGAGGTGTATAGCCATTTGGACAATACATTTTGGTGTCTTGAACTTGTTTAGACCTCTTGATTTTGTTTAACAGTTCTAATTATTCTTCCTGAAGTATTGCGATAAATGAGTTCACTGTAGCAGCAGCAAGTGCTCCACTTGTTTTCATAGTTAATACAGAACCATTCCATTCTAGTGGTAATGCTCCAGTTAGACACGTCACTTTATCTTTTTCAGCAATGGTTACATCATGCTTGTGTAGTCCAGCTAGCAAATGACGATTTCTTTCAACCAATTCCGTAATAGATTCTTCTGACTTGCCAGTGAAATCGATCAAACTCGGCTTTCAACTCAAAACCTTTTCTAGTTCTGTAAGATGTATTTCCTTCATTGAAAGTACGAAGTACTTCACATATCTTGAATGAGTTATCATGACACAGAAATTGATGGAAAATCGGACCATCAAGAGCACTTGTCAAGTTACAGTACATTTTCTTCTCCAAGTTATATTCTTCACGTTCTTCCGAAGGCATATTAGGCAATGTATACAATTTATTTGTAACTGGTGAATGTGGCCATTGAAATTCGGTTTCAATGTACTTCCAAAGCTTCGTGTCCTGACCATCAGACCAAATCTTAAATCTAGACTTCCAAGTAGAATAATTATCCATATTCATTAACCTCGGACATTTCGTACCACTTCCTGATTCACTCTCAGCAAGGAGTAATCGTTGAGTCATATACGTAATACTCTGAACTAACGGTGCAGCTAACGCGTAATCGCTTGAATTAAACATCTTGAAAATTTTACAAAAAAGTAAACCGTGAAAGGACCCGTTCATATACAATATAAACGATTCACAATAGTTGATTTCATCGCGAGGTACTTGACCTCTATATGATACATTTTACAAACATTGCATTCGTTTTTAAAAGACAAACTTTCATTTCAATGAAAGTTGACGGCATGCATACCATTTCATAATACATCCAAATATAATTTACTTAATAATAATCTTGATGAACTCAACGACTTGAATGCAACGTCTTTTGAAATATGTCATGAATGACTCCAAGTAATATCTCTAAAATGAGCAAATGCACAGCGGAAGATTTCTTTTATACCTGAGAATAAACATGCTTTCAAGTGTCAACCAAAAGGTTGGTGAGTTCATTAGTTTATCATAACAATCATTTTCATAATTTTAATAGACCACAAGATTTTATTTATTCAATAATCATACACTCGCAAGTGTTTAAATTCATTCATATGAATTGAACACCTGGTAACCGACATTAACAAAATGCATCTAGAATATCCCCAAACATATAAACATCGAAGTACTAAAGCAGTTCAAATTCTCTGACTGGGGCGTGTCAAAGCCATAGATCTATCTTTAGGATTCGCGTCAATTGGTGGCAATTATAATAAACACCAATTCTTAGGCTACCAAGTTCAACAAGGGCGATATCCGGTATAACAATTGAACCATAGAATGTAGTTTTGATTACTTGTGTCTATTTCGTAAAACATTTATAAAAGTGCATGTATTCTCAGTCCCAAAAATATATATTGCAAAAGCATTTAAAAAGGGAGCAAATGAAACTCACTGGACGAACAACACCTACTGCATGCTTTAATTCATCCTCAGCACCAGTGTAAAGTCTGAAGTTATCAATAACCTGAAACGCTCCACTCACAATCATAATTCAGTAATTCATAAAGTAAGAATAATAATATAATAAGAATTATAATATAATTTTTAATAAAAAACGTGCACCTAATGATATTAGCAGCCATCAATATGAACTTATCTGCCTACAGTTTATTACGGATGGCTATATCGGGCTCCATTGTAAATCAGTGGCGGATAAGAGTCTTCAGAAAAATTCCATATTTTTAAATTAACTATATTTATTTATTTTGGTCATTATGGTATAAGATTCGATCCTTAATTTGTTAAAAAAATTACATCAATTGTCCCTCTCAATTCTGGGTAAAATATAAAAAGTGTTAAAACTTAACAAATAGTTCCTAAATACATTTTTAATAAGCCTAAAATTTATAGAACTCATTTTCGTATCACCGTTTATTTTAAAATTTCATAAGTTTGAATTTAACTTGCTTAATATAAATCGAAACATCAAACGAGTATTAAAATCATTTAATATTTATTTTTAATATACTTTATTTATATATAAAGATATATTTTAAATAATAATTATTATAATATCCTGTTAATTTTTAATAACAATAACATATAATACTTCAAATTATATTTCGAATTATTATTTATATATACATACACACATATCTATTTACAATTAATTTTTCGTGAATCTTCGAGAGCAGTCGAAGGGTAATTGATTACATGAATAAAATCTCAAAATCTTTGGGATTCAACATTACAGACTTTACTTATCGTGTCAAAATCATATAAAGATTAAGTTTAAATTTGATCGGAAATTTTCGGGTCATCACAGTACCTACCCGTTAAAGAAATTTCGTCCCGAAATTTGATTGGGATGGTCATGGCTAACAATAAGAATGTTTTAATGACGAATATGAGTTAATAAATAGGGTTTTATCATCATTGAGTAATATAGATAAAATGATTCAATTATGTGAAGCGTACGAGTGAAGCTATCACAAAAGATTGAGATAGAGATTTAACTTTTGACGTAGTCATGGTGGATTTCCAGAATTCAAGGGATTTAGAGAAAATCTTTGAAATCTAAAAGATTTGATTCTTCGGCGAGTAGGGAAATTAAGATCTCTATAATTTAATACGGTGATCTGCCTCGATTACTCTGTCTGATATTTCCATTATAAATTAAACTCTTCCGTTCCATTATTCTCACCATTCCTATACTTTTTTTTATTTCATACATCCAGAAGATTGTGAAAATACTTAATCCCGTTCAAATCCTTGATATTTTCTTAATTATCATTTCTGCTGTCCTTCTTTTTTTTCAATCTTCCATCAGAAAAATCTGTTTACTTCTACTATTACCTTGGGGTGAAACTATACTTAATTCTACCGTGTCTTTATATTGCTATTCATATTAATATCCACGATTTATAACCTTCATGTTGTTATTGGACTTTATATTTTCTCTTATATTTTGGAGCTCTTTGCCTTTTTATTCTCTACTCGACCTCTAGTAAAGAGAGTAATGGTCCAGAATTCGTAAGTATGGAGTTTCGAATGAACTTAATGTTCTAAACAAGAAAGAACATAATAGCACGATTTGATTTGTCAAAATACCAGAATCATTGAGAATAGAACTATCAAGAATATACTTTCTTGATATGTTCAGAAGTTAAGCAGAATGAAAGAGTTATGTAACATGGCACATGATGAGGTTATGATCTGTGAATCATCACGTTCCATTAGAAACTCAGCATGACTTATTGTAATATAATTACGTTGATCAAGTGTCATTAAATTATACTAATTCATGCATCAATTTCTTTACATTTCTCCAGAATTCATTCATAAATTAAACTTAGATTTTACAGAAGTTTCCAATATAATGAAACACAGGAAGCACGAAGAGGTATATAATTTCAGATGAGAATATTTATTAAAATATCCTCAGAAATATCGAAGATATTTATGATGATATTTTAGAATTTCCAAGTTCGAAGGTTGATGAAGAAAAATTTTCTGCAAGATTTTAACATGACTTCGGAGCAAGATATTCTCTAAAGATTTCAACGGATCCATAATTACCAGGATTCTTTGAATATAGGGTATGGTCCTTGTATTTGTTCTTGTTCTCCTTCGTGGTTAGCTCAATCCGTTTTCCAGTTCCAACTTTTCTAAGCTTTTCCAACATACTATTCTTTATCATCAAACTTCCGATGATTAAGTTCGTTTACGGTTGTCTATGGTTTTTGCTGCTTCATTCAGCTTTTTCAACATTCAGAGTATTGATTTGTAGACTGAGTGCTTTTCAGAATTTCAGAATGAAAGATCATAATTCTAAGAGATAAATATTATACATATAACTGTTGATGTAGATATGCTGTGAGTTTTCAAAGTACTGATTGCTGATTCCCGGTAATTGGTATGGCAGTTCTCGTTACAAGATGCGGATGAGTATATGATAGGGTTTCAATGAATAAATATAATGATTTATCAAAGAGATTTAAGCCAAGAAGCAACGAGGTTGCTGGTACGTCTGCTGGTAATATGGTGGAATATAAAAGGTTCCCTGGTAACAATAAAAGAGCACACATATATATCAAGGTTATAATAAGGTTGTTTCGAACGAAAAGTCGAAGTTGACTTGCTGGAGCTGTGACAAAATTTGCTACTTTGAAAAGGGATTACCAAGTAATTTTGGGTAATAATAACACTAAGGAATTAGCACAGCTACGTGTTAACGTTTACTCAGTTGCCGAGAGTTTTTCAGGTGCAAAATTATATGCATCAATCTTTTCTTCCGTAGATGAAGTGCGGTTGGTTCATCCTCTCGTTTGAGGTGTTTTCAATAATCATGAAAGGTTTGAACACAGATTGTAATCGTTAAGATACAAATGAGGTTTAAGATGAAATTAAGTGGCAAACTTGAAGAAATGTTTAGTTTCATATGTTATAATCAATATTTTAATTCATTTTAATTGTCCAATGTTATTAGTCCACAGTTAGTAGTCCACAATTAATAGTTCAACAATTCATATATAGTTTAATATATAATATTCGAATTAATTGATACGTGTCGTGACCCATTATATACATGTCTCAGACTCGATCACAACTCAAAGTATATATATTATTTAAGAATCAACCTCAACCCTGTATAGCTAACTCAAGCATTACTGCATATAGAGTGTCTATGGTTATTCCAAATAACATATATAGATGCGTCGATATGATATGTCAAAACCTTGTATACGTGTCCCGATATTTAAAGTGCGTAAAAAAAATAACAGAAATTAAATGATGGTAAATAAAATTCCGAGAATTAAAATTATGATAAATAAATTGCGATAATTAAATTTCGATAAATAAATGTAATATGGAATTAACAGTTAGCTAGGAACAGTTAGCGTGGATTCTTAACAAAATTTCTCATTGTTAATTTGTTTGTTTCTAACAAATTTTATTTTTGTCTAATGTTTTCTTCATTATGCCACTTGTTGAATTCTTATAAGTGATAATCCAAATATGAAATTGAATGAAAATGGTTATTCTGTGGTGAATGGATTCGTATATCTGTGGATGTAAGTAGGATAGTAAATGAATGTTGAATCAGATTCGAAGAATGTACAGTGTAACTTATTAATGTGAAATCTAAATATTCCTCGGGTATTACCTACTCGTTAAAATATTTTCACCATTAACAGTTTGTACAAAAGAATTTTCAATTACAATCTTTATGAAAATATATATACATATATATTTTCTTCAGATGCAATCACGGATTTAATGAGTTAATATGATATTAATCTCATTTGATTCATCGTTAGAACTTAGAATACATAATCTCTAAAACATTAGAGATTACATAATCGCCATGAAGAACAAAGATTTTGATGTAGAATGATACATAGAACGAAGATTATGCTCGAGGTATAGATTGTGATGTTGAGGCATGGATTGTTGATGATACTGGTGCTGTTACTGATGGTATTGTTGGTGCCGATGATGTTGCTGAAGCTGGTAAATTTTGCACCATATTCTCCAAATTGATTACTCGAGCGCGAAGTTCGTTGACTTCTTCTATTATTCCGGGATGATTGTTGATCGGAACGAGCGGATGAATAAGATCTAGGATTGTTGATAGAATATAATCGCTTCGAGCTACTCTAGAAATGAGGCTGAAAATGGTGTTTCGGATAGGTTCGCCGGTAAGTGCTTCAGGTTCATCACCAAGAGGTGAATTCGGTTGGTGGAAAAGATCGCCTTCTTCTCGTCTCCAATGTTTAAGTATGCTACAAACCCATCAGATGAATTGGGGATGGATGATTGGTTGATTCATTCTGGTGACGCTGCTTTCGGAGTTTAGGTGAAAATCCATGTCGGAATAGCTGTCGGGTTCCGAAGAACTTGAACTAGTGACGAGTTCCATTTCGTACTATTGAGTAAAGGGTTTTTCGATATGAAATGATTTTCAGATTTTGGATGATATTCTAATTACATAGAATACTTGTACATAGCACAGGAGTTCCCGTAGATTACGGAGGAATTTTCGGAAGCTGTCAGGCAAAGTTTACAGTAACAAATAACCTAAGATACGAATTTATCTATACACTATCTATGCAATTAATGCATTAAGATGTGTCTAGACTAAGAATGATAAGCAAGTGATTCCCTAAGGATGATTAGCAGGTAATTTTCGACACAAAATGATAAGCAAAACTTTTGACATGCAGATACGGTCGAAGTTCAGACCCACTAATGCATCTAAACAACTATCAGTTAGGCACACTAATGCAAAACTTGGTTTGCTAAGACAACCGCTCTGATACCAACTGAAAGGACCCGTTCATATACAATATAAACGATTCACAATAGTTGATTTCATCGCGAGGTACTTGACCTCTATATGATACATTTTACAAACATTGCATTAGTTTTTAAAAGACAAACTTTCATTTCAATGAAAGTTAACGGCATGCATACCATTTCATAATACATCCAACTATAATTGACTTAATAATAATCTTGATGAACTCAACGACTCGAATGCAACGTCTTTTGAAATATGTCATGAATGACTCCAAGTAATATCTCTAAAATGAGCAAATGCACAGCGGAAGATTTCTTTTATACCTGAGAATAAACATGCTTTCAAGTGTCAACCAAAAGCTTGGTGAGTTCATTAGTTTATCATAACAATCATTTTCATAATTTTAATAGACCACAAGATTTCATTTATTCAATAATCATACACTCGCAAGTGTTTAAAATTCATTCATATGGATTGAACACCTGGTAATCGACATTAACAAAATGCATCTAGAATATCTCCAAACATATAAACATCGAAGTACTAAAGAAGTTCAAATTCTCTGACTGGGGCGTGTCAAAGCCATAGATCTATCTTTAGGATTCGCGTCAATTGGTGGCAATTATAATAAACACCAATTCTTAGGCTACCAAGTTCAACAAGGGCGATATCCGGTATAACAATTCAACCATAGAATGTAGTTTCGATTACTTGTGTCTATTTCGTAAAACATTTATAAAAGTACATGTATTCTCAGTCCCAAAAATATATATTGCAAAAGTATTTAAAAAGGGAGCAAATGAAACTCACTGGATGAACAACACCTACTGCATGCTTTAATTCATCCTCAGCACCAGTGTAAAGTCTGAAGTTATCAATAACCTGAAACGCTACACTCACAATCATAATTCAATAATTCATAAAGTAAGAATAATAATATAATAACAATTATAATATAATTTTTAATAAAAAACGTGCACCTAATGATATTAGCAGCCATCAATATGAACTTATCTGCCGACTGTTTATTACGAATGGCTATATCGGGCTCCATTGTAAATCAGTGGCGGATAAGAGTCTTCAGAAAAATTCCATATTTTTAAATTAACTATATTTATTTATTTTGGTCATTATGGTATAAGATTCGATCCTTAATTTGTTAAAAAAATTACATCAATTGTCCCTCTCAATTCTGGGTAAAATATAAAAAGTGTTAAAACTTAACAAATAGTTCCTAAATACATTTTTAATAAGCCTAAAATTTATAGAACTCATTTTTGTATCACCGTTTATTTTAAAATTTCATAAGTTTGAATTTAACTTGCTTAATATAAATCGAAACATCAAACGAGTATTAAAATCATTTAATATTTATTTTTAATATACTTTATTTATATATAAAGATATATTTTAAAATATAATTATTATAACATCCTGTTAATTTTTAATAACAATAACATATAATACTTCAAATTATATTTTGAATTATTATTTATATATACATACACACATATCTATTTACAATTAATTTTCGTGAATCTTCGAGAGAGCAGTCGAAGGGTAATTGATTACATGAATAAAATCCCAAAATCTTTGGGATTCAACATTACAGACTTTGCTTATCGTGTCAAAATTATATAAAGATTAAGTTTAAATTTGATCGAAAATTTTCGGGTCATCACAGTACCTACCCGTTAAAGAAATTTCGTTCCGAAATTTGATTGGGATGGTCATGGCTAACAATAAGAATGTTTTAATGACGAATATGAGTTGATAAATAGGGTTTTATCATCATTGAGTAATATAGATAAAACGATTCAATTATGTGAAGCGTACGAGTGAAGCTATCACAAAAGATTGAGATAGAGATTTAACTTTTGACGTAGTCACGGTGGATTTCCAGAATTCAAGGGATTTAGAGAAAATCTTTGAAATCTAAAAGATTTGATTCTTTGGCGAGTAGGGAAATTAAGATCTCTATAATTTAATACGGTGATCTGCCTCGATTACTCTGTCTGATATTTCCATTATAAATTAAACTCTTCCGTTCCATTATTCTCACCATTCCTATACTTTTTTTTATTTCATACATCAAGAAGATTGTGAAAATACTTAATCCCGTTCAAATCCTTGATATTTTCTTAATTATCATTTCTGCTGTCCTTCTTTTTTTTCAATCTTCCATCAGAAAAATCTGTTTACTTCTACTATTACCTTGGGGTGATACTATACTTAATTTTACCGTGTCTTTATATTGCTATTTGTATTAATATCCACGATTTATAACCTCCATGTTGTTACTGGACTTTATATTTTCTCTTATATTTTAGAGCTCTTTGCCTTTTTATTCTCTACTCGACCTCTAGTAAAGTGAGTAATAGTCCAGAATTCGTAAGTATGGAGTTTCGAATGAACTTAATGTTCTAAACAAGAAAGAACGTAATAGCACGATTTGATTTGTCAAAATACCAGAATCACTGAGAATAGAACTATCAAGAATATACTTTCTTGATATGTTCAGAAGTTAAGTAGAATGAAAGAGTTATGTAACATGGCACATGATGACGTTATGATCTGTGAATCATCACGTTCCATTAGAAACTCAGCATGACTTATTGTAATATAATCACGTTGATCAAGTGTCATTAAATTATACTAATTCATGCATCAATTTCTTTACATTTCTCCAGAATTCATTCATAAATTAAACTTAGATTTTACAGAAGTTTCCAATATAATGAAACACAGGAAGCACGAAGAGGTATATAATTTTAGATGAGAATATTTATTAAAATATCCTCAGAAATATCGAAGATATTTATGATGATATTTTGGAATTTCCAAGTTCGAAGGTTGATGAAGAAAAATTTTCTGCAAGATTTTAACATGACTTCGGAGCAAGATATTCTCTAAAGATTTCAACGGATCCATAATTACCTGGATTCTTTGAATATAGGGTATGTTCCTTGTATTTGTTCTTGGTCTCCTTCGTGGTTAGCTCAATCCGTTTTCCAGTTCCAACTTTTCTAAGCTTTTCCAACATACTATTCTTTATCATCAAACTTCCGATGATTAAGTTCGTTTACGGTTGTCTTCGGTTTTTGCTGCTTCATTCAGCTTTTTCAACATTCAGAGTATTGATTTGTAGACTGAGTGCTTTTCAGAATTTCAGAATGAAAGATCATAATTCGAAGAGATAAATATTATACATATAACTGTTGATGTAGATATGCTGTGAGTTTTCAAAGTACTGATTGCTGATTCCCGGTAATTGGTATGGCAGTTCTCGTTACAAGATGCGGATGAGTATATGATAGGGTTTCAATGAATAAATATAATGATTTATCAAAGAGATTTAAGCCAAGAAGCAACGAGGTTGCTGGTACGTTTGCTGGTAATATGGTGGAATATAAAAGGTTCCCTGGTAACAATAAAAGAGCACACATATATATCAAGGTTATAATAAGGTTGTTTCGAACGAAAAGTCGAAGTTGACTTGCTGGAGCTGTGACAAAATTTGCTACTTTGAAAAGGGATTACCAAGTTATTTTGGGTAATAATAACACTAAGGAATTAGCACAGCTACGTGTTAAACGTTTACTCAGTGGCCGAGAGTTTTTTAGGTGCAAAATTATATGCATCAATCTTTTCTTCCGTAGATGAAGTGCGGTTGGTTCATTCTCTCGTTTGAGGTGTTTTCAATAATCATGAAAGGTTTGAACGCAGATTGTAATCGTTAAGATACAAATGAGGTTTAAGATGAAATTAAGTGGCAAACTTGAAGAAATGTTTAGTTTCATATGTTATAATCAATATTTTAATTCATTTTAATTGTCCAATGTTATTAGTCCACAGTTAGTAGTCCACAATTAATAGTTCACCAATTCATATATAGTTTAATATATAATATTCGAATTAATTGATACGTGTCGTGACCCATTATATACATGTCTCAGACTCGATCACAACTCAAAGTATATATATTATTTAAGAATCAACCTCAACCCTGTATAGCTAACTCAAGCATTACTGCATATAGAGTGTCTATGGTTATTCCAAATAACATATATAGATGCGTCGATATGATATGTCAAAACCTTGTATACGTGTCCCGATATTTAAAGTGCGTAAAAAAAATAACAGAAATTAAATGATGGTAAATAAAATTCCGAGAATTAAAATTATGATAAATAAATTGCGATAATTAAATTTCGATAAATAAATGTAATATGGAATTAACAGTTAGCTAGGAACAGTTAGCGTGGATTCTTAACAAAATTTCTCATTGTTAATTTGTTTGTTTCTAACAAATTTTATTTTTGTCTAATGTTTTCTTCATTATGCCACTTGTTGAATTCTTATAAGTGATAATCCAAATATGAAATTGAATGAAAATGGTTATTCTGTGGTGAATGGATTCGTATATCTGTGGATGTAAGTAGGATAGTAAATGAATGTTGAATCAGATTCGAAGAATGTACAGTGTAACTTATTAATGTGAAATCTAAATATTCCTCGGGTATTACCTACTCGTTAAAATATTTTCACCATTAACAGTTTGTACAAAAGAATTTTCAATTACAATCTTTATGAAAATATATATACATATATATTTTCTTCAGATGCAATCACGGATTTAATGAGTTAATATGATATTAATCTCATTTGATTCATCGTTAGAACTTAGAATACATAATCTCTAAAATATTAGAGATTACATAATCGCCATGAAGAACAAAGATTTTGATGTAGAATGATACATAGAACGAAGATTATGCTCGAGGTATAGATTGTGATGTTGAGGCATGGATTGTTGATGATACTGGTGCTGTTACTGATGGTATTGTTGGTGCCGATGATGTTGCTGAAGCTGGTAAATTTTGCACCATATTCTCCAAATTGATTACTCGAGCGCGAAGTTCGTTGACTTCTTCTATTATTCCGGGATGATTGTTGATCGGAACGAGCGGATGAATAAGATCTAGGATTGTTGATAGAATATAATCGCTTCGAGCTACTCTAGAAATGAGGCTGAAAATGGTGTTTCGGATAGGTTCGCCGGTAAGTGCTTTAGGTTCATCACCAAGAGGTGAATTCGGTTGGTGGAAAAGATCGCCTTCTTCTCGTCTCCAATGTTTAAGTAGGCTACAAACCCATCAGATGAATTGGGGATGTATGATTGGTTGATTCATTCTGGTGATGCTGCTTTCAGAGTTTAGGTGAACATCCATGTCGGAATAGCTGTCGGGTTCCGAAGAACTTGAACTAGTGACGAGTTCCATTTCGTACTATTGAGTAAAGGGTTTTTTGATATGAAATGATTTACAGATTTTGGATGATATTCTAATTACATGGAATACTTGTACATAGCACAGGAGTTCCCGTAGATTAAGGAGGAATTTTCGGAAGCTGTCAGGCAAAGTTTACAGTAACAAATAACCAAAGATACGAATTTATCTATACACTATCTATGCAATCAATGCATTATGATGTGTCTAGACTAAGAATGATAAGCAAGTGATTCCTTAAGGATGATTAGCAGGTAATTTTCGACACAAAATGATAAGCAAAACTTTTGACATGCAGATACGGTCGAAGTTCAGACCCACAAATGCATCTAAACAACTATCAGTTAGGCACACTAATGCAAAACTTGGTTCGCTAAGACAACCGCTCTGATACCAACTAAAAGGACCCGTTCATATACAATATAAATGATTCACAATAGTTGATTTCATCGCGAGGTACTTGACCTCTATATGATACATTTTACAAAAATTGCATTAGTTTTTAAAAGACAAACTTTCATTTCAATGAAAGTTGACAGCATGCATACCATTTCATAATACATCCAACTATAATTGACTTAATAATAATCTTGATGAACTCAACGACTCGAATGCAACGTCTTTTGAAATATGTCATGAATGACTCCAAGTAATATCTCTAAAATGATCAAATGCATAGCGGAAGATTTCTTTTATACCTGAGAATAAACATGCTTTCAAGTGTCAACCAAAAGGTTGGTGAGTTCATTAGTTTATCATAACAATCATTTTCATAATTTTACTAGACCACAAGATTTCATTTATTCAATAATCATACACTCGCAAGTGTTTAAAATTCATTCATATGGATTGAACACCTGGTAACCGACATTAACAAAATGCATCTAGAATATCCCCAACATATAAACATCGAAGTACTAAAGAAGTTCAAATTCTCTGACTGGGGCGTGTCAAAGCCCATAGATCTATCTTTAGGATTCGCGTCAATTGGTGGCAATTATAATAAACACCAATTCTTAGGCTACCAAGTTCAACAAGGGCGATATCCGGTATAGCAATTCAACCATAGAATGTAGTTTCGATTACTTGTGTCTATTTCGTAAAACATTTATAAAAGTGCATGTATTCTCAGTCCCAAAAATATATATTGCAAAAGCATTTAAAAAGAGAGCAAATGAAACTCACTGGACAAACAACACCTACTGCATGCTTTAATTCATCCTCAGCACCAGTGTAAAGTCTGAAGTTATCAATAACCTGAAACGCTACACTCACAATCATAATTCAGTAATTCATAAAGCAAGAATAATAATATAAGAAGAATTATAATATAATTTTTAATAAAAAACATGCACCTAATGATATTAGCAACCATCAATATGAACTTATCTGCCGATAGTTAATTACGGATAGCTATATCGGGCTCCATTGTAAATCAGTGGCAGATAAGAGTCTTCAGAAAAATTCCATATTTTTAAATTAACTATATTTATTTATTTTGGTCATTATGGTATAAGATTCGATCCTTAATTTGTTAAAAAAAATTACATCTGATGTCGAACGAGGTGTATATAAAATAGTTATTATTTTACTAGGAAAAACTATTAAATACGATACAATTTTACACAAGATATTTATTTATTTATAGAATGGATATACTTAAACCTTGCTACAACACTTATAGGCAGTGTACCTAATCGTACAGTAGTGTAGTTTTTAGTAAGTCCGGTTCGTTCCACAGGGAAATCTTTAAACAAAGCTCAACGCTATATTAGTTTACTTTTATAAAAATACAAATATATATATAGGTAATATTATTATTATAAAGGGGGGGTTTTTACCTTTTAATGACCGGTTTGTCGATTTTAAAACTTTAGTCGCAGTTAAAACCTAATGTAAAATATAAAATAAATACAAGACTTTAAATTAAAGCGTAAAGTAAATAACGATAATGAAATTGCGAATAATAAAAATGCGATAAAATTAAATTGCGATAATTAAAAAGTACGATAATTAAAAGTGCGATAAAATAAAATAAATAAAAGTGCGATAATTAGAAGTGCAATTAAATATAAAATAAAGGAAATTAAATATGAAATAAAAGAATTATGCTTATTTAAACTTCCGTAATCATGATGTTTGACGTGTTGATTTTAGTTTTATGCCCATGGGTTAATTGTCCTTTGTCCTGGATTATTCAATATGTCCGTCTGGTTTTTGTCCATAACAGTCCATCAGTCATAAATATAAATTGCAAGTGTCCTTGTCAAATTATTATTATACCCGAAGTTAAATATTCCAACTAATTGGGGATTCGAATTGTAACAAGGTTTTAATACTTTGTTTAATGAATACACCAGGTTATCGACTGCGTGTAAACCAAGGTTTTACCACTTTGTTAACAATTACACCAATTACCCTTGAATGTAATTTCACCCCTGTTTTTAATTATTCTAGTGGCTATTAATCCATTCCCGTGTCCGGTTAAATGAACGATTATTCGTACATATAAATACCCCGCCCATCGTGTTCGATCGAGTGTATATGGTAATTTATAGGGACGCCCAATTGTAAATCTTTATATTAACATTAACAAACTTTCATTTAGTTAAACAAATATAAAGCCCATTAATAGCCCATAGTCTAGTTTCCACAAGTGTCGTTCTTTTGTCCAAACCCCAATTATGGTACAAAGCCCAATTACCCAATTTTAGTAATTAGCCCAACATCATGATTACTTCGTTTTAAATAAGCATAATAATAACTTAGCTACGAGACATTAATATAAAAAGGTTGAACATAACTTACAATGATTAAAAATAGCGTAGCGTTACACGGACAGAATTTCGACTTACACCCTTACAACATTTGCTAACATACCCTTATTATTAGAATTAAAATTAAAATTAAAATTAAAATATAAATATATATATATATATCGTATATATTGAGAGAGATAGAGAAAATAAGATATGTGTAATTTGATCAGAATTCGGATGGCTTTATAGCCAGACTTGATTTTTGGGGCTCCGCGACTCGCGGCAAAATGCCCTTAAAACTCCGCGAGTCGCGGAGATATATTTACAGCTCACACCCTTGGAGTTTCTTGCTGCCGACGATTTTAATAATATATATATAATATATATATAATTAATATAATTAATTATATATTATATTATATTTATATACATAGTTAACTTGTAATTTTTAGTCCGTTGCGTCGAGCGTTAAGAGTTGACTCTGGTCCCGGTTCCGGATTTTCGAACGTCCTTGCGTACAATTTAATATCTTGTATTTTGCGTTTTGAATCTTGTACTTTTGTAATTTCGAGACGTTTCTTATCAATAATTGGAACCTTTTTGATTGTCTTTTATTCTTTTGAGCTTTTTGGTCGTTTGCGTCTTCAATTCGTCGAATCTGTCTTTTGTCTTCACCTTTTATTATTTAAACGAATATCTCTTGTAAATAGAACAATTGCAACTAAAAGCTTGTCTTTCTTGAGGAATAATGCTATGAAATATATGTTCGTTTTTAGCATTATCAAATATTCCCACACTTGAGCGTTGCTTGTCCTCAAGCAATATCGTCTTGAAATACTAGAATCACTTCTTTATTCTTCACACTTTGTACATCAGTGATTTCTATACGGCGGTATAAACAATGGTAGTAACGATATGGTTTACAGTCCCACATGACTATAAAAATTTAGATCCATTAAGGAAATTGGATCTTTATGAAAACATTTGATCTTTTGAAAATTAAATCTAGTTTTTACCCTAGATAAGTTTTCCGGAATAACCCTTTACCGGTGTTTGCAAAATATTTGTGGGTTTGGTGGGTTTCAGATTTGAAAATTTTAGCTCAAAACTTGCGGTTTTGTGTCACCCACTTGCTAACCTTGTATTTGGAAAGCAACACGTCCAGTTTACTTGTTCCGTATATTACCTTTCGGTAAACTACCGTCCGGTTGTAAAGGAAAGCGTTGAACAAGCAACTGTTAAGGCAATGTCCCGTGACATGCTTTTGATTATGGTCTATAACGTGTCGGACGCAATTACTATCCTTGGTAGGAGCAATAGTAAAGCTCACCCTTATAATTTTTCGGTCTGGCACAAGGTCCTGTCTTTGACCATGCTATGCAACCACCGTTCTTACGGTTGACACCCGATTTAGTTCAGGTGACCTAATGAATTCCAGGTGAATTCCTAGGATTTTACGTTTAATCGTAATGAACGTATTGAAAATAGGGTTTTCAGAAAACAAATCGGTTTATAATTTTGATCAAAATATTTTCTCGTTTAAGCTCGAGTTTAGATATCATTGAATTCCATGAGTTTGAATTCTCAATCTTTAAGGTCAATCTCTAGGATTGAGTAATATCAGTCTTAAAAGCTGATTTTTAATCTTTAAGGAGATTATCCTTTCTGGGGATCTGATTCATTAGTCTTATCCAGCTAATTTGCATGGTGCCTCCCCATTGTACGAGATAAATCCTTCTCATGGTTGAGATAAATCTGACCACTTGGCGACCCTGTTTAATGCTGAGGTCCGTGGATTTCCTGCTGATTTTAGTGATGACTTTTCTAGATTTTTCGTCAACCTACAGCTGGTCTGAACGACAACTTCATGACCTAAATCAAGAAGCGCGTTTCTTTTTCGGAAGACTTTACTTCCTTTTAATGATGGAATTGATTCATCGTGTAGATCCATCTCTTATTTTCTTTCATCGGGTAAAACAGTTTAGTTTAGTCCAAAGCAAAAGTATTTTCAGTTATTTGTTACAGATATATGTGACATATGTTTAAGATAACTTGGTAAATTTTCCCACACTTGGCTTTTTATTTTTCTTTTTATCGTCCTCTATTCCATTTTAAATGAATTTTAACATTTTAGTTTGTTTCTCAATTTATGTCCTTTCCGAGGTAACAATAATTTCGGTGTTAAAACCTAGTTTTATCGTTCATAAATATGTATAAACATGATTTTAATTCATTTAATTAAAAATTTTGAAAAATTTTACTAGAATTGGGTAGTCAGTATATAAGACTAGGGCTGTTCTTTTTTATCAGAGAGCACTAGATTCTAATACAACTACTGCTTTACTAGTATTTTTAATGGTAACCAAGTGTTTAATATAAAAATTTTAAAATCCGAAAGAATTTAATCCCTTCCCACACTTAAGATCTTGCAATGCCCTCATTTGCAAGAAATCAGTAACAATTTATATTATTGAGGGTGATTTGTGTGAAAATGATTAAATTTTTAACAAAGTTTCCAAATATATTGGCGTTTGTTGCTGAATGATAAATGGTGCACATCATTTGTTCATTCCGTCTTGTTGTTATTTCACATGTATTTTGCATCTTGTCGTCAAAATTAGTTGCTTTTGCTGAACTTAATGCCAGTCTTTGAAAATGCGTTGTTTTACCCTGTTGTGTACATAAGATAAACTGCAAACATATATACATATTTTTGAAGTTTGGTATATTACCCCACATTCAAAAATTATT
The DNA here is from genome assembly GCF_046630445.1 of Rutidosis leptorrhynchoides. Taxonomy (NCBI): domain Eukaryota; kingdom Viridiplantae; phylum Streptophyta; class Magnoliopsida; order Asterales; family Asteraceae; genus Rutidosis; species Rutidosis leptorrhynchoides. The sequence continues at coordinate 197,452,981 of NC_092343.1, forward strand.
AAAATCTAAGAATAAAAGTTAGATAATTATAAAAATGATTACAATATTAACAAAAATATTAAATGTATCAATAATTACAAATTACAAAATAATAAAAAAATAATAAGTAAACTAAGGATGATATTGGTACCAATAGGGGTTCCACGCATAACCATAAGTGCTATAGAATGCTTCGGCAGGGTCATACGTAGGATATGGTGGCTGCATCTCTATCGACCAAGGAGGGAAGACGGGTTTCGGTGTAGGAATATAGTTTCTACCTATATGTTGGCAATGCGCTATGATCTGGTTCTGATGAACTTGCCAATCTTCAAATGCTCTCTGTCTAGCATTTTCGTATTCCTGAGAAGCTATAAACCTATGCATTTCTTGCATCTCATTCCCCCCTCCTACATTACCTTGTTCCTGGTTTCTCTCTACCTGTGGATGTCTACCATTGTATCGTACTGCGGCGTTATTTCGCCGCTTCAAAACTTTCGCACCATGGTATACATTTAAACCTATAGTGTCGCGGGGTTCCGGCTCTTCTACTAATAATCCCCCCCGACTTATATCCACACCGAGATATTCACCAATCAAAGTAATAAAAATACCACCTCCTATTATGCTATGTGGACGCATCCCCCGAACCATAGCTGATAAATAATATCCCACACAATATGGTATACTTACAGCGCTGTGTGGGTCTCGAATACACATATGGTAAAACAAATCTTGTTCATTTACCTTTTCTTTGTTTTTACCCCTTTGTGTAATCGAATTAGCTAAAAACCTATGTATTACTCTTAATTCGGCTCTATCTATATCCAAATAAGAGTAGTTTCCCCCCTTGAAACGGTGATGGCTTGTCATTTGACTCCACACACCGTGTGTATCAAAATTTTCATCTATCTTTCTACCGTTTAGTATCAATCCTCTACAATCGGCAGACGCTAATTCCTCAGGCGTATATATACGTAAAGCCTGAGCCATGTCCAGTAAAGACATGTGGCGCATCGAACCGCCTAACAAAAATCTAATAAAAGAACGATCGGTTAAACTAGCTACCCGATCATTCAACTCTATACTACATAACAACTCTTCACACCATACTTTATATACAGGTCTGCGTATGGTGAATAAACATATCCAGTCATTAAAAGAAGAATTACCATACCTCTGTACCAGTAATTCCCTAATTGGCCCAGCCAATTCTACAGCTTCCAAGGGTCCCCATTCTATGACCCTCGGTACCTCAACAACCTTGGAATGAAGAGTATGCAAACCCCGTTGATATTTTGGATAATCTATCCAAAGTCTGTCAAATCGCAGGTTCGGGTGCAACTGTTCCAAGTGCATATCTGAAAAGGTCATGACTGGATGAGGTACATCCTGCTTGTAGTAGTTATCTACCTCCTGTTGTTCCAAGTTCTCAGCAGGAGCATGGCGGGCTTGGGATGAAGATTCACCCCTTTCATTCTGCAAAACACATCAAACACAAATTTTGTGCATCCAAATATGCATTAGTGTCAGCAAAATCATCAATCAAAATAATTACAATGACATTATCAATTTATATCAAACTTAAGCTTATTTTCACATTTTTATCAAATCTACACTTTTTCAAATAAGCATATACGAAAATTTTCGCCAAGTTCATAAGCATTCAACTCAAATAACATGTCAAAATAATCATTACTAGCAAATAAACAAGTCTCAAATGGCATTATCTTTCAAAAATCAAGTTCATGAATTTTGGACTTGAAAAAGTCCACTTTAATTCTCAAAATCGTGTTTAGGCTCAAAGTTTGGATCATTTAACTACCTAGACATGTTACACTACTCAATTTAGCAACAATTCATGACAAAAATCGGCCATAACCTGTTTATATCAAAAAGCCCCAAATTGCTCAAGAACACAAACCCTAGATTATTCAAAATTTGAAGTTTAAGGCTTCTAATCATGTTAAACAGCATCAATCTAGGTTATACAAGCATAATACATAAACAATTTAAGTCTAATTACACTAAAAAGTATCAAAATCAAATTGGGTAAAAATTAGCTCAAGAACACTAAAATTCGAATTAAATGGTGTTTAGGTGTAGAAATTTACCGTTTTTCTTGAGTAGTTCTTAGATATCATCCTTCTCAACATGATTTTAGCAAAAAATTTGGTGATTAACGGTTAAAAATTGAGATTTTTGGGGGTGATTTTCGGGTTTTTCGGGGTCTTTTTTCGCAGTATTTGGGTGTTTATGTGTGTGGGTGAGTGAACTGATCGTGCAGCTTGTTATATTTTTTTTTCTGTAATTTTGTCCCTCCGCGAGTCGCGGAGGTTTGCACTTAAAACTCCGCGAGTCGCGGAGTTTACCTTTTTTTTTTTTTTTTTTTTTTTTATAATCTTTAACTTATAAAACAATTAAGAAATTAATTTTAAAATTTTGTTTCCCTTGTTATTTAGGACGAGGTCGTTTCGGATCGATGTCCTAGTCCGTCCTTCGACAAAATTTTAAAATTTGTCTTTTTGTAGCGATTGTTTTAAAAGCTAAGATTTTTGGGTTTTTTAATATTTTTGGCATACTTTAAATCAATAAGATTAAAAATAATGATAATAAAAGTTCTCGTCCCTCCCTCGGGTAAAGCAATTTCGGTTCAAAGACCTAGTCTTCAACTTACGACGAATTTAAAAATCATATTCTTAACTTAATGAGATAAAGTAAATTTTTGTTTTTAAATTCACACAACATAAATATAAAATTCAAAATTAATATTAAAAATTAAAAATTCACACCAAACTTAAAATTTAAAATGCATAAAATTAAAAATTAATATTTTAAAAATTCACACCAAACTTAATTTAAAAATTCATAAATTCATATCAAACTTATATTAATTTTTCAAATATTTATAATTTTAAATATATTGTTTTTACAAAGTTTACAATATTAATTTAAGATTTAAATATTAATTTTAAAAATATGGTAAAAATAAAATCTTTTTGTCTTTTTATTCCACTTTAATCAATCAAATATTATCAAAAATATGTGCCCCTCTTTTCGGTAAAGTAATTTCGGTTCCAAGACCTAATTTAACTCATGACGAATTTTTGAAATATTTTGGTTGATTGATTAAAGATATTTATACCTTAAGAATAAACGTTAAATTTCGCAGTGATGTAATAAATTTTTGAATGATATCAATAATTTCGGTCGCCAAACCTAATTTTATTCAATACCAATTTAATACTTTTTAGCGAACAAATTAGCGTTTATTATCAAAAGGTTAAAAATAAAAATAAAAATAAAAACTGTACAGACATACCTGTGAAATAGATTTCTTAGTTATATGATCTATTATATTCATAAGATAGTCGGTTTAATTGATTTTCCATGGCTGCATAGGCGTAACCTCGAGCATTCATTGTCTTTTCTTCTAAACATATGAACGGTCCGTCTCTGCATAAAGTAACAAATTCGGTATTTGAATAGGTTTGATTATTTGAACATTTACCTCCATGTGACCATTTTCCGCATTTGTGACATCGTTCTAGGTGTCGTGCTCTTCTTTTCGCTGCGGATTTTGATTTTCCTTTTCCAAATTGTAACTTATTATCTTCGCATCTGGATCCTTTTCTAACTCCGTCCATTCTTTCTCTGATTACTGATACTAATTCACTCGGTAGTATGTCATTATTTCTTTTAGTGATCAAAGCGTGTAGCATTAGACCATGGTTTAATTCACAGGCAGTCTTCATTTCGTAAAAACCTAAAAAAATAAAAATTCAGAATGGGGGGAGAAGACTAGTTCTTTAGGGTCTGCTAGGGAAAGACCATACGTGTTCCATTTTCGAGAACTACACGAAAACAGACAATCTAACTCTAATATAAATACATATTATCCTTTAAAGACTTGATTCTCCCCACACTTAGTTAGCTGTGGTGTCGAAATTGTGATTAACTTCGTTGTCGACTTCCATCGGACCCTGTATGTAATGTTTAACTCTGTGACCATTAACTTTAAATTCAATCCCATTTGAATTTATCAATTCTATCGTTCCGTATGGGAAAACTCTTTTGACTATAAATGGTCCAGACCATCTTGATTTCAATTTTCCAGGAAATAGCTTGAATCGTGAATTGAAAAGAAGAACTCTGTCTCCTTCTTTAAATTCTTTTGAACTTCTGATTCTTTTATCATGCCATTTCTTCGTTCTTTCTTTATAGATTAACGAATTTTCGTATGCTTCATGTCTTAATTCTTCTAATTCATTTAGTTGACTTAATCGTAGACGTCCGGCTTCATGTAAATCAAGATTACATGTCTTCAAAGCCCAAAATGCTTTGTGTTCAATTTCTACTGGAAGGTGACATGCTTTTCCATAAACAAGTCTAAAAGGTGTGGTTCCAATTGGAGTTTTGTAGGCTGTTCTAAAAGCCCAGAGTGCATCCTCCAATTTAATGGACCATTCCTTCGGATTTGATCCTACGGTTTTCTCTAGAATACGTTTTAAAGCTCGGTTGGTATTTTCAACTTGTCCACTTGTTTGTGGATGATATGCGGTGGAGATTTTATGAGTTACTCCATATCTTTTAAGAACTTTCTCAAGTTGATTATTACAGAAATGAGTACCCCGATCACTTATTAAAGCTTTCGGTGTTCCAAACCTTGCAAAAAGACGTTTTAAAAAGTTGACTACAACTCGTGCATCGTTAGTTGGGAGAGCTTGTGCTTCCGCCCATTTAGATACATAATCAATGGCTACGAGTATATATAGATTATTATGAGATTTTGGAAATGGACCCATAAAGTCAATACCCCAAATGTCAAATACTTCACATACTTGGATGACATTTTGTGGCATTTCATCTCGTTGACTTATTCTTCCGGCCCTTTGACATGCATCACAGGATTTGCAAAGAAGGTGTGCGTCTTTGTAAATTGTAGGCCAATAGAATCCAGCTTCATAAACTTTTCTTGCTGTTAGTTGAGGCCCATAATGCCCTCCTGTTGGTCCTGTGTGACAATGGTTTAAAATTTTACTAGCTTCATCTCCAAATACACATCGGCGTATTATTCCATCGGGACAACTTTTAAACAGATGTGGATCTTCCCAGAAATAGTGTTTTATATCACTGAAGAATTTCTTTCGTCTTTGGTACGATAATCCTTTTTCAAGGAATCCACAAACTAAGTAGTTTGCATAGTCTGCAAACCATGGGATTTCTTTATAATCTATCTTCAATAGATATTCATCAGGAAAGTTGTCTTGTATGGCCGATTCATTTAGAACTTCTAATTCGGGATTTTCAAGACGAGAAAGATGATCAGCGGCGAGATTTTCTGCTCCCTTTTTATCTCGGATTTCAATATCAAACTCTTGTAAGAGTAAGATCCAACGGATTAATCTTGGTTTAGCATCTTGTTTTGAAAATAGGTATCTAAGAGCAGAATGGTCGGTATAGACCACCGTTTTTGCTAGAACTAGATATGATCGAAATTTGTCAAAAGCAAAGACAATAGCAAGGAGTTCTTTTTCAGTAGTTGTATAGTTCGTTTGTGCTCCTTGTAACGTCTTACTAGCATAATATATAGGTTGAAATCGTTTTTCAATCCTTTGTCCTAAAACGGCTCCCATTGCAAAATCACTTGCATCGCACATTAGTTCAAATGGTAGATTCCAATTTGGTGTTATCATGATCGGCGCATTAGTGAGTTTTTCTTTAAGAATATTAAAAGATTTGATACATTCATCTGAAAAGATGAATGGCGCATCCTTTTCTAGGAGTTTATTCATAGGAGTGGCAATTTTAGAAAAATCTTTTATGAAACGTCGGTAAAAACCGGCATGCCCTAGAAAACTCCTAACTCCTCTAACATTGGTGGGATGTGGAAGTTTAGCAATTACATCTACTTTAGCTCTATCCACTTCAATTCCTTCTTTTGAAATTTTATGTCCAAGAACGATGCCTTCTTTAACCATGAAATGGCATTTCTCCCAATTAAGTACTAGATTTGATTTTTCGCATCTAATTAGCATTCGTTCCAGATTAACTAGACATGATTTAAATGTATCACCGAAGACTGAAAAGTCATCCATGAATACTTCCATGCATTCTTCTATCATGTCATGAAAAATCGCCATCATACACCTTTGAAAGGTTGCAGGGGCGTTACAAAGTCCAAATGGCATGCGTTTGTAAGCAAAAGTACCATAAGGGCACGTAAATGTGGTTTTCTCTTGATCTTCGGGTGCTATTGGAATTTGAAAATATCCGGAAAATCCATCTAGAAAACAATAGTAACTATTTCCGGCTAATCTTTCCAACATTTGATCTATGAAAGGTAAGGGAAAGTGATCTTTTCTGGTGGCGTCATTTAATTTTCTATAATCAATACATACACGCCATCCTGTTACAGTCCTAGTAGGAATAAGCTCATTTTTCTCATTTGTGATGACAGTCATGCCACCCTTCTTAGGCACGCATTGAACTGGGCTTACCCATGGACTATCAGAGATTGGATATATCAAACCTGCATCTAGCAGTTTAATAATCTCTTTCTTAACTACATCTTGCATATTAGGATTTAGTCTTCGTTGGCGTTGCACATACGTTTTATAACCTTCTTCCATAAGGATTTTATGTGTGCAATACGAAGGACTTATTCCTTTAATATCATGAATCTTCCATGCAATGGCTGGTTTATGAGCTTTCAACACAGAAATGAGTTGTGATTTCTCATTTTCAGTAAGAGAAGACGATATTATTACAGGTAATTCAGATTCACCATGTAAATAAGCGTATTCCAAATGGTTTGGAAGTGGCTTTAACTCTAATTTCGGAGGTTTTTCTATCGATGATTTATATCGATATCTGTCTTCTTCTTTTAGCATTTGAATTTCTTTTGTTGTTGGTTCATATCCATTAGCTATAAGTGTAGCTAACATTTCAGCTTCATCAATTGGTTCATTTCCTTCTCCTAAAGAACATTCTCCTGTTCCTTGTAATTCTGGAAATTCTTCTAATAATTCTGCATGTGCATCTATAGTTTGAATATAATAACATGTATCATCTGCAGATTGTGGTTGTTGCATTGCTCTATCAACTGAAAAGGTAACACTCTCATCCTCTATACTTAGGGTCAGTTTCTTACCGAACACGTCTATCATTGCTTTGGCCGTGTTTAAGAATGGTCTTCCTAATATGAGAGGAACTTGAGAATCTTCTTCCATGTCCAAAACAACAAAATCTACTGGAAATACTAAAGTACCAACTTTAACTAGCGTGTTCTCCATTATCCCTCTAGGATATTTTATTGATCTATCGGCTAGTTGTATGCTTATTCTGGTTGGTTTTAATTCTCCAAGGTCTAGTTTAGCGTATAGTGAATACGGCATTAGATTTATACTAGCACCTAAGTCTGCCAATGCTTCTATTGAACTAAGACTACCCAGAAAACATGGAATTGTGAAACTTCCTGGATCAGATAGTTTTTCTGGTATCTTATTCAACAGCACTGCTGAACAATTAGCATTCATAGTAACAGCCGAGAGTTCTTCCATTTTCTTTCTATTCGTGATTAGATCTTTCAGGAATTTAGCATATCTAGGCATTCCTGAAATTACATCAATGAAAGGAAGATTTACATTTATTTGTTTAAACATATCCAAGAATTTGGATTGCTCGGCTTCAAGTTTTTCCTTCTTCATTTTACTCGGGTAAGGAAGGGGTGGTTGGTATGGTTTAACATAAGGTTTATCCTTAACTGTGTTATCTTCATTAACCTTCTCAACTACCGGTTCTTTTTCCTTATCTTGATCAGGTTGTGGTTCTTGTGGAGTAGGAATAGTTTCATCAGAAGTTACAGGTATTTCAGGTGGTTTAAGTGTTGTACCACTTCTTGTGGTAATAGCTTTAGATGTTTCATTCCGGGGGTTAGCATTTATATCACTAGGTAAACTTCCCGGTTTTCTTTCACCTATTAACCTTGCTAGGTTACTTACTTCTTGTTCCAGATTTTGAATAGAAGCTTGTTGATTTCTAAATGCTTGAGCATTTTGTTCATTGGTTTGTTTTTGAGATGTGAAAAACTGCGTTTGAGTTTCAACTAGCTTCGTCATCATATCTTCTAAATTCGGCTTTTTATCATCGGTTTGTTGCGGTGGTTTGTTTTGAAAATTAGGTCTTTGCTGATTGTAAGTATTATTGGATACTTGTTGATTGCTAGGACCTTGTTGGTTGTTGTATGGAATATTTCGGTTATAATTCTGGTTTTGATTGTAAATCGGTCTTGGCGGTTGATAATTATTCTGATAATTATTTCCAGGCCTTTGGTTTATGTATGAAATATTCTCTCTTTGTTCCATTGTTAATTCAATACTGAGACAATCTTTTGTCAAATGTGGTCCTCCACACTGCTCACAACTAATTCGTATAGCATGAATATCTTTAGTCATCTTTTCCATTTGTCTCTCGAAAGCATCTATCTTTGCGGAAATGGAATCTAAGTCATGGCTAGAATCGGCTCTAGCTGCTTTAGATGATCTAATGATATCTTTTTCTTGGTGCCACTCATGTGAGTGGGAAGCAGTGTTATCAATAATTTTGTAAGCATCAGTTTCGGTTTTCTTCATAATAGAACCACCAGCTGCTATATCTATGTCTTTTCTTGTAGTGATGTCGCATCCTTGGTAGAATATTTGTACTATTTGACAGGTGTCTAAACCATGTTGCGGACATCCTCTTAACAACTTTCCATATCTTGTCCACGCCTCATATAGAGTTTCATTTGGTTTCTGTGTGAACGTAACAATTTCTGCTTGAAGTCTTACGGCTTTAGATGCAGGAAAGAATTGTTTAAGAAATTTGTCAATTAAAACATCCCATGTATCGATCGCCCCTTCAGGTAACGATTCCAACCAATCTTTGGCTTCTCCCTTTAAAGTCCAGGGAAATAACATGAGATATATCTGTTCATCCTCCACTTCTCGGATTTTAAATAGTGTGCAGATCCTATTAAAGGTACGTAGATGTTCATTTGGATCTTCCTTCGGCGCACCACTAAATTGGCATTGATTCGTCACCATGTGTAGAATTTGTCCTTTGATTTCATAATCTGGCGCATTAATGTCTGGATGAGTAATTGCGTGACCTTGGCCAGTGCGTTTAGCTCTCATTCGGTCTTCCATACTTAAAGGTTCCAGATTCTCCATAATTGAATTTGTTGAATCGGTATCACTGAATGATTCTGATTTAATAGTTCGTTCCTCAACAATCTCTGTTTGAATGATTGGTGGTTCCGGAGGAAAGTTTAGTGGTTCAGGATCTACGAACCGCTCCTGAATATTTTCTGGATTCTCAATTGTGAGGTTGGGTTCAAAAAATGGATTATCGGAAATTTGAACTGAAGTACTTGGTCGACTGGATGACGATTCTAAAGAAAAATCAATGGCGGTTATATTTGTTAAACGATGTCTTGATCGAGTTACAGGTGGTGAACGTACAAAAGGTGATGAACGTCTTGCTCGGTGCATTCACAGAATATCCTATTAGTTTTTAAAAGGAAAGAAAAATTATAATAAGTTATCCAATCAATAGACTTTTCTGATTTTGCCCACGTTTCGAATAGCCAAAAGATGCAGCAGAGGGGCAGGATTCGTTTGGTCTCAATATAATTGAGGACTGTTTGGCTCCAATAACCCGGTCCACGTACAAATCCAACTATTACTACGAACCAGAAAATTTTGATGTCTATTAATTTAACCACTCAAAATAAATTTTCGTAATTTTAAGAAATTTAGATAAGAAGTAGAATAAAAATCTATGTCCTAAAAACTAGAATGGCGAGAAATAAGAAAGACAAAGAGTTCGTCGCAAAAGGTCGAAAAAGAAAAATGGTTGAAAAATAAAAGGTGACGGAAAAATAAAAGAAACTTATAAAAACTTAAAAATACTTAACTAATTTAACCTTATTACTACAACTAACTTAAAATTATAATCGCAAATTGAAATTACTAATTGGAATGATAATTGGTACATAGTAAAAGGTCTAAAAATATTAAAGCTTACAAGGAAAAACTAAATCCCAAATGGAAATAACTTTAAAAAGAAACTAAAACTTAAAAAGGCATCGCAAAATTCTAAAGTACCTAAATCTTAGTCTAAAGAAAAAGCACTTAAGGAATTCTACGGCAAAGCCTAAAAATATAGGAGTAAAAATAACTATAGCTAAAACTAAGTTTAAAATTAAATATGAGCTAAAAAATACAAATATTACGCTACAACGATTAAAAAGGTACAAAATATAAAAATATACAAAAAGTTGTAAAAAGTACAATTTTTATAAAAATATTATTTTTATATTATTATTTTATTAAACTATTAATTTTACAATTTAATAAAACTAATTAAATTAAAATATATATAAATAAAAAGTAAAAGTAAAAATAAAACTAATAATAATAATAATAATAATTAAGTTTTAATAATAATAATAATAAATTAAAACCCGTAATTAATGCAGTTTTAGGGCTTCCTGTGCGCGTGTCAGAAACCCTCCGCGAGTCGCGGCAAAGAGAGAAGAAAACCCCGCGAGTCGCGGGGATTCAGAATTCAGTTGACAGGTTTTACTTTTTACGCGTTTTTCTTTATTTTTTTTTTTTTTATTATTTTCTGTTTTCTGTTTTTTAATTAAATAAAAGATATTAAAATTAAAACTTATATTTTTATAAACTAAAATAAAAATAAAGAAACTTATAAAACTTAAATATTTAACCAAATCCTAAAAATACTTATATTTTTGTTTTTTCTTTTTTATATTTTTCAATAATTAAAACGTATTTTTACAAAAACGACTTTTAATAAAAGTAGATGAAAATCTTTTTTTTTTTTTTTTTTATATTAGCGTTGCGCTTCCGGCTTTTAAGAGTTTTCCCCGGCAGCGGCGCCAAAAATACTTGATGTCGAACGAGGTGTATATAAAATAGTTATTATTTTACTAGGAAAAACTATTAAATACGATACAATTTTACACAAGATATTTATTTATTTATAGAATGGATATACTTAAACCTTGCTACAACACTTATAGGCAGTGTACCTAATCGTACAGTAGTGTAGTTTTTAGTAAATCCGGTTCGTTCCACAGGGAAATCTTTAAACAAAGCTCAACGCTATATTAGTTTACTTTTATAAAAATACAAATATATATATAGGTAATATTATTATTATAAAGGGGGGGTTTTTACCGTTTAATGACCGGTTTGTCGATTTTAAAACTTTAGTCGCAGTTAAAACCTAATGTAAAATATAAAATAAATACAAGACTTTAAATTAAAGCGTAAAGTAAATAACGATAATGAAATTGCGAATAATAAAAATGCGATAAAATTAAATTGCGATAATTAAAAAGTACGATAATTAAAAGTGCGATAAAATAAAATAAATAAAAGTGCGATAATTAGAAGTGCAATTAAATATAAAATAAAGGAAATTAAATATGAAATAAAAGAATTATGCTTATTTAAACTTCCGTAATCATGATGTTTGACGTGTTGATTTTAGTTTTATGCCCATGGGTTAATTGTCCTTTGTCCTGGATTATTCAATATGTCCGTCTGGTTTTTGTCCATAACAGTCCATCAGTCATAAATATAAATTGCAAGTGTCCTTGTCAAATTATTATTATACCCGAAGTTAAATATTCCAACTAATTGGGGATTCGAATTGTAACAAGGTTTTAATACTTTGTTTAATGAATACACCAGGTTATCGACTGCGTGTAAACCAAGGTTTTACCACTTTGTTAACAATTACACCAATTACCCTTGAATGTAATTTCACCCCTGTTTTTAATTATTCTAGTGGCTATTAATCCATTCCCGTGTCCGGTTAAATGAACGATTATTCGTACATATAAATACCCCGCCCATCGTGTCCGATCGAGTGTATATGGTAATTTATAGGGACGCCCAATTGTAAATCTTTATATTAACATTAACAAACTTTCATTTAGTTAAACAAATATAAAGCCCATTAATAGCCCATAGTCTAGTTTCCACAAGTGTCGTTCTTTTGTCCAAACCCCAATTATGGTACAAAGCCCAATTACCCAATTTTAGTAATTAGCCCAACATCATGATTACTTCGTTTTAAATAAGCATAATAATAACTTAGCTACGAGACATTAATATAAAAAGGTTGAACATAACTTACAATGATTAAAAATAGCGTAGCGTTACACGGACAGAATTTCGACTTACACCCTTACAACATTTGCTAACATACCCTTATTATTAGAATTAAAATTAAAATTAAAATTAAAATATAAATATATATATATATATCGTATATATTGAGAGAGATAGAGAAAATAAGATATGTGTAATTTGATCAGAATTCGGATGGCTTTATAGCCAGACTTGATTTTTGGGGCTCCGCGACTCGCGGCAAAATGCCCTTAAAACTCCGCGAGTCGCGGAGATATATTTACAGCTCACACCCTTGGAGTTTCTTGCTGCCGACGGTTTTAATAATATATATATAATATATATATAATTAATATAATTAATTATATATTATATTATATTTATATACATAGTTAACTTGTAATTTTTAGTCCGTTGCGTCGAGCGTTAAGAGTTGACTCTGGTCCCGGTTCCGGATTTTCGAACGTCCTTGCGTACAATTTAATATCTTGTATTTTGCGTTTTGAATCTTGTACTTTTGTAATTTCGAGACGTTTCTTATCAATAATTGGAACCTTTTTTATTGTCTTTTATTCTTTTGAGCTTTTTGGTCGTTTGCGTCTTCAATTCGTCGAATCTGTCTTTTGTCTTCACCTTTTATTATTTAAACGAATATCTCTTGTAAATAGAACAATTGCAACTAAAAGCTTGTCTTTCTTGAGGAATAATGCTATGAAATATATGTTCGTTTTTAGCATTATCAACATCAATTGTCCCTCTCAATTCTGGGTAAAATATAAAAAGTGTTAAAACTTAACAAATAGTTCCTAAATACATTTTTAATAAGCCTAAAATTTATAGAACTCATTTTCGTATCACCGTTTATTTTAAAATTTCATAAGTTTGAATTTAACTTGCTTAATATAAATCGATACATCAAACGAGTATTAAAATCATTTAATATTTATTTTTAATATACTTTATTTATATATAAAGATATATTTTAAATAATAATTATTATAATATTCTATTAATTTTTAATAACAATAATATATAATACTTCAAATTATATTTCGAATTATTATTTATATATACGTATACACATATCTTTTTACAATTAATTGTTCATGAATCGTCGAGAGCAGTCGAAGGGTAATTGATTACATGAATAAAATCCCAAAATTTTTGGGATTCAACATTACAGACTTTGCTTATCGTGTCAAAATCATATAAAGATTAAGTTTAAATTTGATCGAAAATTTCCGGGTCATTACAAACTGTGCGATTCAGGATATCAACCGTACGAGTGACAATCTCAAATGTACGTGTCACAACCTCAAGCGTACGTGTCACTACTTAATCGTACATGTCACAACTTAAACAAAAGAACCAATCACTAAGTCTCAGACGTGCGAGTAAGGATCAACCGTGTGATTACTCGTACATGTCACAGTCAACCGTATGATCACTCGTGTGATCAGACTGTAGTCACTTAACCTAACAAGGTTATGCTAAACCGTGCGTGTGAGTTCACGAGTGATGTTAACCACTCTGTCAACCGTGCGAGTGAGCAAATTTCACTGCCCCACTCGTGTGGGTTGCTGTTCAACCTAATTTACTCAAAAACCCTAGAAATTGATGTTAAACCTCGATTTTTCGTCCACAAGATGGATTAGCACTATACTAACATAAACACACTCTCTAATCACAATTATACACGTAAAAATGATTCCTTTTTGATCAAAATTACTCTAAACTCAAAAACCCAAAATAACAAAGTCTTTAATCACCAAAAATCACTAGAAGATGTTGAAATCACAACCAATGCTCTGATACCAATGATGAAACATGACTAGGAACTTCGAAATCAACAGGTATAATTCACACAAAGGTGGAATTAGTGAATCAAACCATTCTAGTGAATATTGTGCTTTTTGGGATTAATTTAGTCAAACCACAACAATGGATGCGTGATTAGATTAACACCTAGAGCTATTATTCACCTCTTGAGTGATTTGGGTTGAGAGAGAATCGGACAAGGCTACCAGATCTGAGTAATGTGTGTGTAATGAGAGGCTTAACTGAAATGTCCCGTTTTTATTGATTAAAAACGTTCCATATTAATTGATTTCGTTGCGAGGTTTTGACCTCTATATGAGACGTTTTTCAAAGACTGCATTCATTTTTAAAACAAACCATAACCTTTAGTTCATAAATAAAGGTTTAAAAAGCTTTACGTAGATTATCAAATAATGATAATCTAAAATATCCTGTTTACTCACGACCATTACATAATGGTTTACAATACAAATATGTTACATCGAAATCAGTTTCTTGAATGCAGTTTTTACACAATATCATACAAACATGGACTCCAAATCTTGTCCTTATTTTAGTATGCAACAGCGGAAGCTCTTAGTATTCACCTGAGAATAAACATGCTTTAAACGTCAACAAAAATGTTGGTGAGTTATAGGTTTAACCTATATATATCAAATCGTAACAATAGACCACAAGATTTCATATTTCAATACACATCCCATACATAGAGATAAAAATCATTCATATGGTGAACACCTGGTAACCGACATTAACAAGATGCATATATATAAGAATATCCCCATCATTCCGGGACACCTTTCGGATATGATATAAATTTCGAAGTACTAAAGCATCCAGTACTTTGGATGGGGTTTGTTAGGCCCAATAGATCTATCTTTAGGATTCGTGTCAATTAGGGTGTCTGTTCCCTAATTCTTAGATTACCAGACTTAATAAAAAGGGGCATATTCGATTTCGATAATTCAACCATAGAATGTAGTTTCACGTACTTGTGTCTATTTTGTAAATCATTTAAAAAACCTGCATGTATTCTCATCCCAAAAATATTAGATTTTAAAAGTGGGACTATAACTCACTTTCACAGATTTTTACTTCGTCGGGAAGTAAGACTTGGCCACTGGTTGATTCACGAACCTATAACAATATATACATATATATCAAAGTATGTTCAAAATATATTTACAACACTTTTAATATATTTTGATATTTTAAGTTTATTAAGTCAGCTGTCCTCGTTAGTAACCTACAACTAGTTGTCCACAGTTAGATGTACAGAAATAAATCGATAAATATTATCTTGAATCAATCCACGACCCAGTGTATACGTATCTCAGTATTGATCACAACTCACACTATATATATTTTGGAATCAACCTCAACCCTGTATAGCTAACTCCAACATTCACATATAGAGTGTCTATGGTTGTTCCTAAATATATATATAGATGTGTCGACATGATAGGTCGAAACATTGTATACGTGTCTATGGTATCTCAAGATTACATAATATACAATACAAGTTGATTAAGTTATGGTTGGAATAGATTTGTTACCAATTTTCACGTAGCTAAAATGAGAAAAATTATCCAATCTTGTTTTACCCATAACTTCTTCATTTTAAATCCGTTTTGAGTGAATCAAATTGCTATGGTTTCATATTGAACTATATTTTATGAATCTAAACAGAAAAGTATAGGTTTATAGTCAGAAAAATAAGTTACAAGTCATTTTTGTAAAGGTAGTCATTTCAGTCGAAAGAACGACGTCTAGATGACCATTTTAGAAAACATACTTCCACTTTGAGTTTAACCATAATTTTTGGATATAGTTTCATGTTCATAATAAAAACCATTTTCTCAGAATAACAACTCTTAAATCAAAGTTTATCATAGTTTTTAATTAACTAACCCAAAACAGCCCGCGGTGTTACTACGACGGCGTAAATCCGGTTTTACGGTGTTTTTCGTGTTTCCAGGTTTTAAATCATTAAGTTAGCATATCATATAGATATAGAACATGTGTGTAGTTAATTTTAAAAGTCAAGTTAGAAGGATTAACTTTTGTTTGCGAACAAGTTTAGAATTAACTAAACTATGTTCTAGTGATTACGAGTTTAAACCTTCGAATAAGATAGTTTTATATATATGAATCGAATGATGTTATGAACATCATTACTACCTCAAGTTTAGTAGGTAAACCTACTGGAAGTGACAAGAAATGATCTAGCTTCAAAGGATCTTGGATGGCTTGAAAGTTCTTGAAGTAGGATCATGATACAAAAACAAGTTCAAGTAAGATTTTTACTCGAATTAAGATAGTTTATAGTTATAGAAATTGAATCAAAGTTTGAATATGAATATTACCTTGAATAAGAAAGATAACCTACTATATATAACAAAGGTTTCTTGATCTTAGATGATTACTTGGAATGGATTAGAAAGCTTGGAAGTAAATTAGTAAACTTGAAGGGATTTTTGAAGTGTTCTTGAAGTGTTCTTCCTATGATGATTATAGCTTGATTCTTGAAGTGATTTTTGATGAAGATGATGATTAACTACTGGAAAAATACGTTCATAATAGTGTGTGTGTGTGTGTGTTGAGAGAGAATTAGAAAGAGAATTGGAAGTGAAATGGAGTGAATGATGAGTGGTAATTGGTGAGTGGTGAGTGGGGTTAAAAGGAGTTCTAGTTAGTTGACTAGCTCATAGTAGAAGTTAAAATTGATTAGTCATACATGACATAATCAAGAGTGGAATCCCATGCTAGTTCCTATTGGTATATACTCATAGTAAGTACGTTTTGAAGCTGTGTATAATACGGGTAAGAATACGGGTGCATACGAGTAGAATTGTTGATGAAACTGAACGAGGATGTAATTGTAAGCATTTTTGTTAAGTAGAAGTATTTTGATAAGTGTATTGAAGTCTTTAAAAAGTGTATAAATACATATTAAAACACTACATGTATATACATTTTAACTGAGTCGTTAAGTCATCGTTAGTCGTTACATGTAAGTGTTGTTTTGAAACCTTTAGGTTAACGATCTTGTTAAATGTTGTTAACCCAATGTTTATAATATCAAATGAGATTTTAAATTATTATATTATCATGATATTATCATGTATGAATATCTCTTAATATGATATATGTACATTAAATGTCTTTACAACGATAATCGTTACATATATGTCTCGTTTAAAAATCATTAAGTTAGTAGTCCTGTTTTTACATATGTAGTTCATTGTTAATATACTTAATGATATGTTTACTTATCATAGTATCATGTTAACTATATATATATATATATATATATATATATATATATATATATATATATATATATATATATATATATATATATATATATATCCATATATATGTCATCATATAGTTTTTACAAGTTTTAACGTTCGTGAATCACCGGTCAACTTGGGTGGTCAATTGTCTATATGAAACATATTTCAATTAATCAAGTCTTAACAAGTTTGATTGCATAACATGTTGGAAACATTTAATCATGTAAATATCAATCTCAATTAATATATATATAAACATGGAAAAGTTCGGGTCACTACAGTACCTACCCGTTAAATAAATTTCGTCCCGAAATTTTAAGCTGTTGAAGGTGTTGATGAATCTTCTGGAAATAGATGTGGGTATTTCTTCTTCATTTGATCTTCACGCTCCCAGGTGAACTCGGGTCCTCTACGAGCATTCCATCGAACCTTAACAATTGGTATCTTGTTTTGCTTAAGTCTTTTAACCTCACGATCCATTATTTCAACGGGTTCTTCGATGAATTGGAGTTTTTCGTTGATTTGGATTTCATCTAACGGAATAGTGAGATCTTCTTTAGCAAAACATTTCTTCAAATTCGAGACGTGGAAAGTGTTATGTACATCCGCGAGTTGTTGAGGTAACTCAAGTCGGTAAGCTACTGGTCCGACACGATCAATAATCTTGAATGGTCCAATATACCTTGGATTTAATTTCCCTCGTTTACCAAATCGAACAACGCCTTTCCAAGGTGCAACTTTAAGCATGACCATCTCTCCAATTTCAAATTCTATATCTTTTCTTTTAATGTCAGCGTAGCTCTTTTGTCGACTTTGGGCGGTTTTCAACCGTTGTTGAATTTGGATGATCTTCTCGGTAGTTTCTTGTATAATATCCGGACCCGTAATCTGTCTATCCCCCACTTCACTCCAACAAATCGGAGACCTGCACTTTCTACCATAAAGTTCTTCAAACGGCGCCATCTCAATGCTTGAATGGTAGCTGTTGTTGTAGGAAAATTCTGCTAACGGTAGATGTCGATCCCAACTGTTTCCGAAATCAATAACACATGCTCGTAGCATGTCTTCAAGCGTTTGTATCATCCTTTCGCTCTGCCCATCAGTTTGTGGATGATAGGCAGTACTCATGTCTAGATGAGTTCCTAATGCTTGCTGTAATGTCTGCCAGAATCTTGAAATAAATCTGCCATCTCTATCAGGGATAATAGAGATTGGTATTCCATGTCTGGAGACGACTTCCTTCAAATACAGTCGTGCTAACTTCTCCATCTTGTCATCTTCTCTTATTGGCAGGAAATGTGCTGATTTGGTGAGACGATCAACTATTACCCAAATAGTATCAAAACCACTTGCAGTCCTTGGCAATTTAGTGATGAAATCCATGGTAATGTTTTCCCATTTCCATTCCGAGATTTCGGGTTGTTAAAGTAGACCTGATGGTTTCTGATGTTCAGCTTTGACCTTAGAACATGTCAAACATTCTCCTACGTATTTAGCAACATCGGCTTTCATACCCGGCCACCAAAAATGTTTCTTGAGATCCTTGTACATCTTCCCCGTTCCAGGATGTATTGAGTATCTGGTTTTATCGAGTTTCATTGTTTGATTTGAGATTCAATGTTAGGGTTTTGAGATTGTTAGTTGTAAAACCCATTTAGATGATGAAGAGGGTTTATGGAAACTTGTTATTTTGATATTTGGCGAGTTTTGGGTTGGTTGATGAATTAACCGTGTTTAAGGCTTGTAAATGGTGTATGATCACTAGTGTTAGTGATTATGGAAGTATTGAAAACCATTGGGTGTATTTTGGTTGACTAATTTTGAAATGGGTCAAAATTAGGGTTTAGGTATCAATTTGGGCAAGATTGGGTTTAATTGGCGTATTAGGACCACTTTCACTTGTGTTAGTGATTATTGGTTAGTTTGGGCACGGTTTGAACTTGGAAGTGCAATTGGGTCGAAATTTGCACTAGTTGTCGAAATGGGTTGGTTTGTAATCCACCCTAATTGTGTTGTTGTTTATGTGATAAATGGAATAGGTACGTTCCATTAGCGAGTTGCGGGATTGGATTGCACTTCATCGAGGCGTTTAAGGTGAGTGAAAATTTACTATGCACATATGAATGTGTAAAATGGGTGCGTGTGTGGAGTGACCCTTGCTTGGGTTTACTCTATGTTGGTGTGGGTGAATGGACTCCTCTTGTGCTTCGGGTCCAGGTGATACGCTTATGCGTTTTGGGTTTTACCCTTGGTGTGGTGATTTGGCTAGCGTTTTGGATAACCCATTTGGCGATGGGTTGCTACCATTTGTTGTTGAGGAAATGAATCTCGATAAGCGCGGATTCATGGTGACTCGGGTAGTTCGGTCATCTTGGTGATGAGGTGGTGAATTTTGGGTTGTGCGAATTCACTAAGGCTCGGGTAGTTCGGCCAACCTCGGTTGTTGAAGTAGTGAAGGAGGTGAATCTCGGGTAGTGCGAATTCACTAAGGTCTTGGTAGTTCGGCCAACCTTCATGTGGTTTGGGTTAAGGGGTTAACCTTATTTGTTGTTGTTGATTATATTTATTGTATACGCGTATATACTTATCGTTGTGTTGTAGCATCTTGTGGCATTAGCTTGGTGATTACGTAGCGCGTAGCTACTTTGTGTATATGCTCTTTTGTAGTTTGTTTACCATGCAGAGCCGGTATGTGTTTATCTTGATGCTTGGTGATGCGTAGCCATTTTATGCATATGTATGTGTATAGTATCTTTACATTCACTAAGTATTAGCTTACCCTCTCGTTGTTGCTATTTTTTATAGGTTCGCATGATTGGCGGCTCGGGTAAGCATGGGGATTATAGATCTTGGCTAGGTTGCTCTAGAAGATCTTGTTCTTGGACTCGATTAGGATTGGGTAGCATAGTCCCAATCACCATGCTCGGTTTTGTTGGAAATTAGAATAGTCGGGTCGTGTTCACCCTTACGGATATTTAAACTATGTATTAAATGTTTTAAAAGTTTATTGAACTTATTATTTGTGTAAAAGATGTTTCGGAAACATAATTGGGACCTAAATATTAATGTATTAAAGAAAAATTTTACGAGTTGGGTTGTTTCATTCTTCAAATCTTTGGTAAATCATTCTTTTAATCAAGTTTATATATTACAAAGTATAGATCTGAGTTGAATATGTATAGATAAACCAGAAAAGATCACCAATTACATGAATATGACATTTAAATGACAAAATCTCCGAAAAAGCGAATCTGGAGTTTAAAACTTTAAATCTTCAATTAAAACATATTCATTGGGTTGATTGATGTTATTTAAGGTCTATTTGATGTCTGATAAGTTGATCTACCATAGAAATGACGTAGATTGCATGATTAATTTGTGTTTAATGGATTCAGTATATACCGAAGGTGTTCATTGTAGTGACCCGAACTTTTCCATATTTATATATATTAATTGAGATTGATATTTACATGATTAAATGTTTCCAACATATTAAGCAATCAAACTTGTTAAGACTTGATTAATTGAAATAGGTTTCATATAGACAATTGACTACCCAAGTTGACCGGTGATTCACGAACGTTAAAACTTGTAAAAACTATATGATGACATATATATGGTTATATATATAGTTAACATGATATTATGATAAGTAAACATATCATTAAGTATATTAACAATGAACTACATATGTAAAAACAAGACTACTAACTTAATGATTTTGAAACGAGACATATATGTAACGATTATCGTTGTAACGACATTTAATGTATATATATCATATTAAGAGATATTCGTACATCATAATATCATGATAATATAATAATTTAAAATCTCTTTTGATATTATAAACATTGGGTTAACAACATTTAACAAGATCGTTAACCTAAAGGTTTCAAAACAACATTTACATGTAACGACTAACGATGACTTAACGACTCAGTTAAAATGTATATACATGTAGTGTTTTAATATGTATTCATACACTTTTGAAAGACTTCAATACACTTATCAAAATACTTCTACTTAACAAAAATGCTTACAATTACATCCTCGTTCAGTTTCATCAACAATTCTACTCGTATGCACCCGTATTCGTACTCGTACAATACACAGCTTTTAGATGTATGTACTATTGGTATATACACTCCAATGATCAGCTCTTAGCAGCCCATGTGAATCACCTAACACATGTGGGAACCATTATTTGGCAACTAGCATGAAATATCTCATAAAATTACAAAAATATGAGTAATCATTCATGACTTATTTACATGAAAACAAAATTACATATCCTTTATATCTAATCCATACACCAATGACCAAAAACACCTACAAACACTTTCATTCTTCAATTTTCTTCATCTAATTGATCTCTCTCAAGTTCTATCTTCAAGTTCTAAGTGTTCTTCATAAATTCCAAAAGTTCTAGTTTCATAAAATCAAGAATACTTTCAAGTTTGCTAGCTCACTTCCAATCTTGTAAGGTGAACATCCAGCCTCAAGAAATCTTTGTTTCTTACAGTAGGTTATCATTCTAATACAAGGTAATAATCATATTCAAACTTTGGTTCAATTTCTATAACTATAACAATCTTATTTCAAGTGATGATCTTTCTTGAACTTGTTTTCGTGTCATGATTCTGCTTCAAGAACTTCGAGCCATCCAAGGATCCATTGAAGCTAGATCTATTTTTTTCTTTTCCAGTAGGTTTATCCAAGGAACTTAAGGTAGTAATGATGTTCATAACATCATTCAATTCATACATATAAAGCTATCTTATTCGAAGGTTTAAACTTGTAATCACTAGAACATAGTTTAGTTAATTCTAAACTTGTTCGCAAACAAAAGTTAATCCTTCTAACTTGACTTTTAAAATCAACTAAACACATGTTATATATCTGTATGATATGCTAACTTAATGATTTAAAACCTGGAAACACGAAAAACACCGTAAAACCGGATTTACGCCGTCGTAGTAACACCGCGGGCTGTTTTGGGTTAGTTAATTAAAAACTATGATAAACTTTGATTTAAAAGTTGTTATTCTGAGAAAATGATTTTTATTATGAACATGAAACTATATCCAAAAATTATGGTTAAACTCAAAGTGGAAGTATGTTTTCTAAAATGGTCATCTAGACGTCGTTCTTTCGACTGAAATGACTACCTTTACAAAAACGACTTGTAACTTATTTTTCCGACTATAAACCTATACTTTTTCTGTTTAGATTCATAAAATAGAGTTCAATATGAAACCATAGCAATTTGATTCACTCAAAACGGATTTAAAATGAAGAAGTTATGGGTAAAACAAGATTGGATAATTTTTCTCATTTTAGCTACGTGAAAATTGGTAACAAATCTATTCCAACCATAACTTAATCAACTTGTATTCTATATTATGTAATCTTGAGATACCATAGACACGTATACAATGTTTCGACCTATCATGTCGACACATCTATATATATTTCGGAACAACCATAGACACTCTATATGTGAATGTTGGAGTTAGCTATACAGGGTTGAGGTTGATTCCAAAATATATATAGTTTGAGTTATGATCAATACTGAGATACGTATACACTGGGTCGTGGATTGATTCAAGATAATATTTATCGATTTATTTCTGTACATCTAACTGTGGACAACTAGTTGTAGGTTACTAACGAGGACAGCTGACTTAATAAACTTAAAACATCAAAATATATTAAAAGTGTTGTAAATATATTTTGAACATACTTTGATATATATGTATATATTGTTATAGGTTCGTGAATCAACCAGTGGCCAAGTCTTACTTCCCGACGAAGTAAAAATCTGTGAAAGTGAGTTATAGTCCCACTTTTAAAATCTAATATTTTTGGGATGAGAATACATGCAGGTTTTATAAATGATTTACAAAGTAGACACAAGTACGTGAAACTACATTCTATGGTTGAATTATCGAAATCGAATATGCCCCTTTTTATTAAATCTGGTAATCTAAGAATTAGGGAACAGACACCCTAATTGACGCGAATCCTAAAGATAGATCTATTGGGCCTAACAAACCCCATCCAAAGAACTGGATGCTTTAGTACTTCGAAATTTATATCATATCCGAAGGGTGTCCCAGAATGATGGGGATATTCTTATATATGCATCTTGTTAATGTCGGTTACCAGGTGTTCACCATATGAATGATTTTTATCTCTATGTATGGGATGTGTATTGAAATATGAAATCTTGTAGTCTATTATTATGATTTGATATATATAGGTTAAACCTATAACTCACCAACATTTTTGTTGACGTTTTAAGCATGTTTATTCTCAGGTGATTATTAAGAGCTTCCGCTGTCGCATACTTAAATAAGGACGAGATTTGGAGTCCATGCTTGTATGATATTGTGTAAAAACTGCATTCAAGAAACTTATTTTGTTGTAACATATTTGTATTGTAAACCATTATGTAATGGTCGTGTGTAAACAGGATATTTTAGATTATCATTATTTGATAATCTACGTAAAGCTTTTTAAACCTTTATTGATAAAATAAAGGTTATGGTTTGTTTTAAAATGAATGCAGTCTTTGAAAAACGTCTCATATAGAGGTCAAAACCTCGCAACGAAATCAATTAATATGGAACGTTTTTAATCAATAAGAACGGGACATTTCAGTTGGTATCCGAGCGTTGGTCTTAGAGAACCAGAAAATTTGCATTAGTGTGTCTTATCGAGTTTGTTAGGATGCATTAGTGATTCTGGACTTCGACCATGTTTTCTTTAAAAATGATTGCTTAACATTTTTGTTGGAAACTATATATTTTTAACATATGAATATTATGTGATATATTAATCTCTTAACGTGTTTGATATTATGTGATAGATGTCTACCTCTAGAACAAGTCCCATTGACTCACCTAATAATAATGAAGAGTCAAATGTAAATTGGAATGATTCGTGGACTGATTCACAAGTTCCCGAAGAGGAATCGGAAGAAGAGTCGGAACCGGAAGAAGAATCGGAACCGGAAGAAGAATCGGAACCGGAAGAAGAATCGGAACCGGTGGGGGAAATAATAAAACGGTTAAGTAAAAGAGAATCCTCAACCAACCGACCAAGGTTAATTATGGTCAATGGTGTTTCCGCCAAGGAAGCAAAATATTGGGAGGATTACCAATTCTCCGATGAATCGGATTCCGACGAGAATTCCAATGATGTTATAGAAATTACCCCAACTGAATTTAAAAAGGCAAAAGAAAATAATAAGGGAAAGGGCATAAAAATAGAGAAATCTAATTCCAACCCCGATGAACTTTATATGTATCGTCAACCCCCGAAGTCCTTAAGTTGTAACAATGACCCGGGAACCTCTAAACCACCAGGTTTTTCTAAACCAATGTAGACAACGACGGCTCGTATTAGGGGAACATCATATATCCCTAGAAACTTGGCAAAACGAACCAAAACCGAAGAAGAAGAAACGAGCGAGTCGGAATAAGATAGTTGTATTCGTGTGGTGTAATATATGTAATATAGTGTTCTTATGCTTTATGATATATGTAAAAATTGCTTGTATTAATAAGTATTTTTTTATGAATCTAACTCTTGTCTATTTTATAGTTTAAAAACACAAAATGGATAGACAACCCAATATTTTAAGAGACCTACCCAGAGACATGATTGATGAAATCTTGTCTAGAGTCGGCCAGAATTCCTCGGCACAACTATTTAAGGCGAGATCAGTTTGTAAGACATTCGAAGAACGTTCCAAGAATGTCTTGGTTTATAAGAGACTTTCGTTTGAAAGATGGGGGATAGCACATTGGGAAACCCATAAGTTACGATGTGTTTACTTTGACGCATATATTGCGGGGAACCCAAATGCTATTTTACGCAACGGGTTAAGAAATTATTTTGACTCAATATATCCGAATATTGGACTTCGTGATTTAGAAAAAGCGGCTAACATGCAACATAAAGAAGCATGTTATGCTTACGGATTAGTAATGTTCGCTTCTCACCAAAGTGAGAACAAGAACATCGGGCTACAACTATTAAACAAAATGTTTCCACAAGTGACGGAGTCGGTAATTGGGGTAAGAAATGAGGTTTTTAGATTGTTACGGGACTGTTGGACATTACGTAACCCTCGTCCCTTTGACGACGTTACAACACGCTGTCTTATCAACGGCCATAACGGTTATGTTCCACAAGACCAAGGATGGGAAGTAGTCCTAGTAAAACCAGAATGCATGACTTGTTTCTGGACGTATGAATTACGTGTCTTTATTGTCTTTGCTGAACGACTTGTGTACTAGCTAGAATTATCTTCACAACTATCTTGTATCAAAGTTATTGTGTGCTATATTTCATGCTTTATGTAAAATAAGCGGTATTGTAAGTTTGTAAAATATTGTATAAAAGTTTGAACGCGAAATATTATTATAATCATTTTTTCATATAGAATTGTAGTAGTTGAATTGTATATTAGCTACTAAGTATGAACTTAACGGGTAGGTACTACCCGAATTTAAACTTATAAAATGCTAATATGAAGAAAAAGCTTTTATAATGAGTTCATATTATGCTACAAAATACTATTAACTACTCTTAATATTCTGTATGATTAACTTGTTCCATTTGACTATTTTGAAGGAAATGGCACCGACTACTCGAAAAACCGTGAATATGAATGAAGAGGAATTCCGTACTTTTCTAGCTTCAAACATAGCCGCAGTACAGGCTGCGCTACATACCAACAATAACCTTGGATCTAGCAGTACAGGAAATCGTGTAGGATGCACCTACAAAGAATTCACTGCCTGCAAACCTTTGGAATTTGATGGAACCGAAGGACCGATCGGATTGAAATGGTGGACCGAGAAGGTCGAATCGGTGTTTGCCATAAGTAAGTGTACTGAAGAGGACAAAGTGAAGTACGCTACGCATACCTTCACAGGTTCTGCGTTAACATGGTGGAATACCTATCTAGAGCAAGTGGGACAAGACGATGCGTACGCACTACCGTGGTCAGCATTCAAGCACTTGATGAACGAGAAGTACCGTCCCAGAACCGAGGTCAATAAGCTCAAGACAGAACTTAGAGGGTTACGAACCCAAGGATTTGATATTACCACGTATGAAAGACGATTCACAGAATTGTGCCTATTGTGTCCGGGAGCATTCGAAGATGAGGAAGAGAAGATCGACGCATTTGTGAAAGGATTACCGGAAAGAATCCAAGAAGATATAAGTTCACACGAGCCTGCCTCTATACAACAGGCATGTAGAATGGCTCACAAACTAGTGAACCAGATTGAAGAAAGAATTAAAGAACAGACTGCTGAAGAGGCCAATGTGAAGCAAGTCAAAAGAAAGTGGGAGGATAACGGTGAAAAGAATCACCAATACAATAACAACAGCAATTACAACAATAATCGCAACAATTATCCCAACAATCGCAACATCAATCGCAACTACAACAAACGGCCCAACAACAACAACAACAACAGCAACAGCAACTACAACAATCATCCCAACAACAATAATAACCGCAACAACAACAACAATCAGAAGCAGCTATGCCAAAGGTGTGAAAAGTATCACTCGGGGTTCTGCACAAAATTTTGCAACAAGTGTAAAAGAAATGGTCATAGCGCGGCGAAGTGTGAGGTTTACGGACCAGGGTTTAATAGAACGAAAGGAACAAATGGTGTCGGAACGAGTAATGGCGGAGCAAGTAGTGTCGGAGCAAGTTATGCCAATGTAGTTTGTTATAAATGTGGAAAACCGGGCCACATTATTAGAAATTGCCCGAACCAGGAGAACACGAATGGACAAGGCCGCGGAAGAGTTTTCAATATTAATGCGGCAGAGGCACAGGAAGACCCGGAGCTTGTTACGGGTACGTTTCTTATTGACAATAAATCTGCTTACGTTTTATTTGATTCGAGTGCGGATAGAAGCTATATGAGTAGAGATTTTTGTGCTAAATTAAGTTGTCCATTGACGCCTTTGGATAGTAAATTTTTACTCGAATTAGCAAATGGTAAATTAATTTCAGCAGATAATATATGTCGGAATCGAGAAATTAAACTAGTTAGCGAAACATTTAAGATTGATTTGATACCAGTAGAGTTAGGGAGTTTTGATGTGATAATCGGTATGGACTGGTTGAAAGAAGTGAAAGCAGAGATCGTCTGTTACAAAAATGCAATTCGCATTATACGAGAAAAAGGAAAACCCTTAATGGTGTACGGAGAAAAGGGCAACACGAAGCTACATCTTATTAGTAATTTGAAGGCACAAAAACTAATAAGAAAAGGTTGCTATGCTATTCTAGCACACGTCGAGAAAGTACAAACTGAAGAAAAGAGCATCAATGATGTTCCCATTGCAAAAGAATTTCCCGATGTATTTCCGAAAGAATTACCGGGATTACCCCCACATCGATCCGTTGAATTTCAAATAGATCTTGTACCAGGAGCTGCACCAATAGCTCGTGCTCCTTACAGACTCGCACCCAGCGAAATGAAAGAACTGCAAAGCCAATTACAAGAACTTTTAGAGCGTGGTTTCATTCGACCAAGCACATCACCGTGGGGAGCTCCTGTTTTGTTTGTCAAGAAGAAAGATGGTACATTCAGGTTGTGTATCGACTACCGAGAGTTGAACAAACTTACCATCAAGAATCGCTACCCACTACCGAGAATCGACGACTTATTTGATCAACTACAAGGCTCGTCTGTTTATTCAAAGATTGACTTACGTTCCGGGTATCATCAAATGCGGGTGAAAGAAGATGATATTCCAAAGACTGCTTTCAGAACACGTTACGGTCATTACGAGTTTATGGTCATGCCGTTTGGTTTAACTAATGCACCAGCTGTGTTCATGGACCTTATGAACCGAGTGTGTGGACCATACCTTGACAAGTTTGTCATTGTTTTCATTGATGACATACTTATTTACTCAAAGAATGACCAAGAACACGGTGAACATTT
This sequence comes from Rutidosis leptorrhynchoides, assembly GCF_046630445.1. Classification (NCBI taxonomy): domain Eukaryota; kingdom Viridiplantae; phylum Streptophyta; class Magnoliopsida; order Asterales; family Asteraceae; genus Rutidosis; species Rutidosis leptorrhynchoides. The sequence goes on from NC_092343.1 coordinate 197,481,277, forward strand.
GAGAAAGGTGTTAGAAGTATTGAGGAAGGAAGAATTGTACGCTAAGTTTTCAAAGTGTGCATTTTGGTTGGAAGAAGTTCAATTCCTCGGTCACATAGTGAACAAAGAAGGTATTAAGGTGGATCCGGCAAAGATAGAAACTGTTGAAAAGTGGGAAACCCCGAAAACTCCGAAACACATACGCCAGTTTTTAGGACTAGCTGGTTACTACAGAAGGTTCATCCAAGACTTTTCCAGAATAGCAAAACCCTTGACTGCATTAACGCATAAAGGGAAGAAATTTGAATGGAATGATGAACAAGAGAAAGCGTTTCAGTTATTGAAGAAAAAGCTAACTACGGCACCTATATTGTCATTGCCTGAAGGGAATGATGATTTTGTGATTTATTGTGACGCATCAAAGCAAGGTCTCGGTTGTGTATTAATGCAACGAACAAAGGTGATTGCTTATGCGTCTAGACAATTGAAGATTCACGAACAAAATTATACGACGCATGATTTGGAATTAGGCGCGGTTGTTTTTGCATTAAAGACTTGGAGGCACTACTTATATGGGGTCAAAAGTATTATATATACCGACCACAAAAGTCTTCAACACATATTTAATCAGAAACAACTGAATATGAGGCAGCGTAGGTGGATTGAATTATTGAATGATTACGACTTTGAGATTCGTTACCACCCGGGGAAGGTAAATGTGGTAGCCGATGCCTTGAGCAGGAAGGACAGAGAACCCATTCGAGTAAAATCTATGAATATAATGATTCATAATAACCTTACCACTCAAATAAAGGAGGCGCAACAAGGAGTTTTAAAAGAGGAAAATTTAAAGGATGAAATACCTAAAGGATCGGAGAAGCATCTTAATATTCGGAAAGACGGAACCCGGTATAGGGCTGAAAGGATTTGGGTACCAAAATTTGGAGATATGAGAGAAATGGTACTTAGAGAAGCTCATAAAACCAGATACTTAATACATCCTGGAACGGGGAAGATGTACAAGGATCTCAAGAAACATTTTTGGTGGCCGGGTATGAAAGCCGATATTGCTAAATACGTAGGAGAATGTTTGACGTGTTCTAAGGTCAAAGCTGAGCATCAGAAACCATCAGGTCTACTTCAACAACCCGAAATCCCAGAATGGAAATGGGAAAACATTACCATGGATTTCATCACTAAATTGCCAAGGACTGCAAGTGGTTTTGATACTATTTGGGTAATAGTTGATCGTCTAACCAAATCAGCACACTTCCTGCCAATAAGAGAAGATGACAAGATGGAGAAGTTAGCACGACTGTATTTGAAGGAAGTCATCTCCAGACATGGAATACCAATCTCTATTATCTCTGATAGGGATGACAGATTTATTTCAAGATTCTGGCAGACATTACAACAAGCATTAGGAACTCGTCTAGACAAGAGTACTGCCTATCATCCACAAACTGATGGGCAGAGCGAAAGGACGATACAAACACTTGAAGACATGTTACGAGCATGTGTTATTGATTTCGGAAACAGTTGGGATCGACATCTACCGTTAGCAGAATTTTCCTACAACAACAGCTACCATTCAAGCATTGAGATGGCGCCGTTTGAAGCACTTTATGGTAGAAAGTGCAGGTCTCCGATTTGTTGGAGTGAAGTGGGGGATAGACAGATTACGGGTCCGGAGATTATACAAGAAACTACCGAGAAGATCATCCAAATTCAACAACGGTTGAAAACTGCCCAAAGTCGACAAAAGAGCTACGCTGACATTAAAAGAAAAGATATAGAATTTGAAATTGGAGAGATGGTCATGCTTAAAGTTGGACCTTGGAAAGGCGTTGTTCGATTTGGTAAACGAGGGAAATTAAATCCAAGGTATATTGGACCATTCAAGATTATTGATCGTGTCGGACCAGTAGCTTACCGACTTGAGTTACCTCAACAACTCGCGGCTGTACATAACACTTTCCGTGTCTCGAATTTGAAGAAATGTTTTGCTAAAGAAGATCTCACTATTCCGTTAGATGAAATCCAAATCAACGAAAAACTTCAATTCATCGAAGAACCCGTCGAAATAATGGATCGTGAGGTTAAAAGACTTAAGCAAAACAAGATACCAATTGTTAAGGTTCTATGGAATGCTCGTAGAGGACCCGAGTTCACCTGGGAGCGTGAAGATCAGATGAAGAAGAAATACCCGCATCTCTTTCCAGAAGATTCGTCAACACCTTCAACAGCTTAAAATTTCGGGACGAAATTTATTTAACGGGTAGGTACTGTAGTGACCCGAACTTTTCCATGTTTATATATATTAATTGAGATTAATATTTACATGATTAAATGTTTCCAACATATTAAGCAATCAAACTTGGTAAGACTTGATTAATTGAAATAGGTTTCATATAGACAATTGACTACCCAAGTTGACCGGTGATTCACGAACGTTAAAACTTGTAAAAACTATATGATGACATATATATATTATATATATAGTTAACATGATATTATGATAAGTAAACATATCATTAAGTATATTAACAATGAACTACATATGTAAAAACAAGACTACTAACTTAATGATTTTGAAACGAGACATATATGTAACGATTATCGTTGTAACGACATTTAATGTATATATATCATATTAAGAGATATTCGTACATCATAATATCATGATAATATAATAATTTAAAATCTCTTTTGATATTATAAACATTGGGTTAACAACATTTAACAAGATCGTTAACCTAAAGGTTTCAAAACAACATTTACATGTAACGACTAACGATGACTTAACGACTCAGTTAAAATGTATATACATGTAGTGTTTTAATATGTATTTATACACTTTTGAAAGACTTCAAGACACTTATCAAAATACTTCTACTTAACAAAAATTCTTACAATTACATCCTCGTTCAGTTTCATCAACAATTCTACTCGTATGCACCCGTATTCGTACTCGTACAATACACAGCTTTTAGATGTATGTACTATTGGTATATACACTCCAATGATCAGCTCTTAGCAGCCCATGTGAGTCACCTAACACATGTGGGAACCATCATTTGGCAACTAGCATGAAATATCTCATAAAATTACAAAAATATGAGTAATCATTCATGACTTATTTACATGAAAACAAAATTACATATCCTTTATATCTAATTCATACACCAACGACCAAAAACACCTACAAACACTTTCATTCTTCAATTTTCTTCATCTAATTGATCTCTCTCAAGTTCTATCTTCAAGTTCTAAGTGTTCTTCATAAATTCCAAAAGTTCTAGTTTCATAAAATCAAGAATACTTTCAAGTTTGCTAGCTCACTTCCAATCTTGTAAGGTGATCATCCAACCTCAAGAAATCTTTGTTTCTTACAGTAGGTTATCATTCTAATACAAGGTAATAATCATATTCAAACTTTGGTTCAATTTCTATAACTATAACAATCTTATTTCAAGTGATGATCTTACTTGAAGTTGTTTTTGTGTCATGATTCTGCTTCAAGAACTTCGAGCCATCCAAGGATCCATTGAAGCTAGATCTATTTTTCTCTTTTCCAGTAGGTTTATCCAAGGAACTTAAGGTAGTAATGATGTTCATAACATCATTCGATTCATACATATAAAGCTATCTTATTCGAAGGTTTAAACTTGTAATCACTAGAACATAGTTTAGTTAATTCTAAACTTGTTCGCAAACAAAAGTTAATCCTTCTAACTTGACTTTTAAAATCAACTAAACACATGTTCTATATCTGTATTATATGCTAACTTAATGATTTAAAACCTGGAAACACGAAAAACACCGTAAAACCGGATTTACGCCGTCGTAGTAACACCGCGGGCTGTTTTGGGTTAGTTAATTAAAAACTATGATAAACTTTGATTTAAAAGTTGTTATTCTGAGAAAATGATTTTTATTATGAACATGAAACTATATCCAAAAATTATGGTTAAACTCAAAGTGGAAGTATGTTTTCTAAAATGGTCATCTAGACGTCGTTCTTTCGACTGAAATGACTACCTTTACAAAAACGACTTGTAACTTATTTTTCCGACTATAAACCTATACTTTTTCTGTTTAGATTCATAAAATAGAGTTCAATATGAAACCATAGCAATTTGATTCACTCAAAACGGATTTAAAATGAAGAAGTTATGGGTAAAACAAGATTGGATAATTTTTCTCATTTTAGCTACGTGAAAATTGGTAACAAATCTATTCCAACCATAACTTAATCAACTTGTATTGTATATTATGTAATCTTGAGGTACCATAGACACGTATACAATGTTTCGACCTATCATGTCGACACATCTATATATATTTCGGAACAACCATAGACACTCTATATGTGAATGTTGGAGTTAGCTATACAGGGTTGAGGTTGATTCCAAAATATATATAGTTTGAGTTGTGATCAATACTGAGATACGTATACACTGGGTCGTGGATTGATTCAAGATAATATTTATCGATTTATTTCTGTACATCTAACTGTGGACAACTAGTTGTAGGTTACTAACGAGGACAGCTGACTTAATAAACTTAAAACATCAAAATATATTAAAAGTGTTGTAAATATATTTTGAACATACTTTGATATATATGTATATATTGTTATAGGTTCGTGAATCAACCAGTGGCCAAGTCTTACTTCCCGACGAAGTAAAAATCTGTGAAAGTGAGTTATAGTCCCACTTTTAAAATCTAATATTTTTGGGATGAGAATAGATGCAGGTTTTATAAATGATTTACAAAGTAGACACAAGTACGTGAAACTACATTCTATGGTTGAATTATCGAAATCGAATATGCCCCTTTTTATTAAGTCTGGTAATCTAAGAATTAGGGAACAGACACCCTAATTGACGCGAATTCTAAAGATAGATCTATTGGGCCTAACAAACCCCATCCAAAGAACCGGATGCTTTAGTACTTCGAAATTTATATCATATCCGAAGGGTGTCCCGGAATGATGGGGATATTCTTATATATGCATCTTGTTAATGTCGGTTACCAGGTGTTCACCATATGAATGATTTTTATCTCTATGTATGGGATGTGTATTGAAATATGAAATCTTGTAGTCTATTATTATGATTTGATATATATAGGTTAAACCTATAACTCACCAACATTTTTGTTGACGTTTTAAGCATGTTTATTCTCAGGTGATTATTGTCGCATACTTAAATAAGGACGAGATTTGGAGTCCATGCTTGTATGATATTGTGTAAAAACTGCATTCAAGAAACTTATTTTGTTGTAACATATTTGTATTGTAAACCATTATGTAATGGTCGTGTGTAAACAGGATATTTTAGATTATCATTATTTGATAATCTACGTAAAGCTTTTTAAACCTTTATTGATGAAATAAAGGTTATGGTTTGTTTTAAAATGAATGCAGTCTTTGAAAAACGTCTCATATAGAGGTCAAAACCTCGCAACGAAATCAATTAATATGGAACGTTTTTAATCAATAAGAACGGGACATTTCATTCATGCTGCAGTTACCGAATCTATTCTAACATGTTACATGCTTATCTGATTGTTTTGTGCTTAAGTTTGATTCTGGTTATGAACATAAGATGTATATGACTAGAAATGCATGTTAAGGATATCATATGTGAAGTTTGAGGTTACCGAATCTGATATATGTTCTTGATACCAAATCTGATTTTTGATAAATTAAAACTTATTGCATTGAACATATGCTTTGTATTTGAGAATCTGTCATGCTTGATCTAGTTCATAAATGAGAAAAAGAAAAGTATTTTTAGTAACCAAATCTGAGAAATTTCAAAGTTACCGAATCTGCTCATTGTTTGAAAAATGACTAAGTGTTGTTAGATTTTTGGTTATCTTAATTTGAATATCATGATTGTCAAATATTTGTGAATATTTGGAATAAATAATTTCTATAACTTATCAAATCCATAAAAATCATAAAATGAAAAATACAAAGGACTTCAAAGGAAATAGGAATAGAGATATGTGCTTAACATTAACATATTGTGGTCTTCTATTCTTATCAAACAGCTAAATGACGAACAATTACTTTATTAACACTTAGACCAACATACTCGACAATTACTGGCTTGCTATTCAGGAAAAGCATTAACTATGGGGTGCTCTAAGCAATACTATCAGTGTACCAGATACAGATTTGAGACTCTTGAATAGAACAATCAAATTTGTTAAGGCTACACAACCCACTACTGCTAATCCTCAAGGAGAACCTGCTCGATTTGAGTTTGAACTAAGAGGGGTAAATGGTTTAAGGAGGATCACCAAGGCTGATTTCAGGAGGATATTTCAGCTTCCTCTTGTGAATAATGCTCCTGCTTTTCCTTCTACTCAGAATATGATGAACTCAATCTTCCAGCTGGGTTATAGTGGAGATACTTCTGTTACACCATCCAAATTTCAGAAGAAGTATTTATATTTCAGGTGGTATGTGATCTTCTCGATCATAAACATATGTCTTCTGATGACACGCAGCGGATCTGACAGCTTGAAAATCCCAATGCTGAAGCTGTTCTACTCATTCACCAGAGTAGAAAACCCAGATTATGCTGAGCATCTATGGGATCTAGTTCAGGCACAAGTGGATAAATCAAGGAATTCATACGATCCTTGTGAAAGGTTTTTTCTATATCTTTATACATGATGCTTTAACCACTTGCAGAAATGCCAATATTCCTGTTCCAGGTACTCAGGGTATGCTGATGGTGCATTTTGCGAAGGTGAAGATGAACACTCTGGTGCTATCTGGTAATGAATTTACTGCACTAATACCAGATTGATTAGTGAGGTTAGCTAATCTCTAGATGCTAGAATGCGTGTATATTTTAAGGCAGTAGGGATACCTCTTCCGAACCCATCACAACAAGAACAAGTTGAACCAAATGTGGTCCCAGCCCCAAAGGTTGTTAAGGAACCTAGAATCTAACCCGGACCAGCTAACACCTCACTTAGGGTAAACCTGAAACGTCCTAATGTTATCAGACAAGCTCAACCTGTGAGGATCAGTGAGCCTAGTCCTACTAGGAATGATCCTACCTTATCAACTACACCTGAGGGGAGTGACACCGATTCATCAGCAACTGAATCATCTCCCGAACAAACGAAGAAGAGGAGATGATATGTACTTAATGAGATGATTCAGACTCCGCCTACACAATACGTAACTTGATCCAGGACTTCGACTCCTATCTTTCGCCCAACAGTTACTGAAACCATTGGTGATACGGACCAAGACTTAGAGCCAACTAGGTCACCGCTTCACCCATCTCCGTATCACATCCAAGAATAATAGTAAGCCCTACATTAAATGAAGCATAGGCTTCGGTAGGCAAGAGATCTAAACGCACGGATGGTAAAAAGACCAATCAGCCCATCCACTCTAAACAGGATTTAAGAATAAATCCCACCGGCAAAGGTGATTTGGCATCTCAAAAGGAAGTAAAGTCTTTCTCTGCAGTAAAGTCTGCGCTGACTCAATCGATTGAGGAAACTCAATCATTAAAGTCCAGAACAGCCGAAGGAGAGTCGAAAAACCTTGAAAAGGCACCCTACGTATCGGCCAGAAATCATCTTGATATACTTCATCCTAGTGATGTTGTATTGCCTCATGGTACATTGATATACTTCATTCGGCTTATCTTGATGAGGGAGATCTGCTGTGTCCCATGGAAATGAGTCAACATGACATTTCTTCAGGAAATTTATCAGACTTCCAACAGACAGTTCCTTTGGTTCAAGAAATTGATACTTTGGTTTAAACCACTTCTCATCCGGATCTTGAAACTCAAGGTCTGGATGATGAGTCCTTAACTGCAAGAGATGTGCCACCTCATGGTACATTGATGACTTCGGGAGTCGGGTATCTTAATGAGCACGCAAGAACCTTAAAGACAGGTAGTTCTTCTACTCTGTCAGAGTCTCATGAGACATATATCATGGAGATGAGCAACCCAAAAGAGTCTTCGCTGGTTACAACTTCGGTTGTTAACCAACCTCCATCAGAAGGGGATAATCTGACTAGTAATACGTATCAACCTACATATAAGAATAATACCACACTCTTATCCTCACCTGCCATCACAGTAAATCACACACTTCCATCGACATCATCTTCAGTGGCTCCACCTGGTTACACTATTGTTTCACCACGTGGGTCACCTTCTCGAACATCACAAAATTATGGTTTTTAATATCTCTCTAATAATAAGTTGGAGGCATTATATGTTGCTGAATTTTCTAAGCGAACATATCTTCACGAAGTTTGTGAGACGATGATGATTTATCTTGAACATGCAAGGGTAGTGTTTCCTCTTTCACCGTGTGCAAGTCACCTGGACCAATTTACATGCCTAACCATGACGATTTCTATCCCGAAAATCTTCATGAGGGGGAGAATAGATATGGTTATGTGTCCGGTGCTTTTTAACGCTCAACTTATGAAGCTAGTTCTTCTAGTCAACATTGGGGAAATGATGATGTAGTTGATATTTTCGACTCTGAAAGTGATATGGTTGAGGAGACTCAACGTGATAGTTTTCTAGATGAATCAGTTACTCAGAGAAAAGGTGACTCAGGAATATTAATGATTTTGGATTCGACCAAACAAACAGAGGATACATCAGCACCCGTGGATAATCGTAATTTTGATGACATCGAGGACATTCTGAAGGGGAAGAGTGTTGTAAATGAATTTAATGAACATCAAATTATCAACATTACAGCTCTAACGAGGGAATTTGGAATACATTTTTAGAAGGAGATATTCTTAAATGGTGAAGTAGACACTACGACACCTCCTAATCTTGAAGTTCCTTTTCAAATATCATAAATTGTTCTTGATCTTAATGCTGACTATCAACTAAGTGATGATGAAGAGAAGTTGATTCTTCGTTCATCATTTGTAGAACCACAAGCTTACAAGATTTATGGTGATTCTGATCTCATCCTTGCACCCTCTATGTGTGTTCTTGGTGCTTGGAAATATCATAAGAAACCATAATACCTCAAAGCTTATCTGAAGGTTCGAAACAAGTATAAGCTGAAAAGTGAAGAGAATCTTCAAGATCGATGAACTTCGGAGATCAGAAGCATTAATAAGATCTTGATGATAAATAAGGATGGAGTGAAGATGTCATTTTTCTATGTGACAAGAAGGGTTATGAGGACTATCAGTTCTCAGAGGTAGATTTTGACAAGCTAAGGATGAACGACATTATCTTTATCTACAATTACTTGCTGATCTGAATGAATCTGCAAAAATCTATCATGCTACTACATTAAAGGCAATCTACAGGTTTATTCTTGATTCAATGAGATGGATGTCCGTTCATGATTTTCAAATGGGAATAGAATCCGGACACAAGAAGATTGGAATCAAACCACCGAATCAAGTGATTGATGAATTAAAATACATATCCTTACTTAAAGTGGGGGACTGTCCATATAGATTCGTGTTTTTAAATATTCACTACACAAAGATCTTCATCAGACTCTCAGATGACAGGAGATACTCAGACGGAACTTTGGGGTATGCCCTTAAATATTTAAGATGGAGACTGAACAGTAAATGATATTCAACAGAAGATAGTGAGATAGTCAAATATATTATCACAAGGTTGACGAATCGTCTCAATACAAGAATGAATATAAGGAGATATGAGAGGCTCAGAGGATTCAAAACAAATATTCATTTCAGAGCAACGAAGTACCTTTAGATGTTTCAAATTGGATTACATTGTAATTTTGACATTTAACACTAAGGGGGAGATTGTTAGGACCCTGAAAAGTATATAGTGTTAATGTAAAATAAGCTTAATAGATGGTTCATTAGAAGAGGGCTATATAAGGAAACATAGTAGTCCTAATTAGATAGCCATTGCATTGTAACTGAGTTTAAGAAGCTGTGGAATGTAAATTTACCGAAACTCTCTAATATCGAATATGTTCTTTATACTGAGTCTCATTCTATCAATCACATCTTTAATTCTCACTATGATCTGACCTATCAGTTTGCTTGCAATAATCACTCAATTTCGTTTAGAATTGCTCTCGTTATGCTTATTTGAAGTTTTGACATGATTATGCTTTGAATACGAATTTTATAAGTTAAATACTTATTGATTGAGAATGTGAAATGTGTACCAACTGATAGATAATCAAAAATCACTCAAGTTAGACTTTAGATTCATGCAAATCGGATTCGGAATGCTCATGTTATGCAAGTTTGATTGTTTGTGAATACTTTTATTTATTGACACTTAATGATGCAAACGACTAATTTAACTTGATTTCTGGCATAAGAGCTTTTGATTTCTGAAAAGTACATGATTAGTAATTCACTTTTCATATAGGTTATACATGATTAGTAATTGACTTTGTTGACTTTTTACAACCTTACCGAGTCGGTCTGAGCTATACGACAACATGTACACTTTGGAATAACATATTTTGATATTATAAAACTTACTTGAACAATCAAAATGAATAGGTTGTGTTACATGATAGTATTCGTCCAGTTTAGTTACTACTTTTGACTACTATTTAATGTGCACAGAAGGTGAGTCTACAGTCCCATTTTCACTAATACTTTTGGGATGAGATACATGCCACTTTCGAACTGTTTCTTAAATTGTTTACAAATGTTTTTACTTTTGACACGAGTACTCAGTATACATATGAGTTATTGCCTGAGTATCCCCTAGCTTGAATACTTTGGTTACTTTTGTAAGCGCGAATTATAGGGACAGATCCGTTATGTTTGACAGCCTCACCCTACTTAAACTTGGGTGCATATTTTTTGTTAACGTACACTAAGGCAAGTTTATATTTAGATGGGGTAAAGGATAAGCGTAGTTCTAAACTATGTGTGGTGTTAAGTTAGTATTTAAGTGCTCATTGGAATGTATATACATATTACAACATTTGGGTTGTTACTCAGCAAATCTCGTTGTTCAAAAATAAACTATATTTTTCTGAATTACTATTTTTCAGATACTGTTTATGGTTACTTAAAAATTAACATAGTATTGTCTACCACTAGTTGAACACGACACTGTGATGCCTACAAACTTTTGATATAAAACATTTGTGGTCTATTACTCTGTATGGGTTACTTAAACATGTGGTTTACAAACAAGAGAAACTAAACAGTTGATTATCTTATAAACATATGAAACTTGGCTTCTATTGTCTATAAACATTTGAAACTTGACATTTTGTAGTCTGCAAACTTTTGATACGAAATCTCGTGTCTAACACTTATTACTGAATACTTTAACCTGTGGATTCACTCAACATTATTGTTGACCCATTTTTCATGTTTTATCTCAGGTATTTATTGTTTCCGTTGTAGAACTTTGCTGTTACTTAGAAGTTAAGCCATGCACTATGACCAAATTTAACATAGCCGCTAATGGATTTTGACGGGGTGTTACACTAACACTGAATTTTCTTCTTCAACAAATTTTATTTGTAACGAAAATTTCCCAGAGGCCAAGCCGATTTTCCTGGAAATCCTGATAACGTAACACTTGTCACTATTAAACGCTCCTTTACGTGAATGATAATCCTAAAAACGAACACATATTTCATAGCATTATCCTTCAAGAAAGACAAGCTTTTAGTTTCAATTGTTCTATTTACAAGTGATATTCGTTTAAATATTAAAAGGTGAAGACAAAAGACAGATTCGACGATTTGAAGACGCAAACGGCCAAAAAGCTAAAAAATACAAAGTACAATCCAAGTGGTTCAAATTATTGATAAGAAACGTCTAAAAATGATAAGAGTACCAGCCACGAAACGCAAAGTACAAGATATTAAATCGTACGAAAGGACGTTCGGAAATATGGAACCGGGACATGAACCAACTATCAACGCGTGACGCAACGTTGCTAAAATTACAAGTCAACGGAGTACAAGAATATAATATATATATATATATATATATAATTATATAAAATTATATATATTATATTATATATTATTATAAATACGAGCAGCCCACGTTTATTGTGCTTTGTGAGCAGGAAATGACGGCCATGCGATCGCATGGCCTGGAGGAAGAAATTCCATGCGATCGCATGGCACACTGTAGCATGTCAGGTCCTATAAATTTCACGAATTCTGGCCGAATTTAACACACCTTTTTCTAATCTCTTACTCTCTCAATATATTTATATTTATATTTTAATTATAATTTTAATATTAAAGTTTAATAATAATAAGGTTATGTTAGCGAATATTTTAAGTTTGTAAGTCGAAATTATGTCCGTGTAACACTAGGCGATTAATACTCATTGTAAGTTATGTTCAACTTTTTTAAATTAATGTCTCGTAGCTAAGTTATTATTTTGCGTATTTAAATCAAAGTAATCGTGATGTTGGGCTAAATAATAAAGTCTGGGTTATTGGGCTTTGTACCATAATTGGGGTTTGGACAAAAGAACGACACTTGTGGAAATTAGACTATGGGCTATTAATGAGCTTTATATTAACTAAACGATACCTCGTTAATTTAATATAAAGGTTACAATTTGACGTATCTATATATAACCATATACACTCGATCGGACACGATGGGCGGGATATTTGTAAGTTCTAATAATCGTTCATTTAACTGGACACGAGAATGGATTAATAGTCAATGGACTCATTAAAACAGGGGTGGATTACATACAAGGACACTTGGTATAATTGTTAATAAAGTATTAAAACCTTGGATTGAACACAGTCAATAACCTGGTGTAATCATTAACAATGTATTAAAACGTTATTACAGTTTAAGTCCACAATTAGTTGGAATATTTGACTTCGGGTATAAGGATAATTTGACGAGGACACTCGCACTTTATATTTATGACTGATGGACTGTTATGGACAAAAACCAGATGGACATATCGAATAATCCAGGACAAAGGACAATTAACCCATGGTAATAAATTAAAATCAACACGTCAAACTTCATGATTACGGAAGTTTAAATAATCATAATTCCTTTATTTTATATCTCATCGCACCTTTAATTATCGTATTTTTAATTATTGCAATTTTATTTACCGTCATTTTATTTACCGCACTTTTAATTATCGCATTTTTATTTATCGTCATTTACTTTACGCTTTAAATTAGGTTATTTGTATATTTAATATTTTACATTAGGTTTTAATTGTGACTAAAGTTTTAAAATCGACAAACCGGTCATTAAACGGTAAAATCCCCTTTTATAATATATATGTATATATATATATATATATATATATATATATATATATATATATATATATATATATATATATATATATATATATATATATATATATATATATAGTTTTAAAAATATAGCGTTAAACTTGGCTAGCTCCCTGCGGAACGAACCGGACTTACTAAAAACTACACTACTGTACGATTAGGTACACTGCCTATAGTGTTGTAGCAACGTTTAGGTATATCCACTATATAAATAAATAAATAAATAAATAAATAACTTGTGTAAAATTGTATCGTATTTAATAGTATTTTGCAATAAAAATATAATTATTTCGTATACACCTCGCATAACATCAAGTATTTTTGACGCCGCTGCCGGGGAACACTCAAACGCCGAAGTGAAACGCTATAAAAAAATTAAGTTTTAATTTACTTTTGTAAAAATACGTTTTAAATATTAAAAATATAAAAAAAAAGTTTATATTTTAGAGTTATAAAACTAATAAGTAATATTTTTTTTAGTTTAATTACATAATATTTTATATAAATATTCTATAAATATTTTCTATATTTTAAAATTAGAAAAAAAAGATATATATTAATTAAGTTTGGACCGAGTCAGTTACGAAGTCCGAACCATTTTTGGAAAATTGGGCCATGCGATCGCATGACCCCTAAGGAAAAAATCATGCGGTCGCATGAGTGAGTGTGACATGGCCAAAACCTCGGACCACATTTATTACGCAGTAGGGTTAATATTATAATTATTATTTAATCATTTAGGGTTAAGATTAATTATTATTAATTAAGTTAGGGTTAAATTATAATATTAATTAGTTTAATTTTGTTTTTAGTTATAATTAGTAATATTAAGTTTATTATTATTATTAAGTATATAAATTAATATTTTTATAAAATAATAATATAAAAATAATATTTTTATAGAATTTGTATTTTTATCATTTTATTTATAATTTGCATTTTAATCGTAATTTGTATTTTTATAGTTCGTAACTAGTTTTAAACTTAGTTTTTGCCGTAGTTTATTTTTATTTCTAGAATTCTAAGATTTACCGTAAAATCCCTTAAGTACTTTTTCTTTAGACTAAGATTTAGGTGCTTTAAAATTTTACGACGTCGCTTATCGCTTTAATATTTTATAAATTTTAGTGCCTTTTAAGTTATTGCCGTTTTGGATATAGAATTCCTTTTAAGCTTTAATACCTTTAGACGCAACTTTTAATATTTAGTTTTTAGACTTTTGAGTTTCGACGCTTTTCTTTTTTATTTTTATTTTTCAACCTTTTATTTTTCGACCTTTTATTTTTCGACGCACTCTTTTTCTTTCTTATTTCTCGACGCTCTAGTTTTTAGGACATAGTTTTTTTTCTTCAAAATTTCGACGAAAAATTATCTTAAGCAGTTAAATTGATAGACATTCAAAATTTTCTGATTCGTAGTAATAGTTGAATTTGTTAGTGGCGAGTTGTTGGCTTCCGATTTAAAGGGTCCTGGCTACCTGCTGCATCTATTGGTTATTCGAAACGTTGACAAAATCAGAAAAGTCTATTAATTTGATAGCTTATATAATTTTTATCTTTTATAACTAATAGGATATTCAGTGAATGCACCGAGCAAAACGTTCACCACCTTTCATACATTCACCACCTGTAACTCGATCAAGACATCTAGCCAATATTGTCGCCGTTGATTTTTCTTTAGAATCGTCATCTAGTCGACCAAGTACTCCAATTCAAATTTCCGATAATCCATTTTTTGAACCCGACCTCACAATTGAGAATTCG
Organism: Rutidosis leptorrhynchoides; assembly: GCF_046630445.1. Taxonomy (NCBI): domain Eukaryota; kingdom Viridiplantae; phylum Streptophyta; class Magnoliopsida; order Asterales; family Asteraceae; genus Rutidosis; species Rutidosis leptorrhynchoides. Next base: position 197,496,318 of record NC_092343.1, read on the forward strand.
GAGGATATTCAGGGACAATTCGGAGATCCTGAACCACTAATCATTCCTCCTGAACCACAAATCACTCATCTAGAGATTGTCGAGAAAGAAACCATTAAGTCAGAATCCTCTAGTGATTCAGATTCAACAAATTCAATCATGGATAATCTAGAACCTCTAAGTATGGAAGACCGAATGAGGGCTAAACGCACTGGCCAAGGTCATGTAATCACTCAACAAGACATTAACGCACCAGATTATGAAATCAAAGGACAAATCCTACACATGGTAACTAATCAATGCCAATTTAATGCTACGCCAAAGGAAGATCCAAACGAACATCTTCGCACCTTTAATAGGATCTGTACTTTATTTAAAATCAGAGAAGTTGAGGATGAACAGATCTATCTCATGTTATTTCCCTGGACTTTAAAGGGAGAAGCCAAAGATTGGTTAGAATCGTTACCTGAAGGGGCGATTGATACATGGGATGTCTTAGGTGAAAAATTTCTTAAACAATTCTTTCCGGCATCTAAAGTCGTGAGACTTCAAGGAGAAATTGTTACATTCACACAAAAGCCAAATGAAACTCTATATGAGGCATGGACAAGATTTGGAAAGTTGTTGAGAGGATGTCCTCAACATGGTTTAGACACTTATCAAATATTACAAATATTCTACCAAGGATGCGACATCACTACAAGAAAAGACATCGATATAGCAGCTGGTGGTTCCATTATGAAGAAAACTGCAACAGAAGCTTACAAAATTATTGATAACACTGCTTCCCACTCACATGAGTGGCATCAAGAAAAAGACATCGTTAGATCATCTAAAGTGGCTAGAGCTGATTCTAGCCATGACTTTGATTCCATTTCTGCAAAAATAGATGCTTTCGAGAGACGAATGGAAAAGATGACTAAAGATATTCACGCAATACGAATTAGTTGTGAGCAGTGTGGAGGACCACATTTGACAAAAGATTGTCTCAGTATTGAACAAACAATGGAACAAAGAGAGAATGTTTCATACATGAACCAAAGGCCTGAAAATAATTATCGAGGTAATTATCAACCGCCAAGACCAAACTACAATCAAAACTAGAATTATAACCGAAATGTTCCATACAACAACCAAAAAGGTCCTAGCAATCAGCAAGTATCCAATAATACTTACAATCAGCAAAGACCTATTTTTCAAAATAAACCACCACAAACCGATGATAAAAAGCCAAATTTAGAAGACATGATGTCGAAGCTAGTTGAATCTCAAACTCAATTTTTCACATCTCAGAAACAAACGAATGAACAAAATGCTCAAGCATTTAGAAATCAACAAGCTTCTATTCAAAATCTGGAACAAGAAGTAAGTAACCTAGCAAGGTTGATAGGTGAAAGAAAACCGGGGAGTCTACCTAGCGATACAAATGCTAACCCCTGGAATAAAACAGCTAAAGCCATTACCACGAGAAGTGGTATTACACTTAAACCACCTGAAATACCTGAAATTTCTGATGACTCTATTCCTACTATACAGGCACCATAGAATGAGCAAGATAAGGAAACAGAACCGGTAGTTGAAAAAGGTGAATGAAGATAACACAGTTAAGGCAAAACCTTATGTTAAACCATACCAACCCCCGCTTTCTTACCCGAGTAAAATGAGAAAAGAAAGACTTGAAGCCGAGCAATCCGAATTCTTAGATATGTTTAATCAAATAAATTTCAATCTTCCTTTCATTGATGTGATTTCAGGAATGCCAAGATATGCCAAATTCCTGAAAGATCTAATCACAAATAGAAAGAAAATGGAAGAACTTTCGGCTGTTATAAAGAATGCTAATTGTTCTGCAGTGTTGTTGAATAATATACCAGAAAAACTCTCTGATCCAGGAAGTTTCACAATTCCATGTTTTGTGGGTAGTCTAAGTTCAATAGAAGCATTGGCAGACTTAGGTGCTAGTATAAATTTAATGTCGTATTCACTATACACTAAACTAGACCTTGGAGAATTGAAACCAACCCGAATAAGCATACAACTAGCATATCGATCAGTAAAATATCCTAAAGGGATAATGGAGAACATGCTAGTTAAAGTTGGTACTTTAGTATTTCCAGTAGATTTTGTTCAACTGGACATGGAAGAAGATTCTCGAGTTCCTCTCATATTAGGAAAACCATTCTTAAACACGGCTAAAGCAATAATAGATGTGTTTGGTAAGAAACTGACCTTAAGTATAGAGGATGAGAGTGTTACCTTTTCTGTTGATAGAGCCATGCAACAACCGTAATCTGCAGATGATACATGTTATTATATTCAAACTATATATTCACATACAGAATTGTTAGAAGAATTTCCAGAATTACAAGGAACAGGAGAATGTTCTTTAGGAGAAGGAACTGAACCAATTGATGAAGCTGAAATGTTAGCCGCACTCAAGGCTAATGAATACGAACCAACAACAGAAGAACTTCAAATGCTAAAAGAGGAAGACAGATATTGATACAAATCATCGATAGAAGAACCACCAATATTAGAGTTAAAGCCACTTCCAAACCATTTGGAATATGCTTATTTACATAGTGAATCTGAATTACCTGTAATAATATCGACTTCTCTTATGGAATATGAAAAATCTCGACTCATTTCTATGCTAAAAGCTCATAAACCAGCTATTGCATGGAAGATTCATGACATTAAAGGTATAAGTCCTTCGTATTGCACACATAAAATCCTTATGGAAAAATGTCATAAAACCTATGTGCAACGCCAACGAAGACTAAATCCTAATATGCAAGATGTTGTTAAGAAAGAAATTATTAAACTGCTTGATGCAGGTTTAATTTATCCAATCTATGATAGTCCACGGGTAAGCTCAGTTCAATGCGTACCTAAGAAGGGTGGCATGACTGTCATCACAAATGAAAAAAATGAGCTTATTCCTACTAGGACTGTAACAGGATGGCGTGTCTGTATTGATTATAGAAAATTAAATGACGCCACCAGAAAAGATCACTTTCCCTTACCTTTCATTGATCAAATGTTGGAAAGATTAGCCGGGAATAGTTACTATTGTTTTCTTGATGGTTTCTCCGAAAACTTTTAAATTCCAATAGCACCCGAGGACCAAGAGAAAACCACGTTCACGTGCCCTTATGGTACTTTTGCTTACAAACGAATTCCATTTGGACTTTGCAACGCCCCTGCAACTTTTAAAGGTGCATGATGTCGATTTTTCACGCCCCTGCAATTTTTCACGAATTCCATTTGGAAGTTTTCATGGGTGACTTTTCATTCTTCGGTACTTTTGAATCAAGTCTAGTTAATCTTGAGCGAATGCTTATTAGATGCGAACAATCAAATCTAGTACTTAATTAGGAGAAATGCCATTTCATGGTTAAAGAAGGCATCGTTCTTGTTCATAAAATTTCAAAGGAAGGAATTGAAGTGGATTGAGCTAAAGTAGATGTAATTGCTAAACTTTCACATCCCACCAATGTTAGAGGAGTTAGGAGTTTTCTAGGGCATACCGATTTTTACCGACGTTTCATAAAATATTTTTTTAAAATTGCCACTCCTATGAATAAACTCCTAGAAAAGGATGCTCCATTCATCTTTTCGGATGAATGCATCAAATCTTTTAATATTCTTAAAGAAAAACTCACTAATGTGCCTATCATTATAACTCCAAATTGGAATCTACCATTTGAACTCATGTGCGATGCAAGTGATCTGCAATAGGAGCCGTTTTAGGACAAAGGATTGAAAAACGATTTTAACCTATTTATTACGCTAGTAAAACATTACAAGGAGCACAAACAAATTACACAACTATTGAAAAAGAACTCCTTGCTATTGTCTTTGCTTTTGACAAATTTCGTTCATATCTCGTTCTAGCAAAAACGGTGGTCTATACCGACCATTCTGCTCTTAGATACCTATTTTCAAAACAAGATGCCAAACCACGATTAATCCGTTGGATCTTACTCTTACAAAAGTTTGATATTGAAATCCGAGACAAAAAGGGGGCAGAAAATCTCGCAGCTGATCATCTTTCTCGTCTTGAAAATCCCGAATTAGAAGTTCTAAACGAATCGGCCATACAAGACAACTTTCCTGATGAATATCTATTGAAAATTGATTATAGTGAAATTCCATGGTTTGCAGACTATGCAAACTACTTACTATGTGGATTCCCTGAAAAAGGGTTGTCGTACCAAAAACGAAAGAAATTCTTTAGTGATATAAAACACTATTTCTGGGAAGATCCACATTTGTTTAACAGTTTTCCCGATGGAATAATACGCCGATGCGTATTCGGAGATGAAGCTAGTCAAATCTTAAACCATTGTCACACAGGACCAACAGGAGGGCATTATGGGCCTCAACTTACAGCAAGAAAAGTTTACGACGCTGGATTCTATTGGCCTACAATTTTCAAAGACGCACACCTTTTTTGTAAATCCTGTGATGCTTGTCAAAGGGCTGAAAAAATAAGTCAACGTGATGAAATTCCACAAAATGTCATTCAAGTATGTGAAGTATTTAACGTTTGGGGTATTGACTTTATGGGTCCATTTCCAAAATCTCATAATAATCTCTACATTCTCGTTGCCATTGATTATGTATCTAAATGGGCAGAAGCACAAGCTCTCCCAACTAACGATGCACGAGTTGTAGTCAACTTCTTAAAACGTCTTTTTGCTAGGTTCGGAACACCGAAAGCTTTAATAAGTGATCGGGGTACTCATTTTTGTAATAATCAACTTGAGAAAGTTCTCAAAGGATATGGAGCAACTCATAAAATCTCAACCGCTTATCATCTACAAATAAGTAGACAAGTTGAAAATACCAAACGAGCTTTAAAACGTATTCTAGAGAAAACTGATATCGGCTAAAAAGTCACGTTTTCACCCTGGTATTAAGGCCCAAAAAGAAGAAAGATTCGAACTTTATCTACAAAATACCCACTTCGTCGGTTAGAATTGAAAAACAAGTAATTACGAAGGTGGTGCAAAAAGAATCAAGAGAATCGGAGCTAAAATGAAGATTCCAGAGAAAAAACGGTGAAAGACAAGAAATCAAGTTACGATCCAGGGAATCAAGGCTGACCAGCACACAATACGGCTTTCCATACGGCCTGCTAGTATGGAAACATTCTGCCAGATGCGTGCCAATAAATGACCCACCATGCGGTCTGCCAGCCATACGGCCTGCCAAATACGCCTTGCCATACGCCCTGCCAGGCGTATGCTGGCAATTTCCAAGTCTATTTAAAGGGTCTTTGTCATTCATTCCAACACACACTTCAATTCACTTCTTTCTCTCTCTTGTACAATATTAGTCATACTCTCAAGGCCTTCGACTCCGTGCGGGAAACCTAGTACACGGAGAAGAACGCTAAAGATTGTATTAGGAGCGATCTGGAGTCTTGAAGTCGTCACTTTTGTATTCAGAACTCGTTTAATCTACTGGTACTTCTATCCTTTATCTTATATAATGTTTTATGATATTGTTTCCATGATTAGCGAGTAGTTATCTTTAGTGTATGCTATGATGTAAGCAGTTATAATGCCGAAATAATATTATGATTTGTGTATGCTGTCGAAATGCTTTCCGATTATGCTTTAAACTCAATCGCTTTTCCAACTAATAGAACGTAGTTATAGGCTCTGTTATTGGGAAGTCGCGAACCCCGATTCAGAGTACACTATCTGTGTCACCCCTTGGTAAGAGAAGTCTATCGGATACAACGTAAAATCGACCGAGGCACACCGGTTGTAGTAAGTCTATCGAGGTTTGGATTCCGACTGAGGACTCTTTCGTAGTGAAACAACTGACTAGACCCTTAATACATTGTCGGTCCTAGACCATGCTAGTGTAGTCACCAAGCATCTAAACTTCGTACGTGCACGCTGAAGCACATCGGTTGTTGTAAGCTGTACCTCTGCTAAGTAAGGCCATGGAACACGGTTAGTGTTGACCAGTACACTGCACCATAACGCGGTCTCAAGCATTGCACCCCGCTTGAGGGATTCTTAGTTAATTAAGGAAATATTTGTTTAGACACATAAAAGATTGAACCGTTAGGATAACCGAACGTGTTCATGGAAGTCGACTTGACTTGGCCATGGTGTTCATTATGGTTGACACAGATAGTGTACTTTGAATCGGGGTTCGCGACTAAGGACTCTTTAAAATGAGAAATTTTAAAATTTTGTCGAGGGACAAACTAGGTAAACGTACCGAAACACCCTCATTCTAAAAAGAAACAAATTTTTAAAATTAAATTAATTAAGTGTTTTACAAGATAAAGGTTTTTATAAAAAAAAAAATACACCCCATGCGATCGCATGGGGTTTTGCCTAGTAAACCATGCGGTCGCATGGACCACAAAAACTGGACAGAATAAAAAGAGCAGCTCGCTGCTTCTGTCTTCCCACTTCAACACACACATACACGAATACCATCCCAAATCCTCTCTAAAATCATCATTTTTCACTAAAATTCACCAATTTTCTTGCTATAATCCGCTCTAATCATGCGTCTGTTCAGAAGTTTTTCAAAGAAGGTAACAATTTTACCCCTAAAACTCTTTAAATTTGAATTATAGTGTTCTTGAGCTAAATTTTACCTAATTTAATTTTGATAATTTCTAGTGTAATTAGAGTTAAATTGTTAGTATATTGTGCATGTATAACCTAGATTGATGCTATTTAACGTGATTTGAAGCCTTAAACTTCAAAATTTTCAGAAATCTAGGGTTTATGTTTTTGAGCAATTTGGGGATTTTTGATATAAACAGGGTATAGCCGATTTTTTTCATGAATTATTGCTAAATTGAGTAGTGTAACATGTTTAGGTTGCTAAATGATCCAAACATTGATCCTAAATATGATTTTTGAGAATTAAAGTGGACTTTTTAAGTCTAAAATTCATGAACTTGATTAATTTAATATAAATGCCATTTGAAACTTGTTTAATTGCTAGTAATGATTATTTTGACATGTTATTTGGGATAAAAGCTTATGAACTTTGTAAACATTTTCATATGTGCTTATTTGAAAAATTGTAGAATTGATAAAAATATGAAAATGAGTATAATTTTAATATGGATTAAACATGTTATTGTAATTGTTTTAATTTGTTATTTTGCTAACACTAATGCATATTTGGATACACAAATTTTGTGTTTAATATGTTTTGCAGAGAAATACAGATACGGACGGTGCATCATCGTCTAGGCAACCTGATCTGGAACCACAGCCAGAGATGCAATATCACGAACCGGAACAACAACCTGAATAACAACATTATGATCAACACGTACCATACTATGAATCAGAACCACAATTTTTTATTACCTACGTAGTATTTCCCATTCACCATATAATAGAACACCCAACAATTCATGAAGAATAGTTGCATCCTAATTTAAGATTTGATAGAAGTTGGAGAGATTACCTGACGTACCAAAGTAACAAATTTAAGCTTTAGACCAAAAATGTAGAAGTACCAAGGGTAATAGATTGGGAGCCTTTGGAAAGGGTCCACCTAGCTAGCCCAGTTAGGTTGCTACTGATCCAAAGGTATGGCAGCTCTTCTTTTTTCGATTGGGAACGTTTATTTACCACTCGTAGACCTGTATATAAAGAGTGGTGTGTTGAGCTAATGAGTACTATAACTTTTAATAAGGATGTAGATAGGTTAGATGATAAGAGTTTTCTTAGATTTTTACTTGGCCGTAGGATGTACAGGATGTCCATGCTGGACATGGCCAGGGCTTTACAGATTTACACTCCCGCTGAATTACTATCACCTGATTGTACAAATTTGATTTATCATGGTGAGCAGGTAGATAGAAATTTTAACGCTAACGCCATCTGGAGGCGTATGTCAAATTATAATGTTTTCACGCGGGGAGGAAGACACTCCTATTTAGATATTAATAAAGCCGAGCTTCGTATAATACATAGATTCTTAGCAAACTCGATTACACAAAGAGGTAACAACAAGGAGAAAATGACCTTACACGATTTATTTTACCTTAAGTGCATTCGAAACACTAGAGGCTTTGTTAATATCCCCTACTGTGTTGGTTTTTATCTGTCCAAAATGGTGGAAGGTATACAGGACGGGGGAATAATAGGAGGAGGTATTTTTGTTACTCTCATTGGAGAGTATTAAGGTGTAGATAGGGAACAAGGGGGTCCAATGATGGTGGTTAGGGAACAAGACGAGACTTTAGGTTTGCAAGTCTATCAAGGTGCAAAGGTATTGACTAGGAGATGCAATCAGGCAATGCCATATCGGGGCAACCATCCACTGGTAGAGAGAGGTTCGGATGAGGAGATGGAGGAAGCGGATGACATTAGGGATGTCATTAGGGATAGTGCTACTGACGTTTTCCAGCTTATAGATGAGGTAGAAATGACTAATGAGGATAGGCATCGTCGGTATGAGCAGTGGCAAGCCGCGAATGAGTACGAGACTTCCAGGCGACGCCAACACGATAGCTGGCAAGTTCATCAGCACCAAATCATGAGCCAGCTATCATATCAGGTACCAAATAACTACATCCCGACTTGACCTGCTTACTATCCACCACATTAGCCCGACCTGCGACCACCCTATGACCTGTACGACCCCAATTAAGCCTACCAGAACACCTATCACCAACCATGGAACCCGAACGATGATATGAACTGGAATCCCTATCCAAATCAATAGTGTTCCATTGATGATTTCTTATCTTTTATTATTTTTATCTATTTATGTTAAACATTTAACATTTTGATACTTTAATGTAATGTTTAATATTTTTATTATTTTGTACTAATATTTCATTTTTGTAATTTGAAAGTGGGATATTAAGTCCCATTTTAAATTACCATGCATGTTTATATTAGTATTGTATTTATTTTATCTGATGTACACAACAGGGTAAAACAACGTATTTTCAAAGATTAGCATTAAGTTCAGCAAAAGCAACTAATTTTGACGACAAGATGCAAAATATATATGAAATAACAACTGCGGGAATGAACAAATGATGTGAACCATTTATCATTCAACACAAACAACAATATGTTTGGAAACTTTGGTAAAATTTAATCATTTTTCTACGCTAATCACCCTCAATAATTTAAATTGCTACTGATTTCTTGCAAATGAGAGCATTGCAAGATCTTAAGTGTGGGAAGGGGTTAAATTCTTTCGGGTTTTAAAATTTTAATTTAAACACTTGGTTACCATTAAAAATACTAGTAACGCAGTAGTTGTATTAGAATCTAGTGCTCTCTGATAATAAAGAACATCCCTAGTCTTATATACTGACTACCCAATTCTAGTAAAAAAAATTTTTTTTTTTCAAATAAATGAATTCAAAATCATGTTTATACATATTTATGAACGATAAAACTAGGTGTTAACATCGAAATTATTGTTACCTCGGAAAGGACATAAATTGAGAAACAACTCAAAACGCTTGAATTCATTTAAAATGGAATAGATGAGAATAAAAAGGCAAAGAAAGGAAAATAAAAGCCAAGTGTGAGAAAAATTTACCAAGTTATTTAGAACATATATCATATATTTTTGTACAAATAATTGAAAAAACTTTTGTTTTGGACAATATTAATCAGTTTTACCCAGTTTATTATAATATAAATATAATTTATAAGGAAGTACAGTCTTCCGAGAAAAAGACACACGCTTCTTGATTTAGGTCAAGAAGTTGTGGTCCAGACCAGTTGTAGAGTCTACGATAAACCCTTGCAAAGTTTTCTCGAAAATCAGCTGGAAATTCACAGACCTCAGCATTAAACAGGGTTGCCAAGTGGTCAGACTTATCCTAACCATGAGAGGATCTGTCTCGTACAATGGGGGGCACCGTGCAAATTAGCTTATAATACTAATGAATCAGATCCCCAAAAAGGATAATCTCCTTAAAGATTAAAAATCAGCTTTTAAGACTGATATTACTCAATCCTTGAGATTGACCTTAAAGATTGAGAATTCAAACTCATGGAATTCGATGATATCTAAACTCGAGCTTATATGAGAAAATATTTTGATCAAATTACAAACCGATTTGTTTTCTGAAAGCCCATTTTTAATTCGTTCATTACCATTGAACGTAAAATCCTAATAATTCACCGGAATTCATTAGGTCACCTGAATCAAATCGGGTGTCAACCGTAAGAACGGTGGTTGCATAGCATGGTCGAAGACAGGACCTTGTGCCAGACCGAAAAACTATAAGGTGATCTTTACTATTGCTCCTACAATGGATAGTAATTACATCTGACACGTTATAAACCATAATCAAAAGCATGTCATTAGACATTGCCTTAAACAGTTTCTTGTTCAACGCTTTCCTTTACAACCGGACGGTAGTTTACCGAAAGGTAATATACGGAGCAAATAAACTGGACGTATTGCTTTCCTAATACAAGGTTAGCAAGTGGGTGACACAAAACCGCAAGTTTTAAGCTAAAATTTTCAAATCTGAAACCCACAAAACCCACAAAAATATTTTGCAAACACCGGTGAAGGGTTATTCCTGAAAACTTATCTAGGGTAAAAGCTAGATTGAATTTTCAAAAGATCAAATATTTTCATAAAGATCCAATTTCCTAAAGGATCTAAATTTTTATAGTCATGTAGGACTGTAAATCACAACGTTACTATCATTGTTCATACCGCCGTATAGAAATCACTGATGTACAAAGTGTGAAGAATAAAGAAGCGATTCAAGTATGTTTTTATTCAAGTTCTATATTGCTTGAGGACAAGCAACGCTCAAGTGTGGGAATATTTGATAATGCTAAAAACGAACACATATTTCATAGCATTATCCTTCAAGAAAGACAAGCTTTTAGTTGCAATTGTTCTATTTACAAGTGATATTCGTTTAAATATTAAAAGGTGAAGACAAAAGATAGATTCGACGATTTGAAGACGCAAACGACCAAAAAGCTAAAAAGTACAAAGTACAATCCAAGTGGTTCAAATTATTGATAAGAAACGTCTAAAAATGACAAGAGTACGAGCCGCAAAATGAAAGTACAAGATATTAAATTGTACGAAAGGACGTTCGGAAATCCGCAACCGGGACATGAACTAACTATCAACGCGCGATGCAACGGAGCTAAAATTACAAGTCAATGGAGTACAAGAATATAATATAATATATATAAAATTATATAAAATTATATATATTATATTATATATTATTATAAATACGAGAAGCCCACGTTTATTGTGCTTTGTGAGCAGGAAATGACGGCCATGTGATCGCATGGCCTGGAGGAAGAAATTCCATGCGATCGCATGGCACACTGTAGCATGTCAGGTCCTATAAATTTCACGAATTTTGGCCGAATTTAACACACTTTGTTCTAATCTCTTACTCTCTCAATATATTTATATTTATATTTTAATTATAATTTTAATATTAAAGTTTAATAATAATAAGGTTATGTTAGCGAATGTTTTAAGTTTGTAAGTCGACATTCTGTCCGTGTAACACTACGCGATTAATACTCATTGTAAGTTATGTTCAACCTTTTTAAATTAATGTCTCGTAACTAAGTTATTATTATGCTTATTTAAATCGAAGTAATCGTGATGTTGGGCTAAATAATAAAGTCTGGGTTATTGGGCTTTGTACCATAATTGGGGTTTGGACAAAAGAACGACACTTGTGGAAATTAGACTATGGGCTATTAATGGGCTTTATATTAACTAAACGATACCTCGTTAAATTATTATAAAGGTTACAATTTGACGTATCTATATATAACCATATACACTCGATCGGATACGATGGGCAGGATATTTGTATGTACTAATAATCGTTCATTTAACCGGACACGGGAATGGATTAATAGTCAATGGACTCATTAAAATAGGGGTGGATTACATACAAGGACACTTGGTGTAATTGTTAATAAAGTATTAAAACCTTGGATTGCACACAGTCGATAACCTGGTGTAATCATTAACAATGTATTAAAACCTTATTACAGTTTAAGTCCCCAATTAGTTGGAATATTTGACTTCGGGTATAAGGATAATTTGACGAGGACACTCGCACTTTATATATATATGACTGATGGACTGTTATGGACAAAAACTAGATGGACATATCGAATAATCCAGGACAAAGGATAATTAACCCATGGTAATAAATTAAAATCAACACGTCAAACATCATGATTACGGAAGTTTAAATAAGCATAATTCCTTTATTTTATATCTCATCGCACCTTTAATTATTGCAATTTTATATACCGTCATTTTATTTATCGCACTTTTAATTATCGCATTTTTATTTATCGTCATTTACTTTACGCTTTAAATTAAGTTATTTGTATATTTAATATTTTACATTAGGTTTTAATTGTGACTAAAGTTTTAAAATCGACAAACCGGTCATTAAACGATAAAATCCCCTTTTATAATAATAATAATATTACTTATATATATATATATATATATATATATATATATATATATATATATATATATATATATATATATATATATATATATATATATACAAATATAGTTTTAAAAATATAGCTTTAAACTTGGCTAGCTCCCTGCGGAACGAACCGGACTGACTAAAAACTACACTACTGTACGATTATGTACACTGCCTATAGTGTTGTAGCAAGGTTTAGGTATATCCACTCTATAAATAAATAAATAACTTGTGTAAAATTGTATCGTATTTAATAGTATTTCGCAATAAAAATATAACTATTTTGTAAACACCTCGTGTAACGACCCTGGTTTTTCCAACCTTTATTAATAATATTTATTATTAATACTTGCGCTTTATTAAATGTATTTTTATACATTTACTTGTTATCGTATTTGAATTACCATGGCCCGACTTGTCTTTGTGACGCGCGTACTTTTCATGAATAATATTTTTGAATATTATTTACATTCATGATTATTTATTATTAATCATTTTTAATTAACTAAGGTTAGTAGTTAATTACTTGGGCTTTATTTATTTAAATTGCATACTTACTTGGACTAGGGTCTTAATTAATAGAGTTGGACTTAGAAGCTCACCCTACACTTTTAATGGACTTGTAAGCCCATGTATTAAGCTAGTATTACATTAAGGTTAAACTATGATTAATTAAACTAATTAGGAGACCAAGTTGTCTCAAGCATGCAATGGTTCTTTTAACTTATTACTCAATCTAGCTGACACCTTATTCCAACACATGAAAGCAAGTTTTGACTTCCCCATTTTGATTCAAAAAAACCGTCCCCTTTATGCTTCAAGGAGGGAGTTCTTTTTCATTTTAACTTTTTACATATTGCAAGTATCCTTTCATTTTTCACACACTCACATAATACTTACATTTTCCTCTCAATATTATTTCTCAAACTTGTAAGTATCAAGCTTAAATTCTTCTTCTTTTTCTTGTCACAAAACCGAATTATATCACTTGTATATCATCATCATTTACTTGATTTATTACTTGTTGTTTGTTGTTAATGTTAAAGATCAAGTTCTTTAACTTGTATCTTCATGTAATCTTGGTTACTTCCTTCTTTTTGATGAAGAACCAAGAACAAGAATCTAAACTTGTTAGTTTAAGGTTCTACTCTTGAATGTTTTTAAGGTCTAAAGTTCATAAACTTGATGATCTTCTTTATGTTTATGTTTTGTAGACTTGAATTCTTAAGATCTAAATTTTGGTTTGAATCTTCTCAAGTATGAAGCAAATATGAACATAATACTTGTAGCTTTAATTTATTTCTTCATTTCAATTATTTAAAGTTGTAGTGTTGTTAATTTGGTCAGGTATTACTAGTTAATCTTGATCTCATATTTCTTGAAACTACTTTGTAAGTTCAAGAACATGTAAGTAAAACTTTTTAATTATAACTTTGTACACTTATGTTAGATCTAGACTTTTGGGTCTAGGGTCTTCAAGATCTAACTAAGAACTATGTTCTACAATTTAAGATCTTGTTTATATAAGTTTACTTTCAAGTTTGTAGCGTGATATTACTTTTATAACTCATGTATGTGTTGGATCTAAGATCTTGATGTAACTTTGGTTCATCAAACTACTTACAACCCTTAAATGAGTTGTGCTACCTATCTTAGACTTACACTAGTGTTATGATGGTCAAACCTTGGTTAATATGATGCAAACACATCAACGAGTTGTACACTTGAAGCTATACGCATCAAGGATGAGAACCGTGATGAGCAACAAGCACCAAGAACCCACTGAAACACCTTTCTTACTGTTTCTGGAATTGATCAGACTACCTGTGAAATGCCCCGTCCTAATCCATCTGGACAAGTCTTCAACTGTTGGTCCCATTGCGAGGTTCTGACCTCTATATGCCATAAACGACTCCATGTAATATGAACAAATGCACAGCGGAAGATTTCTTTCATACCTGAGAATAAACATGCTTTAAAGTGTCAACCAAAAGGTTGGTGAGTTCATAGGTTTATCATAAAACAATAAAATTCATCATTTTGATAGACCACAAGATTTAAATCCTGCATGGTACAAATGGGCCCGAATCCTATACCCACCTGTAATGTACATGCGATATCTTTTAAATACAGTACACCTTTCTCGTGTACGCAATCCATTTTTCATAAATCTTAGTAACCGTACACATATCTCGTGCACAAAAACTAATACACATAATCTGTGTATAAAATCATTCTCTCGATATATAACATTCAGTTTACTTTCATAGCTTGGCTTGGTAACCGACCTTAACATATAATGCACATCAATAATATCCCCAAAACAGAACATCTCTTCTGTATAATATATAAACCTCGAAGTACTAAACACCACGCCCACTAGCTCTTCCGTCTAGTGAACATTCTGGGTGGGGGTGTTAAACCCGGTAGCTATCTTTAGGATTCGCGTGAATTAGGGCCATACCCGATTCTAATTCTTAGGTTACCAAGCAATAGTAATCAGGGGAAAATATTCACAATAATTAGTGGCAATTATAACGTCCAACTAATTCAATAATAATCCACAGAACTTCTGTCTGCATAATAATTCATTCGAGGAATGTTTTGCTTGTGTCTATCTCGTCAAACATTTATAAAATCATTTCATGTATTCGCAGTTCAAAATATATTTCAAAAGCATTTAATAAAGCAGTTATAAAAATAGCGCATGTATTCTCAGTCCCAAAAATGTAAAGAGTAAAAGGGAGCAAATGAACTCACCTAATGTATTTTGTAGTAAAAATACATATGACGTCATTTAACAAGTATAGGGTTGGCCTCGGATTCACGAACCTATATCATTTGTATATTTATTAAAACATGTAATGGTAATCTCATAATTTTCATTTATAACTTATATAATATTTATGTGTTGGTAGTTATATAAATTTTATACTAAGTTTTTATTTTATACATATACTTTATTTATATGTATTATATCTTAAATTTTTATGTTATATATCTATCTATTTTGTATATACGCATTTAAAATAATTTTTATTCATTTTATTATATTAATATATCTATAAATATATGTTTAGTATTATATTTAAAAACTGATAGTTTATTATATGTAAGTATTTTTATAAATATTGTTCATAATAACAACACTAACCTAAGTGAAATTTTAATATAATAACTTTAATAAAAAAAATGTTAATTTTTGATAAGGAGATAGTTTTAATAAAAATAGTAGTAATATTCATATTAATAAATATAATGATAATATTGATAATAATACTTATATTAATAATAATAATAATAATAAATAAGTGATAAACAATAATAAATGTGTATACACTCAAAAGCTTTTAGTAAAAAGAAGTGCTCCAGACGGGACTCGAACTCGTGACCTCTCGTTTCATAAACGCCCACTCCCTTAACCATTCTTCTGTCTTGTATCTCTCTATTCTAATGCCGAATAAAAACCATATAACCCTCATCACCTAATCTAATTAAATTTCAGTTTCGGCCCAAATTACAACATATATCCATGAACAACAGCTCGATTCAAACTCCATTTTTCGTGGGCCTTGTTTTGATAACAGGAACATCGAATAGCAGAATATAGAGATAGTAGCAAAAGCAACTGATATACAGTAGTTGTAGGGCATTCAATTATCGTTATCTATATATATAAAATTAAGAAATACTTTTCTTGTCTGCCACTTCTTATCTAAACTATAATTAAATCAAAAGTGACTTCACCATCTGACTACATCACGTTTCATCATTTAACTTCAACTAAACTATTTTATTCTTCAGGTATCATTAACTTTATCGTTCATCATGCATAACTTACATCACGTTTCATCATAATTATCAACATATGTGGTTGTGTGTCGGGTTACGATTAGGAACCGTAGAAGCAACATTGCAGTAGCAATAACAGCAGAAACAGCAGTCCTAATATCTTGTTTTGGGTCGACACTTTAAACAAAAATAGTTGCTGGGTATCGAAGGGTTTCGTTTGAAGTATAAACAAGATCATATATCGAGAAAAACAGATGGATAAGGTGACTTCAACGGGCTGTAGCAGGTGTAAGTATTGTGTCTTGGTTTGGACTGTAAATCCAAAATAGAAAGAAGGAACTACAGCTGTAAATGGGCTGCCATGGTGATGAGGTTTTTGATGAGGGTTGTCGACATTTTTCTAACAGGGGAGGGAGGGAGAGGTTAGAGAGAGAAGGTGATGATAGCCAGTGGTCGGTAATTCTGAGTTCATCTTTGATTGAAGATAGTGGTGGCGAGTCTGTGGTGTTTGAGATGAGAAACCGAACCCTAATACATAAACTATAACAATAAGGATTCGTTCATGGGGTTGGTTTGGTGGTGGGTTTCAAGCAGCAAATCGATGGGTTGTTTTTCGACTAAAAGTAGGAATACTAGATCAAGGAGTTTGTATTGGTAATTCAAATGGGAAGGTTGATATGGGTTCAATGATGTTGGTCAGGGTGATCGAAAATGGTGGTGATTGATGTTTGTGATGAAGGTTAAAAAGAACAAACACGAAGGTGGCTCGATGTTGGTTCTAGTGTGGCGGTTTGAATATGTTCTTTGGCCGAAGTTATAAGATGGCGGATGTGTGGTGATTCCCTGTGGTCGATGGTTTGTGGTAGAAATTGAGGGTGGAAGAAGGTTGAGGTTGTGGGTGAGGTAGGAGAAGAAGGAGCACAAATTTTTGTGGGTTTACTCATAAATTTCTCCTGCATGTCGTATATGTAATTGTATATATAACTAAGTGATAATGAAAAGGCATACTCACCAATCAAGTATACAGTATCATTTCTTATTATGACTCGTGCATTAACAGTTACAGAATATTAATATTCATCCCACTTACATGTTTAGACAATTGACATGTAACAAACTTATCCGAATTTCAACTTAAGCACAGTAACACAATAGTAATTATAATAATAATATATTATAAACGAGTAGAAATGAAATGAAGTTCTTTTAAAACAGTTAAGCAGCCTCATTTTTCTACCGACAGTTTTCACAACTTTTATATTGTGCTCTGTTGTAATTCAGTAGCGGATAAAAGTACACCGAAGAATATATTTATTTAATTTTGTCATTAAATGTGTAAAATGTGATTAAAAAGGTTCGTCCATTATTTATTTTACTACACTCACAAGCTCGCACCTTACTTGTTTAATATCAATCGAAATGACTAATGGTTATTACAATCATTAAATTTATATATATATATATATATATATATATATATATATATATATATACACACACATATTTATTTACAATCAATTGTTCGTAAATTGTTGGGATTGGTCGAAGTCAAATGATTGTACCAAAATAGTTCCAAAAATTTTGAGACTCGTTTTAATAGACTTTGCTCATCGTGTCGAAATCATAATAAGATTAGGTTTAAATTTGATCAGAAATTTCCGGGTCGTCACAACTTGGGCTACTGGAAAGTGTATTTTCAATTAGTTTGGTTCGAGTAGATGATTTTCCGTTTAGACCTCTTCTTAATCCGAGTTACGGTTTAGGATCTATGGCCTCCCGAAAGTCACTACACCGTATTAACGTTGTGCTAAAATTTATGACCTACTCGCACTGAAACCACCACCACAGTCAAACGAAGACGAGTTTGGTTCTAAAAATTGGTCAGTACCTAGGGGACTCATATACGGAGCCATGGCCACTGGTCTCACCTCATTTCAGTTTGTATAGAGGTCGTGGCGACTGAACGAATTCAGCCTTTGTTTCAAACCCTAGTCTTTACTTGAAACTTACTTTACACTTTTTGTTAAATGATGAATGATGATGATACTTAAGACCTAATTTACATACTTTTAAACCTTTGGGAACGATTTACTGACTTAGTAACTTTTGACTTAGGTTGAGGACCTTTCGGACCAACCACTTGCTTACTTTTCTCGTGTATGGACTTTTACTACTTTCCACTGTGAGTTATAGCATCCCTTTTTTACTTTAACTATTTTGGGAACTGAGAATACATGCGCATTTTACGTTTTACATACTAGGCACGAGTACTTAAACTTTATATATGTGTGGGTTATACAACGGCATAAACTTTCCCCTTAGCTCGGTTACGTTTAGTCATTGGTCTTTGAACCAGTGAACACGAATCTTAGATATGGATCCATAGGGTTTGACATCCTCACTCGGGCTAGTAGCGCTAGCATTTAACGGGTGTTTAATACTTCGTAAACATACACACTCTCCAAGTGTACTATCAGGGGGTTATAAACGTTAAGTTAGTTACCAAGTGCCCACAGTTATACATATATTTTTCATACTGTTTTGAAACGCTGTTGAAGCACTGAAATCTCATGGCCTACCTTACATTACTGTTATACTTAAACTATAGCTCACCAACCTTTGTGTTGACGTTTTTAAGCATGTTTTTCTCAGGTGCTTAAGGTTTGCTTGCTTCCGCTGTACTAGTCATGCTTTGTTGACACCCGCTGCGCTTATTAGAGATGTCACCGCATGAAACGTTTATTTTGCATTCAAACTATATTACTTTTGAAACGATGTATTTGTAACGACCTATGGATCACGTACTATTATTGCTTGCTATTCGTATAAGCATACTTTTGGTTGTTAAACATTTGACGTTGGTTAAAACGTCACCTTTATTCATGAATGCAACTTATTTTGAAACAGCATATAGTATTTGACCTTGTAATGATCCTGTTGTTGATGATTCATACACGATGGTTTTGTACGGGGCATCACATTTGGTATCAGAGCATTGGTTGTAGGGAATTAGGTTGCATTAGTGAGTCTGGACCGACCCGAGTAGGATTCACTAATAGGACTAATCTACAACTTGCTAGTTTACTTGTTTCTGCGGAACTTGCTGCATGCTGCTGCTTACTTTTACTGCTATATGCCATATGCTACTACATGATTTCACTATTGCATGCTAGTATCTGCTTTCGATTGCATGATACTTGTCGTTATTGCCATGCTACTTACTGCTATAGATGATCTAGACTGTCGTAGTTACTTTGCCTAATACGTGCTTGCTTTATGACTTACTGACATGGAAAAAGTTATTTTTCCTTGTTCAGATGTCGGATGCCCCGCCCACTATCATTCACTTGGAGAGCGACTCGGACTCATCGGCCACCTCACCTACCGTTGTTGCTGACTCGATCCCGTCATCTACACCTTCCTGCGACTCCAGTGATTCATCCTCCAGAGCCAGTAGCCATGCATCCGGACCAGTGATCACCTCTGACGGAGCCGAGGACCTACAGGGGATTCCAGCTCCACTTGCCCCAGGACCCTCGGAGCCACAACACCATTCTGGTGGTGCTGTGATTCCCGCGGAACTTGGGGAAGGTCCGTTCCATAACGAGCATAACCATTGGTGCCGACGCCTTCCTGATGGACGTCTCGTGCCGATCCCGCCTTTCAGATTCTGACTGATGATGGCCGCCCGAGGAGAGCCACCCGTGCAGCTACCCCCAGCCGATATAGACGACCCATCATTCGCCGACTCATCATCCGACGACTTCAGTGATGAGGATTCTGATGAGGACCCTGATGAGGTACCCGTGCAGCCACCCTCTACCCCGTCGAAGAAGCGGTATCGTTTCAACGGTACTGTTATTCCTGGGGTTAATGGAGGGAGATCATCCGTTAACGCACATGAATTGTGGACTAGGGTCACCGCCCGTAAGTGGCTTGTGCCTTATCCTGCTGATCCCTTCATCCGTAAGCCTTACCGCTATGCACCATCTATTTCTGGAGCCGGACCATCTGCACCACCAGCACCACCCGTACCGACTGCACCGCCTGCCCCACCACCTCCCTCTGTCGAGGAACTGACGAGGGAAGTGGAGATCCTCCGTGCTCGGGTAGCTGAGCTCGAGGACCAGATGTCCCACGTAATGGACATCCTACACCCACCATCACCATAGGACATTTGTAGTAGATTTCATTATGTAATCTCATTTGTAGTTTTATGTTTTACTTATGTATTGTACGAACCTATGCGGATGTATGCAACTTATTATTAATGAATGGAACTTTGTGTTGTTTAATTCTTGCACGGTGTTCTATTTACATTACTGTGTGATGATTTTGTGGTATCTGAATCAATTTACGTTACATAATTAGCATGTGTTGTGTTGATTCCATGATGGTTACCAAATACTGTATTATTACTATTTGAATACCGGATTTTGACTTGAGTCAAAATTTTTGTTTAGAACATCAATGGCAAATGGAAGATCAACGCCAACCGCAGTACAGATAGAGGAAATGATCGCTAAATGTGTGGCCACAGCTTTAGCCGAAAGGAACCCACAAGCTCCACCAGTTAACCCGCCCATTCGTAATGGGTGCACATACAAAGAGTTTCAAAGCTGCAAACCCCACAACTTTAGTGGTACTGAGGGGCTTGTTGGTCTCACTAGGTGGTTTGAGAAATTAGAATCTGTGTTCCGTGTTAGTAACTGCTCAGAGACGGACAAAACCAAGTATGCTTCATGTACACTGTCAGACGGCGCACTAACCTGGTGGAACACATTGGCTCAAGCAAAGGGTATTGATGAGGCGTATGCTACTCCATGGGAGGAATTTAAAGGGGCCATGATTGAAGAGTATTGCCCTAGGACAGAGATCCAAAAGATGGAGATTGAGTTTGGGCAGTTGAAGGTTGTGGGAAACGATCTCGATGGTTACAACCGTAGGTATCTGGAATTAGCCCTGATGTATCCTACCATGGTTACCCCGGAGTCTAAGTGCATGGAAAGGTACTTGTCGGGACTTCCTAAGTCCATTAAGGGAAATGTCACCTCGTCTAAGCCACCAAACATCCCGAAAGCAATGCGCATGGCGCACACCTTAATGAACCAAATTATCAGCGATGAACCGGAGAAGGCAAAATCCGAATTGGGTAGTAGTGATAAGCGTAAGTGGGACAACAACAAGGGGAGAGCCTATGATCAAAACCCGGCCAAGCGACATGAAGGTTTTAAGGGAAACAACCCCAACCTGAACACTAGCTCGAACTCCAACTACAAGGGTAGTCTGCCACAGCGCAAGAGGTGCTACAAGCACCATACCGGATACTGTAATGTTGTCTGCGAAAAGTGCAAAAGGACTGGGCATATTGGCAAGGACTGCAAGATCACCACCATGACTGGGAAGCCGAACCCCACGGGACCGAGAGAGTGCTATGAATGCCGACAGACGGGCCATTTCAGAAATGAGTGTCCCAACAAGCGAAAGGACGGCGGACCACCGCGTGGAAGAGCATTCAATGTGAACGCAAGGGATGCCCGTGAGAACCCCGACTTGGTTACAGGTATATTCACTATCAACAATCTATTAGCTTCTCTATTATTTGATACTGGTGCCGATAGGAGTTATGTATGTAGACACTTTTGCGATAAGATAAATTGGTCGTTAGTTCCTTTAAAGGAGAGTATGCTTGTAGAGGTAGCCAATGGAAAACTTGAGAAAGTTGACTAAATTAGCCGAGGAGATATTATCAACATAGCTGGTGTGGATTTCGAGATTGACTTGATACCCATTAAGTTGGGAAGCTTTGATGTTATTGTTGGTATGGACTGGTTGACCAAGATAAAGGCTGACATTATCTGTGGAGATAAAACTCTTCGTATACCACACGGAGATGGTGAGCCACTGATTATTTACGGAGAGAGATGTAGCTCGAAACTGAATCTCATTAGTTTCATGAAAGCGCAAAAGATCATGAAGAAAGGACGTCTTGCTGTTCTAGCACATGTGAAAATGTTAGAAACTAAGGTGAAGAGCGTGGATGACGTACGAATTGTGAACAAATTTTCCGATGTCTTTCCAGAGGAATTGCCTGGATTACCGCCACTGAGAGCAGTAGAGTTTCA
Organism: Rutidosis leptorrhynchoides; assembly: GCF_046630445.1. NCBI lineage: Eukaryota > Viridiplantae > Streptophyta > Magnoliopsida > Asterales > Asteraceae > Rutidosis > Rutidosis leptorrhynchoides. Next base: position 197,518,704 of record NC_092343.1, read on the forward strand.
GATCGATTTAGTGCCAGGAGCTGCACCTGTAGCTCGCGCACCCTATCGACTTGCACCTTCCGAGATGCAAGAGTTGCAGAGCCAATTACAAGAACTGCTAGACCGTGGATTTATCCAACCAAGTTTCTCGCCTTGGGGTGCACCTGTTTTATTTGTGAAGAAGAAGGACGGATCATTCCGCATGTGTATCGACTACTGTGAACTCAACAAATTGACGATCAAGAATCGGTATCCTCTTCCCCGAATTGACGATCTTTTTGATCAACTACAAGGATCGAGCATTTACTCTAAGATCGATTTGCGATCCGGTTATCACCAGTTGAGGGTTAAAGAGAGCGACGTGATGAAGACTGCATTCAGAACCCGTTATGGTCATTATGAGTTTCTCGTGATGCCATTCGGTTTAACCAACGCTCCTGCCATGTTCATGGACCGCATGAATCGTGTATACAAGCCATACCTGGATAAGTTCGTTATCGTCTTCATAGATGATATCCTCATCTACTCCAAAAGCGAAGAAGAACATGAACAACATCTTCGATTAGTGTTGGAACTCTTGAGACAAGAGCAACTTTACGCCAAATTCTCCAAGTGTGAATTTTGGTTGAAGGAAGTCCAATTTCTGGGTCATGTTGTGATCGACCAGGGTATCAAATTTGATTCTGCAAAGATCGAAGCAATCAGCAAGTGGGAAACCCCCACTACTCCGACTCATATCCGCCAATTTTTAGGTCTCTCCGGTTACTACCGAAAGTTTATTGAAGGTTTCTCTCTGATTGCGCATCCTTTGACCGCGCTGACTCATAAAGGGAAGAAATTCATTTGGGACCCCGATCAGGAATCAGCATTTCAAACCTTGAAAAAGAAGTTAACCACCGCACCTATCTTATCACTTCCTGAAGGCAGTGATGATTTTGTCGTTTATTGCGACGCTTCAAAGAGTGGTTTTGGTTGTGTACTGATGCAACGAACAAAGGTTATCGTTTATGACTCTCGCCAACTGAAGATTCACGAGCGAAATTACACTACTCATGATCTCGAGCTTGGAGCCGTTGTCTTTGCATTAAAACTGTGGAGACACAATCTTTATGGAACAAAGAGCACTATTTTCACCGATCATAAAAGTCTCCAACACATCTTTGATCAGAAGCAACTGAATATGAGACAGTGTCGACGGATCGAGACGCTGAACGACTATGATTGTGAACTTCGTTATCACGCTGGCAAGGCCAATGTTGTAGCTGATGCTTTGAGCCGAAAGGAGAGGATGGCACCTCTTCGTGTTCGGGCACTGAACATCACCATTCATTCGAACCTCAATTTCCAGATCCGATCAGCCCAAGATGAGGCTCTCAAGGAGGAGAATATATCTCATGAATACTTGAACATTCTCGTTTCTCGATTTAAAGTTAAAGAGACTGGACTCCGATGCTATGCCGGAAGAATTTGGGTACCTCGTTATGGGGATCTACGGAACCTTATACTAGATGAAACCCATAAGTCGAGATATTCGATTCATCCAGGAGCCGGTAAAATGTACCACGATCTTAAGGAATAGTACTGGTGGCCTAATCTTAAGATGGACGTTGCAACTTATGTTGGTAAGTGTTTGACTTGCTCGAAAGTTAAGGCCGAACATCAGAGGCCCTCTGGGTTACTTCAGCAACAGGAAATCCCGCAATGGAAGTGGGAAAGGATAACAATGGATTTCATTACGAAGCTACCAAAGACGGTGGGCGGATACGATACCATCTGGGTTATCGTTGACCGTCTTACCAAATCTGCACACTTCTTAGCCATGAAGGAAACTGATACGATGGAGAGACTCGTCAACTATACATCAAAGAGGTTGTATCTCGTCATGATGTACCCTTATCGATCATCTCAGATCGCGATCCCCGTTTTTCTTCCAGATTTTGGCGTTCTTTACAAGAAGCCTTGGGAACTCGTCTCGACATGAGTACTGCGTATCACCCACAGACCGACGGACAAAGCGAACGCACAATTCAGACTTTGGAGAACGTGTTGCGTGCATGTGTCATTGATTTCAGAAAGGCTTGGGAAAGGCATTTGCCGCTAGCCGAATTCTCTTACAACAACAGTTATCATTCGAGTATTAATGCCGCACCTTTTGAAGCGTTGTATGGCCGCAAGTGCTGATCTCCTATTTGTTAGGCCGAGGTAGGCGAAACACAAATCACCGGACCCGAGATAGTCCATGAAACCACTGAGAAGGTTGTCCAGATTCAAGCGAGACTCAAGACGGCCTGTGATCGTCAAAAGAGTTATGCCGACCTAAAATGTAAAGACTTTGAATTCAATGTGGGTGACCGTGTAATGCTGAAGGTCGTACCTTGGAAAGGTGTGATCCATTTTGGAAAATGTGGGAAGCTCAACCCGCGATACATTGGTCCTTTTAAAATCTTGGAGCGTGTTGGACCCGTTGCTTACCGTTTGGATCTTCCAACTCAATTGAGCTCCGTTCATCCTACCTTTCATGTATCGTATTTGAAGAAGTGTCTTGCTGAACCGAAACATGTCATACCTTTGGAGGAACTAACAATTGATGACAAACTCCACTTCGTGGAAGAGCCTGTCAAAATTATGGACCGTGAGGTCAAAACTTTAAAACACAACAAGATTCCGATCGTTCGAGTACGATGGAATGCTAAACGAGGACCTGAGTTTACATGGGAACGAGAGGATCAAATGATGCAGAAGTATCTTCACCTTTTCCCAACTCCTCCATCTACCTCATCTTAAAATTTCGGGACGAAATTTTCTTTAACAGGTGGGTAATGTAACGACCCTGGTTTTTCCAACCTTTATTAATAATATTTATTATTAATACTTGCGCTTTATTAAATGTATTTTTATACATTTACGTGTTATCGTATTTGAATTACCATGGCCCGACTTGTCTTTGTGGCGCGCGTACTTTTCATGAATAATATTTTTGAATATTATTTACATTCATGATTATTTATTATTAATCATTTTTAATTAACTAAGGTTAGTAGTTAATTACTTGGCCTTTATTTATTTAAATTGCATACTTACTTGGACTTGAGCCTTAATTAATAGATTTTGACTTGAAAGCCCACCCTACACTCTTAATGTACTTGTAAGCCCATGTATTAAGCTAGTATGACATTAAGGTTAAACTAGGATTAATTAAACTAATTAGGAAACCAAGTTGTCTCAAGCATGCAAGGGTTCGTTTAACTTATTACTCAATCTAGCTCACACCTTATTCCAACACACGAAAGCAAGTTTTGACTTCCCCATTTTGCTTCAAAAAAACCATCCCCTTTATGCTTCAAGGAGGGAGTTCTTTTTCATTTTAACTTGTTACATATTGCAAGTATCCTTTCATTTTTCACACATTCACATAATACTTACATTTTCCTCTCAATATTCTCTCTCAAACTTGTAAGTATCAAGCTTAAATTCTTCTTCTTTTTCTTGTCACAAAACCCAATTATATCACTTGTATATCATCATCATTTACTTGATTTATTACTTGTTGTTTGTTGTTGATGTTAAAGATCAAGTTCTTTAACTTGTATCTTCATGTAATCATGGTTACTTCCATCTTTTTGATGAAGAACCAAGAACAAGAATCTAAACTTGTTAGTTTAAGGTTCTACTCTTGAATGTTTTCAAGGTCTAAAGTTCATAAACTTGATGATCTTCTTTATGTTTATGTTTTGTAGACTTGAATTCTTAAGATCTAAACTTTGTTTTGAATCTTCTCAAGTATGAAGCAAATATGAACATAATACTTGTAGCTTTAATTTATTTCTTCATTTTAATTATTTAAAGTTGTAGTGTTGTTAATTTGGTCAAGTATTACTAGTTAATCTTGATCTCATATTTCTTGAAACTACTTTGTAAGTTCAAGAACATGTAAGTAAAACTTTTTAATTATACCTTTGTACACTTATGTTAGATCTAGACTTTTGGGTCTATAACTTTGTACACTTATGTTAGATCTGGACTTTTGGGTCTAGGATCTTCAAGATCTAACTAAGAACTATGTTCTACAATTTAAGATCTTGTTTATATAAGTTTACTTTCAAGTTTGTAGCTTAATATTACTTTTATAACTCATGTATGTGTTGGATCTAAGATCTTGATGTAACTTTGGTTCATCAAACTACTTACAACCCTTAAATGAGTTGTGCTACTTATCTTAGACTTACACTAGTGTTATGATGGTCAAACCTTGGTTAAGATGATGCAAACACATCAACGAGTGGTACACTTGAAGCTATACGCATCAAGGATGAGAACCGTGATGAGCAACAAGCACCAAGAACCCACCGGAACACCTTTCTTACTGTTTCTGGAACTTATCAGACTACCTGGGCTACTGGAAAGTTGATTTTCAGTTATTTTGGTTCGAATAGATGATTTTCCGTTTAGACCTCGTCTTAATCCGATTACGGTTTAGGATCTATGGCCTCCCGAAAGTCACTACACCCTATTAACATTGTGCTGAAATTTCTGACCTTCTCGCACTTAAACTGGCACCACAGTCAAACGAAGATGAGTTTGGTTCTGGAAATTGGACAGTACCTAGGGGACTCATATACGGAGCCATTACCACTTGTCTCACCTCATTTCAGTTTGTATAGAGGTCGTGGTGACTGAACGAAGTCAGCCTTTGTTTCAAACCCTAGTCTTTACTTAAAACTTACTTTACACTTTTTGTTAAATGATGAATGATGATGATACTTAAGACCTAATTTACATACTTTTAAACCTTTGGGAACGATTTACTAACTTAGTAACTTTTGACTTAGGTTGAGGACCTTTCGGACCAACCACTTGCTTACTTTTCCCGCGTATCGACTTTTACTACTTTCCACTGTGAGTTATAGCATCCCTTTTTACTTTAACTATTTTGGGAACTGAGAATACATGCGCATTTTACGTTTACATACTAGGCACGAGTACTTAAACTTTATATATGTGTGGGTTATACAACGGCATAAACTTTCCCCTTAGCTCGGTAACGTTTAGTCATTGGTCTTTGAACCGGTGAACGCGAATCTTAGATATGGATCCATATGGGTTGACATCCCCACTCGGGCTAGTAGCGCTAGCATTTAATGGGTGTTTAATACTTCGGCTTAAGGTTTGCTTGCTTCCGCTGTACTAGTCATGCTTTGTAGACACCCGCTGCGCTTATTAGAGATGTCACCGCATGAAACGTTTATTTTGCATTCAAACTATATTACTTTTGAAACGATGTATTTGTAACGACCTATGGGTTCACGTACTATTATTGCTTGCTATTCGTAGAAGCATACTTTTGGTTGTTAAACATTTGACGTTGGTTAAAACGTCACCTTTATTCATGAATGCGACTTATTTTGAAACAGCATATAGTATTTGACCTTGTAATGATCATGTTGTTGATGATTCGTACACGATAGTTTTGTACGGGACATCACACCTAGCATAACATCAGTGCACATGAAAAATTTTGAAACATTGTTCGTACATTATGTCTAACACTGCTTCATGTGTCAATACATACACGCATAATTTTTTTTTCATAATACCTTTACTTTTCTTTTCTAGTGACATGATGCTCTTGCACCATATTGATCAATGATTTAAGCTTTTGCTCATCGTCAACATTCGCCTTTCTTTGAAGTTTTTGCAGATTATTGCTCACTGCTAATTCATAATCTTCTATATTCATGTGTTGAGAGTTGTAATTCTTCAATATTTCATCATTATTCTGATGGTTATTATGCTCATTTGTAGCCATTTCCACCATTTTTCGACAACAATCCTGAAAAAGAAACCAATTTGAATTGCTTAAACTCAAATGATCAAATTATTTAATGATTAATCACGAATTTAAAAATTATTTTCTAAAATTGTTTCTACAGATGACACCAAATGATCGAACATATTTCTTACTAAAAGAGATTCAAGATAAATTCAATTGCATCAAAGATGTTTGGGGTTATTGTTGTGTTTTAAGTAGGGGTGGTCAGTATTTGGTTTGAAACCGTTTAACCCGAACACCAAACCGAAATCAAACCGGAAAAAACTAAACCGAATTTGAAAAACGGTTTTCGGATCGAGTCAAAACCGAAACCGAATTTGAATTCGGTTTTCGGTTCGGTGTTCGATTTTGAAAATTCTGAATTCGGTTTAACCGAAAACCGAATTCAAAACCGAATTCAAAATTTTTATATATTTAATTTGTATATTTATGTTTTAATGTCATTATAATTTAGGATCCAATCAATAAAATAGTTTCTCACCAATATGACGATTTGGTAGCTCATATTATAATTATGTTACTCAAATTATTATGTTATTCTTCTTAATAATAGAAGCAATAAATGTCATAATTAAGCTGTAAATATTAATAAATCATCGAATTCTTGATAATTTAATAGTATGTCATTGTTTTAGGTTGTAAATAACTAAGACATTAGTCATGCCAAAATTAAACTACCATCGTTCTCAAATTTTTCATAATATTTGGTTTTAGCCGAAAACCGAACCGGATCCGAATTCTAATTCGGTTTCGGTTCGGTTCGGTTTCAACTTTGAATTCGGTTTTCGGTTCGGTTTTCGGTTTTGCCTAAAAAAATTTCAAAACCGAATACAACGAACCGAATACACCGAACAAACCGAAAACCGAACCGATGAACACCCCTAGTTTTAAGGACCCTATAATTGTCATTTTAAGATCATAAAATGCATAATCACCATGTCCCATCTTCAATGATCCATATGATCGTCAAACAGTACTCCGGAGAGCATAATTCATACATTCACTGTAATACGATTATCACTTATGACAATAGTTAACTCCTAAATGAGGTTATGACACTTCTATTTATAGTGTTTACTAATCAATGCCATGCACTTTTTATTCATACGCTTATTTTAGACTTTGTATTTGCGCCTTTATGGCGCATGTTTGTCATGCGCTACACATATGCGCAATCGCACTTATGATCATTTACCAGACTGGACATTCAACCCACGAGGAACGTCGACCTCCCTTAGCTAATCTGGCAGGAAAGCGGGACTTGTATTATAGTGTAGAAGAATATAACTTCCACAAAAAAAAAAAAAAAAAAAAAAAAAAAAAAAAAAAAAAACTAGTTTATTCTTGTTTGTTTTCTCAATTACTTCTAATATTTAATATAGTCATAATTTTCATATATGCATGTTTTTTTCGAACCCAAATAACTATATACCGATGTGCTCTAGCGGTTGATGTCCTAATATCTATATAAGATGTTTCGGGTTCAAAAACTAATGATTCAAGTTCTATCTAGCGATTTCAAACTTCAATTATACATTTATACACTTGGAACATTTTTATATTAAGTTTTTCACTTCGACACACATAACGTCATAATAGACTCCCATCAATCCGGACCCTGTTTTATTTAAAAATGTATGTTCAATTTACCACCTAAGTATTTTAATACTTTTGTATGTTAAGGGTCATTTTATGGTTTTTCCTACAAATCAACTTTTTTTTTTTTTTTTTTTTTTTTTTTTTTTTTTTGTCATCATCCGCGGACATAATGCCCACTGTTACAATAATTTCTTCACATTAAAAGTGAAATATTTAAACCATACCAAGAATGTCTAGTGGTTGGGGTTCTCTTTTGTTCAAACCCATCTTCAGTGGTCGAGGAAAAGATCGGAAATAGTCTTGGGTAAATTAAAAATCATTGTATTATATTGCAGTTAAGAACATCAATAAGCTAAAGGAAGATAAGCACAATAAAGCTCTCATGCTACTCAAGTATATATGTGAAATAGTTAATAAACCCAAGTAGAAATGGTGATGTTCGTGGTCATACATCCCGAGCTATGTACCTGGCATCAAAAAATAATACTCTTAAGGTAATAGAGGGGATTGCTAATCAAAATCTACAATATTGTTTGGTTAAACATAGATGGTTTATCCATGATTCATATCGTGATTGTAAATCGTAACAAAAAGGTTTACAATATAATTGAATATCAGCTGAATTTTACGGAGTAACAAAAATGTAGTTAGAACATATCAAGACAAAGATTACAATAATCTGTTGCATTCTATTGGACATTTGGCACATATGCATACTCAATGTAAAGAGAGCTACAGTGGTTTAAGGTGATTTACACACATACCATTTCATTAATTGACAACTCATCTTATAAATGTGTAAATGGATCAGGTTTTTCCTTGTACATGCTACTTGCGGTATCCCATGAGCCATGACCATTTTTGACCCTTTTTCCTTACAACCCCAAATATGCTTCTATGAGGTTTAAACTTGAGATCATTTGGGAGGAACTCTCGTCTTGTGAACTCAATATAATCATCATTATACATCAGAAAAAAAAAAAGTGATACAGATGATGCACATCTGTCCAAAAATTTGCCACATGTAGCCTTCTTATATTTTTTTTTAAAGTAGCTATATAATTAAATAAACTGAAATACACGATGCGGAGAAATTTGTCACACTAGAATAAAGGGAAACAAAGAACATCAAAAGAGATACACCAATAATGATTTTCAGAACAGAGCACAAAGAGTTATGAAAAGGTGGGGAAGAATGGATGACAAAGAGAGCCAATTCATACACAATCGCAACTACACTTATCCTTACATTAGTTTTTGTAGCGGCCATTACTGTACCTGGTGGAAACAATGGGGAAACTGGGAGACATTTTTTATATAAAAGCCAAGTTTCATTACTAGATATAGTCTATATGATATGTAATATTGTGCATATCTCCTAAGTATGTGTAGAGATATAATTTGTAAATGACAGAATAAGTCATAGTCAGCAAGGGATATTTTTCCCTAAATTAGCTCATAGTTAGTTTGACATATGGTGTATAAATGTACGTAAAAGTGGAGAGTAATACAAGATCAATTTACCAATTTACATGGTATCATGCCTCTGTTAATCCCTCAATCTCCTGTCTAAAATCACCTTTGTTTTTCATTCTTCTTCTTCTTCTTCTTCTTCCTCGATGGTCGATAAACTTATCCCCCCATTGCTCAACCGGTTAACCAAATTGTTCATCATGCACCGATCAAACTTGAATTCGAGACTAGTCGGTATAACTCATGAGCAAAACTCTTCAAAATACATTGTCGTGCCCATGATTTGATCGAACATCTCAAATCTGGCACCCCTGTCCAATCGGTCGGTTCATCCAAAGAAACACCAATCACACCTGAAATCTGGAATCATCAGGATGCTATCTTTTTGCACTGGTTGTACCAACCATCTCTAAAGACCTAATAGAAACAATTCTTGAAACCGTACTACTGCTAAAAAGGCATGGGATCGCCTTCACAACATATACAATGACAACCGCAACTCTCGTGCAATTGCTCTTGAACACCATTTCACGAATCTCAGGCTCGAGAATTTTTCAGTATGTCATCTTATTATCAAGAAGTAAAAACACTTGCTGATCAAATGGGCAATGTTGGCATAACCGTTACAGAGCAACGGATGGCTCTACAAAATGGTAGCCGGATTGGTAGAAAACTATGAAACTGTTGGCACCTACATCTCCCAAACTGACCCACTTCCAAAGTTTCAGGAAGAAAGATCGAGACTTATTTTGGAAGAAATTCGAAAGAACTGCAACTCTGCTAATGCAGCCCTTACTATTGACAGTGCTCTTTCCGCTGTTTCTGAAGATGGTTGTGTAACGACCCAACCCGTTATCCAACCAAAAACGTAACAAAATTTTTTTTTTTAACCAGCTCATCTGGAAGGCGTCCAGTTGTGAAGGCCAGGACGGCGTCCAAGCAATCTGGACGGCGTCCAAATGGTCTTCCAGTTGCTGTCCAAAATGCCCATTTCACGCGAACGGAAAACACGTTTCCCGACACTTTTAAACGAAAAGAAATATCACAACACTTCATATTAAATAAAACTAAGAAGTTTTCACTACTAAACAAGTTTTACGACATCGGCCCACATCGGCCATTTTACGAAATACATACAAAAATACGAGTTTCGACCCAAATGAATTTAAGTTCCAAACAACTACGAGCATGATGTTTGGGGATAAACTACCCAATCCTAGGTCAAATCAAAAGTAATCCATGCAAGCAACAAAAGGGGAAATCATCTAAATCCCGAGCATACCCTTGCCACGTCCGCCTCCGAACCTAAAAATGTAAGCAACGAGAGGTTAAGCTAATTGCTTAGTGAATGCAATACTTATATATATACATATGTAATTTACCTACACGCATCCACTTACTAATACCATGCAAACAAAATGCATAAACGTAGCTAGCAACGCCAAACATACAACTAGTAACATCGTTAGTATATAAATCGCCGCAACAATATACTAAATCATGACAATGCATAAACATAACAAAACGTTCTCCGCTATGGCACTACCAGCTTGTAGACGACCAATAACGTCGAGTCTCACTCGTATGATGTCATCGACTTGTGACTCATCATAAGGTGTCACCGACTTGTGAATCACCAAAGGGTGTCACCGACTTGTGAACTACCCACCAATACTTATGGGTCACCAACTTGTGAACACCATGTGGTGTCACAGACTTGTGAAGCGCCACCAATAAGTGCCACCGACTTGTGAGCACTAAGAAATGTCACCGACTCGTTAATCACTTCTCCGACTTATGGTATCACCGACTTGTGAATCACCATCTAGTCACCGACTCGTGAACACTATGAAGTGTCACCGACTTGTGAATCACTTCCCCGACTTATGGCATCACCGACTTGTGACTCACCAATCAACTACTAAGGGGGGCCACCGCCTTGTGAACCACCATGAGGTGTCACCGACTTGTGAGTCACCTAACAAAATACTAAAGGGGTCATCGCCTCGTAAACCACCATGAGGTGTCACCGACTTGTGAATCACCTAATGAGACACTACCGACCCGTAGTTCTCTTCACCCCTAACCTCAATAAGTCACCATCTTGTGACATAACGCCCAATACTCACGATGTGGCACCTAAGGCCCACATCGCGTACGAGTAAATAAACCACATACATACATGTATAAATATTCCACTCACCTCGATTACAAGAAAGGCAACTCCCGCTTGAGCTCCTAATCGTCCGAATGTGAATCACCTAGATAATTCACAAACAAATAAGTCAAACACTCTAGCTTATGCCCAAAACACCATAAGTGCAAATTTCGACCCGTTTGCACATACTTCCCTTTGACTAAGTCAATTCTCGCCCAAATCACTCATAATCACAATTAACTAGCGATTATGTTCAAACACCATATTTTACTCAAATCTTAAGTGTTAAACACTTATCTTACCCTTATTGACACCAAACCCTAATTTTGACCCATTTCAAAATTAGTCAACCAAAATACACCCAAGTGTGTTTCAACACATCCAAAATCACTAAACCTAGTGATTAACCCATTTTGCAAGTCTTTAACTTGACCAAAACATCAACCAACCCAAAATCCACCAACGATACTATAAAACTCGATTACTAGCATCACTAAACTCACTTCATGAGTTTAAATGGGTTTATCAACAATTTAAGCTCAAACCCTAACTTTGAATATCAAATCAAACAATTAAATTCGGAGTTAGAACTTACCACAACAACCAAAACGTACCTAGAAGCGAGCTGAACAACTTTAAAACTCGAGCTTTGGTGAGAATCCAACTCCTTCTTCTCCAAATCAAGCTCTCTCTCTAAACTCTTTCTCTCTCTAGAATTGGATGAGAGTGTTTGTGTGGATGAAATGTGATCTACAAATGGGATCTAGATCAGTTTTGAGGGCTCCAAACCGACACCCAAGTGAATTTACCAAAATGACCCTTTTTAAAACCAAATAAAACAGTGGGCCCGTCAGTAGATCTGGACGGCGTTCCAAGTATTGGACGGCGTTCCAAGTATTGGACGGCGTCCAATGCTTCACTGCTGGACGGCGTCCCGAATCTTGGACGGCGTCCCAATTAGCTGAAAATGAAAACAGGGTCTTACAACTCTCCCCCACTTGAATCGGATCACGTCCTCGTGATCTTAGCCCCAATATAACAAAAAAGTATGTCTTCCTCGACTCTCCGAGTTCTCACACAACTCTACACCCCCTTGATGCCACCATTGCACCCTATCGATCACACTTTCTCACCACACGACGTTCCAAATACGTAACCATCCTTCATGACTCCCTGGCGCACTCCAATTCTCAACTTAGAGTTCTACTGCCAATCGACAATAAAATTGGGTCATCCGCACCACGCACACTGTGATGGAATTCCCCGTAAGCTTCTCGGTACTCCAACCGATGCGCAACCCCACAATTTCCACAACTCGTCCACCATTTCCCGATGAACATCGTTCCGACCATCCTTTAAAATGATCTTAACGCCTTTCCCACACATAAGTCCTCAATATTCTAAAGAACTCACCCTCGAACGCGCTCTATACCAACATATCTCTTACGCGAGACAGTCAAAAATCAACACTCTACGTCCCTAGTTTACCTCACAAAACGGGACGACTTCCGACAAAATACTCAAACATGCCTGCCAAACTGAGGCAACACTGTACCCTCCGGGTACACCCCCCACCCACTTAGGGTTTTAACCCCACACTATCACCTTCAAGATGATAATATCCCGCGGATATCGACATTCCACAACACACATGACCGGTACTAACGTTGGTCATACTCAAAAATCTTTCGCGAACTTACCACAAGATACTCGAACCTCGACCTTTTTGAATCAGTCAAACGTTAATGTCCGCAAATCATCACAATAAACCATTATCATACCTTCGGGTTTCTCACCGGTACCCAAGTACAAAGTAATCACACCACCGGAGTGAAGCATTCCACTAGCAGGTATACGGAGGCACCTGACGCGGTGTTATGCAACTCCCATTACTACTACTGAGTCTCAATAGCTCGACCCTTACGGGGTCCATTCTCGGTGTCATACGTCACTTGACTACTCGAGGTCACACAAATTCAACGAAGATTACGGCTCAACGCCCACAACTTTCTAGTGACACCCGCTAGTCACTATCCACCTAGGCCGCACAACTAGCCTATTTACCTTTTAACTCAAGGAGATGCTAGGAACACCAAGACTTACACCCTAACTCGCACCGTCTCAACCGTTAACACGGTTACTTACACAAAATCACAGATAGTCAACAACCGTGACTCTACTCGCACACATACATGATCAACGTAAATGCATCTCGTACGGCATACCATTACTACGCTAATCCTTATGGAGAGTAATACAAGTAACCCTCAAGTCAAATCATGGTTACACCCGACTTGGTTAATCCTCCAACACCAAAACGATTAACCCGACCTGGTTAGTCAAACACTCCCGGTAAACCTACCTCGGCCATCCCTTAACAAGAATTGATTAACCCGACCCGTTTAGTTAAACACGCTCGGTCAGCCCTTAACAAGATTTGATTAACCCGACCCAGTTAGTCAAACACGCTCGGTCAACCCGAGTCGGTCAACATCTAACATCAAATTGATTAACCCGACTCGATTAAGTCAAATACACTAGGTCAACCCGACTTGGTCAAACCCCTAACAATAATTGATTAACCCGACTTGGTTAGTCAAACTCTCTCTTGGTCAACCCGACTCTGTCAACACCTAACGTCTAGTAGATTAACCCGACCCGGTTAGTCAAATTCACCCGGTTAACCCGCCTCGGTCAACACCTAACATCTAATTGATTAAACTGACCTGGTTAGTCAAACATGCTTGGTCAACCCGCCTCGGTCAACACCTAACATCTAATTGATTAACTCAACCTGGTTAGTCAAACACGCTTGGTCAACCCGCATCGGTCAACACCTAACATCTAATTGATTAACTCGACATGGCTAATCAAACCGCAATGGACTAACTCGACCTAGCTAGTCCCTATATCACATGGATAAACTCAATTATTACCCAAAAGTCACCCGCATTAAGATAGTACCAAAATCGAATAGTACCTGAATCAAGCGTCGTTAGATCTTCGCACTCCGTCACTATTCCACTCGGGACAATTCGACTTCCGGTGTCCCTCTTTATGTGACCTTACCCGACAGACAATCACGAGACTTGTGTCCCGTTTGCCCACAATTATAACACGCGAATTTAGAATCACCCGTGCCACTCATCTTTACGCTTCCAACACCTTCGGTAGCACTTTTACTTTTCTTATTCGAAAACATCGTTGCTTCGAACTTCCGCTTACTAACATCGAAAACACTTTCCTTCGAGACAAACGTCTCGAAACCCTTCGCCGTGTCAAACAACTCGTCAAAAGTTTTCACCGATTTCCTACTAATCTTTTCTTGGTAATGATCATTCAAGGTTCGGTAAAAGTCTTCCTTCAACATGTGGTCATTCCCGACATACTCCGGGCAAAATTGGGTCTTCGATAAGAAAATGAATTTGAGAGTGTTCAAATCCATTGACCCTTGCCTCAAAGCACGCAACTCGTCCTTAAGCCTAGAAAGATCGGCCGAAGTTCAGTATTCCTTGAAAAATTCCGCTTTGAACTCGTCCCATGTGAACTCCATACATTGTTCCTCACCACAGAGTTGGATTTTCGCATCCCACCACAACTTGGCGTCACCCCTTAGCATACTACTACCATACCTCGTCTTCTTATCGAGAGGGCACTCACTAGTACGAAAGGCCCCCTCCATATCGGAGATCCATCGAGCACTCATAAGTGGGTCTCGTTTTCCATCAAAAGTGGGAGGTTGAGCATCCTTGAAATTTTTGTAGTAAAAGTCTCGCCTTCCCACATTATCCTCGTAAAGAACAATCTTCACTTGTTCTTTGACTAGATCGACTACTTCCTCGTTAATCAAATCTAGGAACATCTTCCTAACGTCTTCAAGAAACTCCGCTTTTTGACGTTTAAAGATAGCCTCAACCCTAGCTGCAAAATCGGAGTCTTCGGCTTGATCATCATTATCATGTCCGTTCCTCGTCTTCATTCTAAGAAATGAACTCGGTTAGGGACGCAACACGAATAAATTACATACACTGCCACGATCAATATTCACAATCATATAAATATATCACCATTCGTACGCCCCATCTAGTTCAATACTTGTTGTACATCACTTACTTGACTTGGCTTGCAACCGTAATAATGGTCGCGAAGCATTATTACGATCGCATGCCACGCCGAGCTCATAAATACAACAACCATCTCGCTAGATGTTTAACACAAAACAACATGATTAGTAGCAACATTATCAACACATAGCTAGTTCACCGATTCTCTAAGGCACTAACTAAAAACCTGAACCGACCCGTAATCCTACAAGTCCCGCAACAATTAAGCACACACAAAAAGTCTAAGTCTAGGCGACTATCTCAAGTCACCTAAATCCCATAGACCATGCTCTGATACCACTTGTAACGACCCAACCCGTTATCCAACCGAAAACGTAACAAAATTTTTTTTTAACCAGCTCATCTGGACGGCGTCCAGTTATCTGAACGGCGTCCAGTTGTGAAGGCCAGGATGGCATCTGTAACGACCCGACCAAAACCGTTATTGACGGCGTCGTTAACTTAGGTCCCGTTACGTGGTCGTAGTCCCTATATGAGACTCGTTTGACCAAAATTATGTCGCATTCATTTGAAAGGTACAAGACTTGCAAAGTTTAGTTCACCAAACGGATCGACAACAAGTTTAAGTTTACAAAAGTAGTAAAGTACAAATGAAATATCTTGCGACATAATTAGTTTAAAATCACAGTTGCTATAAATAGCGTAAGTATGTAAACAATATGTTTGAATCCAAAGGTGCTATCACTAGCGTATGCATGTATGTATGCTTGACTCCAAGCAAGAAATCAGAGTGTATGCATGTATGCTTGACCCCAAGCAAGTATGAATGTACGCGGAAGCATGTATCAAATAGCCATGTATAAACCTGAGAAAACATAGAAGAATCTGTCAACGCAAAAACGTTGGTGAAATCATAGGTTTAAGTAATTGAGTAAAAGTAAAGTAAGTCGAACCACAAGATTTGCAAAGTTGAATAATAGTAGTACATTCTAAAAGTTAATATTCACGAGCACCCAATTATCAAAGCTTAACGTTTCGTCCGTTGAATACCCCATCAATTAGTGCTAGAACAACACTGTTCCCGAAAATATATTTCATTCGTAAACGGTAGCGAACCGTTTGAATGAGGGTTTGTCAAACCCATATGGCCATATAACATAAGTTCTCGCTTACACCATCTGATGTAACTAATGATAATCGGATTGAGGATTTTCGTTCTAAACTCGTATGTAGAATGTTTGTTTTCCCGTTCTTGTGTTCACTTAGTTCAAAAGAATCGTTTATGTTTTCTCATCCCAAAAGTAAGTTCAAAAGAGTAAAAAGTGGGACTATGATCTCACCTCGAGTGCACGAGTATAAAGGTACTTCAACAAGTAAACGTGTGCATGAAAGTTGCTTAGTCTTGACCTAAACAAGTAAATTGTATCAATTAACCGGTTACGACACATGGTTGGGTGAAATGTGTTCAATTAGTCCTATGGCTCGTTACGACTCGAATAGTATAGCATGTGAATCACGTTGTCAAGTTTCATGCAAGAATCAAGTATAAAAGCATGTTAGAACGATTGTAATAAAGTTTGAGTTGACATTTCAAAACCTTACCATTAGAAAGGAAATCTTATTACGTTTCCAACGATATTTGATTCATCGAAAACGGAGTTACGGTCAAAAAGTTATGGCCAAAACAAGTTTGCTGAAGTTCGGATGAAACAGGCAATTGTCACGGCGCGACAAATTGCTCCGCGGCGCGACAAATGCCTATGTTGAAGGTCAGAAAGCTTGAAAAACATGTTCTAAAATCACCCTTTGGGCCACGGCGCGACAAATTGCTCCGCGGCGCGACAATGGCCGTGGCCTGGTCCCTGGCCTGTTTCACTTGTTCAAGGCTTGGTAAAATTTCAAACAAACGCAAAACTCAAACCGTAAACAATTAGGAAGCGTATCTTATACCGTTGGAAAGCTCTTTTGACAAGGAACACAACTAAACATGTTTCATCAAACAAAAACAACATTTTCCATAACCTATTTCTCGTCAAGTGATCGTTTAAAAGTCCATTTTCAAAGTTTCAAGTTCATCAATTGCATTTTAAGTTTCGGAAATCCAATTCACACATACGATATGCCGTTTCGAAGGTAATTAAGCATAAATTACAACTAATCACTAGCAATTAACATTCCATGGCATTCAAGCATCAAAAGTTCATGTCAAGAACTATCAAACCCTAGTCAAACATCACAAAATCATTAATCGGGTTTTTGAAGTTTTCTTAATCAACCTACACATCAAAATGTGGCTAATGATACTAGTAACACAATTAAAACATGCACTTTAACAATCTAACAACATTAACTCATCCAAAATCAAGGATTAAGCAAACCCATTTCAAATGTTCAAACTAGTTACTCAAAACAACAAATCGAGCAAGTAAATCATATATTCATGCTAGACACGAGCCATAGACACTAACTAACACAATTTCAAGTATATAAAACGAATTTAGAGAAATTTAGTGTTTTAGAAATGTTACCCAAAATGGATGAAATTGGTACCAAATCGAAGAGGATGATGAGAGGATCACGAATATGTAATTTGTTTTGAAGTTTGCTTCCCGATCCGAATTTAGATGATGAATTATGTTTGTGTTCTTGAGAGAAAAAAAAAGAAAGAAAGAGAGAGAGATGGAGGGATTGAATGGTGGAGAAAATGGGTTGACTAGTTGACCTAGTCAACTAGTTTGCCCATTTGGCAACTCCGGTCCCTCGAGTTTCAAAGCGGGTGCGGGATTTAACCGATCGAATATTTTTAAAATGCTCGAGTAAACGGGTGATGTCAAAATTAAATAGCGGAAATATAATGAACGTTACTCACGGAAACTATTAATTTAAATACGAAAGATTATGTTTTTAAAAAAAAAAAAGACGGTGTTAAAATTAAATTTAACGGAAAAACGCGGGATGTTACATTATCCACACCTCAAAAGAAATTTCGTCCCGAAATTTAGTTGGAAGTAGTAGTTGTTGAATCTTACTCGAGATCTTGCGTTGTAAATTCTACGAATAAGTGAAGGTACGTCCTTGAGTATTTCCACGAATTTTGACGGTCGGGATCATATGTTGTTTTAAGGTTTGGCTTCCATGACTCATGGTTTCAATCGGTCCTCCTAGGAAGTGAGGTTTATCGTCGATAGTGAGTTCATCAAAGGAGATAACAAGTTCTCGTTTCGCAAAACACGTCTTTGAGTTGATACATCGAATGTAGGATAAACGGAGACTCAAAATGGGTCGGAAAATCTAAACGGCTAGCAACGGGTCCAAAACTCCCCAAGATTTCAAAAGGATTAAAATATCACGAATTTTGTTTTCTATGTTTCCCGAAATGGACTACACCTCCTCAAGGTGCGACTTTTAATATTACGCGGTTCCCCATGGAATTAGAAAGGTTTACGTTTAACATCGGCGTAGCTCTTGGTGATTACGAGTCGCGTAGGGTTTTACCCGAATATGAATAAATTTTCTCGGTTGCTCATGAATAACCTCGGCCCCGGTGAATTGATCATCGTTTACTTGGTTCGACAAAGGAGAATGACGTTTCCGGTCACATGTGGTTTCAAAAGGAGTGACGTTAAAACTCGAATGAAAATCATTGTAGTACGAGGATTCGGTTAAAGGAAAATACTTTTCTCAAGTAAATTTGAAGTTGGTAATACAAACTTGTATTATGGTTTCCAAGGTTTAAATCGCATGTTTGTTCGGTCCGTTGGGTTGTGGATGGTACGCGGTGCTCATGTCTAAACGCGGTCCCGAGGCTTTTTGTAAGGTACTCCAAAATCTAGAAGTGAAACGAGGATCTCAATCCGAAACGGGGTATATTTCCCTAAGGCATATTGAACAAGTTTGCTAGGAATTGAAAACGTTAGCTAGGACAAGTTTCTCAAGAAAATTCGCGTCGCGGAAGATTTATCGGTTTCCAAAAATGTTCATCGGGACTATTCACCCTCGAGGCGAATACTAGTATAACGTAGAGAGTCTCTCTCTCCATTGAGAGTTTAGAATAAAAGATTTCCTGAACCGGAATTTTTGAGGGTGATGCAAGAGAAGTTTCCGCCCCGATGTAAGCATAACGAGTAAATTGTAGTTAATCAATAAGATTGTGCGAGGACGAGATAGTATACACGTGTAACATACGGTTGAAGTCGAAAGGAATCGGTAATTCATTCGGAAGCATAAGTATAGTTCGACAAAAGTCGAAGGGGTGTCCCCGGTATGGTTGTTATCAATTTTCTCGGGGTTTTCGGATGTCCAAACATGAAAGGATGAAGTCATGTACATGGCACATGGTGGTGTTTAGGTTGATCGAGTCTAACCACCATCACGCGTCACTAGAACTTTGGTATGTCTTACCGTAATATAACCACGTTGATCGAGTGTCGTTATATTACGCCAAATCATACTTCCATTCCCACATCACTCCATGAGTTCAAGTTCGTGTCATCGTGAAAATCTAAAATGAACAAAATGTAACGACGTCTCAAACATGATTCGTATTGAATCGAAAGAATTAGTGCAACTCTAAAGATGCGTTCCCCGAGGGAAGTGTATAAGTGATTGTTCACGTCAATGCGGTTCGAATCAGACAATAAAGTAGTTAGGTATGAAAAGAGTAACGAGTCATGATAGCGAGTAGTACGCAACCGTAGCGATAAATAGTGATGACGATACTCACCTAGAGTAGTGACAGTGACTTTACAATACTCATGGATAGTAAGCTAAGACGGGGTGGATAACAACCAAAGAATTTGAGTTCCCGAGCTAGAGTAGCTAACGAAGTCGCGGTCATCCGTACGCGTATGAATCTTGAATTCACGTGTTTTACCAAAGATTGGCGGAATACGAGTTCGTATGATGAAGGTTGGGTACCATTAAAAAGTTTGCCTAAGAATGATTCAAGTATAATGCACAAGTAGTCAAGTAAGTGCTATCTATAGCAATGTATGTCAGAATGCAAATGCTAACTATCCGGTTGTAGTCTAGACTCACTAATGCGTCCTAACGACTCTGTTAGACACACTAATGCACATCCTAGTTCCCTACAACCAACGCTCTGATACCACTTGTAACGACCCGACCAAAACCGTTATTGACGGCGTCGTTAACTTAGGTCCCGTTACGTGGTCGTAGTCCCTATATGAGACTCGTTTGACCAAAATTATGTCGCATTCATTTGAAAGGTACAAGACTTGCAAAGTTTAGTTCACCAAACGGATCGACAACAAGTTTAAGTTTACAAAAGTAGTAAAGTACAAATGAAATATCTTGCGACATAATTAGTTTAAAATCACAGTTGCTATAAATAGCGTAAGTATGTAAACAATATGTTTGAATCCAAAGGTGCTATCACTAGCGTATGCATGTATGTATGCTTGACTCCAAGCAAGAAATCAGAGTGTATGCATGTATGCTTGACCCCAAGCAAGTATGAATGTACGCGGAAGCATGTATCAAATAGCCATGTATAAACCTGAGAAAACATAGAAGAATCTGTCAACGCAAAAACGTTGGTGAAATCATAGGTTTAAGTAATTGAGTAAAAGTAAAGTAAGTCGAACCACAAGATTTGCAAAGTTGAATAATAGTAGTACATTCTAAAAGTTAATATTCACGAGCACCCAATTATCAAAGCTTAACGTTCCGTCCGTTGAATACCCCATCAATTAGTGCTAGAACAACACTGTTCCCGAAAATATATTTCATTCGTAAACGGTAGCGAACCGTTTGAATGAGGGTTTGTCAAACCCATATGGCCATATAACATAAGTTCTCGCTTACACCATCTGATGTAACTAATGATAATCGGATTGAGGATTTTCGTTCTAAACTCGTATGTAGAATGTTTGTTTTCCCGTTCTTGTGTTCACTTAGTTCAAAAGAATCGTTTATGTTTTCTCATCCCAAAAGTAAGTTCAAAAGAGTAAAAAGTGGGACTATGATCTCACCTCGAGTGCACGAGTATAAAGGTACTTCAACAAGTAAACGTGTGCATGAAAGTTGCTTAGTCTTGACCTAAACAAGTAAATTGTATCAATTAACCGGTTACGACACATAGTTGGGTGAAATGTGTTCAATTAGTCCTATGGCTCGTTACGACTCGAATAGTATAGCATGTGAATCACGTTGTCAAGTTTCATGCAAGAATCAAGTATAAAAGCATGTTAGAACGATTGTAATAAAGTTTGAGTTGACATTTCAAAACCTTACCATTAGAAAGGAAATCTTATTACGTTTCCAACGATATTTTATTCATCGAAAACGGAGTTACGGTCAAAAGGTTATGGCCAAAACAAGTTTGCTGAAGTTCGGATGAAACAGGCAATTGTCACGGCGCGACAAATTGCTCCGCGGCGCGACAAATGCCTATGTTGAAGGTCAGAAAGCTTGAAAAACATGTTCTAAAATCACCCTTTGGGCCACGGCGTGACAAATTGCTCCGCGGCGCGACAATGGCCGTGGCCTGGTCCCTGGCCTGTTTCACTTGTTCAAGGCTTGGTAAAATTTCAAACAAACGCAAAACTCAAACCGTAAACAATTAGGAAGCGTATCTTATACCGTTGGAAAGCTCTTTTGACAAGGAACACAACTAAACATGTTTCATCAAACAAAAACAACATTTTCCATAACCGATTTCTCGTCAAGTGATCGTTTAAAAGTCCATTTTCAAAGTTTCAAGTTCATCAATTGCATTTTAAGTTTCGGAAATCCAATTCACACATACGATATGCCGTTTCGAAGGTAATTAAGCATAAATTACAACTAATCACTAACAATTAACATTCCATGGCATTCAAGCATCAAAAGTTCATGTCAAGAACTATCAAACCCTAGTCAAACATCACAAAATCATTAATCGGGTTTTTGAAGTTTTCTTAATCAACCTACACATCAAAATGTGGCTAATGATACTAGTAACACAATTAAAACATGCACTTTAACAATCTAACAACATTAACTCATCCAAAATCAAGGATTAAGCAAACCCATTTCAAATGTTCAAACTAGTTACTCAAAACAACAAATCGAGCAAGTAAATCATATATTCATGCTAGACACGAGCCATAGACACTAACTAACACAATTTCAAGTATATAAAACGAATTTAGAGAAATTTAGTGTTTTAGAAATGTTACCCAAAATGGATGAAATTGGTACCAAATCGAAGAGGATGATGAGAGGATCACGAATATGTAATTTGTTTTGAAGTTTGCTTCCCGATCCGAATTTAGATGATGAATTATGTTTGTGTTCTTGAGAGAAAAAAAAAGAAAGAAAGAGAGAGAGATGGAGGGATTGAATGGTGGAGAAAATGGGTTGACTAGTTGACCTAGTCAACTAGTTTGCCCATTTGGCAACTCCGGTCCCTCGAGTTTCAAAGCGGGTGCGGGATTTAACCGATCGAATATTTTTAAAATGCTCGAGTAAACGGGTGATGTCAAAATTAAATAGCGGAAATATAATGAACGTTACTCACGGAAACTATTAATTTAAATACGAAAGATTATGTTTTTAAAAAAAAAAAGACGGTGTTCAAATTAAATTTAACGGAAAAACGCGGGATGTTACAGTATCCAAGCAATCTGGACGGCGTCCAAATGCTCTTCCAGCTGCTGTCCAAAATGCCCATTTCACGCGAATGGAAAACACGTTTCCCGACACTTTTAAACGAAACGAAATATCACAACACTTCATATTAAATAAAACTAAGAAGCTTTCACTATTAAACAAGTTTTACGACATCGGCCCACATCGACCGTTTTACGAAATACATACAAAAATACGAGTTTCGACCCAAATGAATTTAAGTTCCAAACAACTACGAGCATGATGTTTGGGGATAAACTACCAAATCCTAGGTCGAATCCAAAAGTAATCCAAGCAAGCAACAAAAGGAGAAATCATCTAAATCCCGAGCATACCCTTGCCACGTCCGCCTCCGAACCTAAAAATGTAAAGAACGAGAGGGTAACCTAATTGCATAGTGAATGCAATACTTATACATATACATATGTAATTTACCTACACGCATTCACTTACTAATACCATGCAAAAAAATTGCATAAACGTAGCTAGCTACGCCAAACATACAACTAATAACATCGTTAGTATATAAATCACCACAACAATATACTAAATCATGACAATGCATAAATGATATCGGGCAAAAAGTCACATTTTATCCCCTAAATTAAGCCCTAGAACAATAAAGATTTAAACTTTATCGGCAAAATTATCTCTTTTTTAGTTGATTTTGTAGATTAAGTAATTACAAAGACGATGCAAAAAGAATCAAGTAAAACGGAGCCAAAACGAAGATTCTAGAGCAAAAACGATGAAAGACAAGAAATCAAGTTACGATCCAGTGAGTCAAGGCTGACCAGGCCCAAAAAAGGCCTG
Organism: Rutidosis leptorrhynchoides; assembly: GCF_046630445.1. Classification (NCBI taxonomy): domain Eukaryota; kingdom Viridiplantae; phylum Streptophyta; class Magnoliopsida; order Asterales; family Asteraceae; genus Rutidosis; species Rutidosis leptorrhynchoides. Next base: position 197,542,252 of record NC_092343.1, read on the forward strand.
CCATACGGCTTGCCAAACGGATTGCCAGTATAGCAAACGGGTTGCCAAATGGTCAGGAAAACGGGATCGATAAACGGCTTGCCTTGCAAACGGCCTGCCAAACGGCTTGCCAGCCGTTTGCAGGCAAAAATTTAGTCTATTTAAAGGGCTCTCTCTCCATCCTTTCCAACACACACTCAATTTTGTAATTCATTTCATATTTTCAACCTTTTAGTTAGTTTTTAGTAGTAGTTAGCTTAGCTTTTATTTTCCGGAGGATATCCCAGCGAGTCCCTGCGATCTCGGGCAGATTTCTTCTGCCTTTTCAAGTTTTTATCTGAAACGCTTGTCTTTTGTATTAAACATGTGTTCTTACTTTTTATGTTTAATAATGCATTCTGATATTGCCATGATAGCTTAATTAATATGTATGTTACCATGATAGAAGTTTGCGTTAGCGTAATTTTGTTAATTTAGTACGATTACTATTATAATGCTGAACTCGGAAGTCTGATAGATTTGTATGCTAGCATCTTAAGGATTGACCAACCTCGGTTGTGATCAGGACTTGTCCACCTATATGAAATTAGCTACTTCATAGGACTAAGACCCCTGGTTATACTGTATTTGAAGATCCTATGAAATCGGTATGGCCAGAGTTCCCGAGAGGCATCTAATGCACTTTTAGGACTCGAAACTTAGGAATTAAGACATGAATTACCTAGTATGCCTATTGACTGTTCCAAAGAGACCTCTTAGGAGCTGTTAAGATCTAGTTAGTACCTTTACTGTATGACCCAAGCCTATTGCATGTTCTTGTCTGATTGTTGCCTTTGGTCTTAGTCATATCAACTGTTTAGGTATTCATTAGGTTTCTATCTGCTTTACTATCAGTATATTAAATGTGATGCTGTATAATGTTTGAATTGTTGTGATCTCATTAGTATGATGGAATGGTTGTTGGTTTTCATTTAAGGTTTTGCCAACTTAAACCGGCGGATTCCTTCCGTTTGTGATCAGTGTTCAATCAACACGGCACGTTGTTATTCAGTTACCTAAACTGATAACGAGGGTTAGGATTAGAGCTTAACTCACTAACCAAATTAGTACTTTACTGAGGATAACCTCCGAGGTATTGTTACCTTTCAATTATACGACCAAGTGACATACTTCTCACTTCTCAAAGAGAACTCCGAGAGTTCAGAGACAAGTAGGTCTGTGTAATTGGCTCATCCAACCAGATCTACATCATTCCAAGCATAGTCTTAACATAAGCATAATTACCTTTCCCTAACCCAATACTGATATCTTGGTTAACATTTCCCTGATCTGCATACTCCGGATATCCTTCCACTTTATTTACTTTTCTGCATTTAGGACCTTTATCTAAAATCAACTACTATCTTTTATCCAGGTAATTTAACTAAAAGACAATTATTCACTTGATCTTCAATTCGTTAATCAGCAAAAAAATACGACACTAGGTTAACTTACACCTTCTACACCTTAGAAAGTAAAAGTAAATTTAGGCTTCGCAAAATATAAATAACAAAGACACTGTGTGCTACCGAATCGAACATCCTGTGACCTAACGACACCGCACAAAAAAAAATGGCACAACAAGACACCCTTGCTTCTATACATAAGTCATGCTTAGAGGAAAGAGGAGGACCAATCACCTTAGGAACCGAAGGAATTCCTGAAATTAGTTCACACATGATTAAACTAGTCAGTATGATCTGTAAATTTCAAGGATTATCGACTGACGATCCAAATTTTCATATAAATAAATTTATCAGTCTGGTTGACTCTTTTAAGAAGGACGAAAACGAGAAAAACATTTTGAAACATCATCTTTTTCAATATTCACTTTCTGCACACGCTTCAGCATGGTTTGACGAACTTAACCCGAATTCAATCCATATATGGGAGGATTTAGCCACTAAATTTCTAAATAAATTTTATCCTCCCTAACTGCAAACCTGTTTAAGAAATGACATCACAAATTTTTCTCAAAAAGAAAATTAGTCATTGTGTCTAGCATGGACTAGAGTAAAGATGATGCTTAAAAGATGTCCGAATCATTCGTTAAGTCGAGCAGACATAATCTGTACGCTGTGACGACTTGAAAATTTCTGATCAAATTTAAACTTTATCTTTAAATGATTTAATGTTTTCGACACGATAAGCAAAGTCCGTAATGTTGAGTCTCAAAAATTTTGAAACTATATTCATGTAATCAATTACCCTTTGGACTGTGCTCTTTGATTCACGAACATTTATGTATATAGATAGGTATATATAAGATATAATTATATTAATTGAAAATGTTAACAAAGTATTAGATGTATAATATTTTACATGAACGTATTTGTTTCAATATATATTTAATATAATTATCGACGGAATTAAAAGATAATATCAAATGATTGAATTATTAGATACAATGTGATTATGATTACGGGTCTCTATTATGAGGTCCACTATGATTTAAGAAATCGGTACTTTTTAACAATATTCAGAATAAATGACAAAGTGATCCACAAGTAAGAATAAAAGTGTCAATTAACGGTAACTGGACAAAAGTTAGTAGAAATTTTTGCTTAACTTTCAATGCATGCGTTACAATAATTGCCTCATGAAATAAGTCTAATTATTGATAAAAGTCTGTAATATTGAGTCTTAGAAAGTTGAAACTGTCATCATATATTCTGTGACTATTCCCGACGATTCACGAACAATTGTGTGTGTGTGTGTGTGTGTGTATATATATATATATATATATATATATAAACATATATATAAATATAAGTGTATATATAATATTTTAAATTAATAAAGTACACTTTAATCATCTGAATTAAAATGTAAAATAATATATAGAATAATTAAGTTGTTATTGAAATGAATATATATGATTTCTATATATATTGTAATGTTTGAATATTAAATATTTAATGTATGTTATTACATATATATTACATAATTAATAATATGTAATATTAATATCTAATATAATAAGTTTAATTATAAATTAAATTATAATTGTTATAATAATATTATTATTATTTTCAATACTAACAGCTATATTAGTATTATTAATATTATTATGTAAAGGGATATATATATATAAATTATTATATTATTATTACTAATATTATTATAACTAGTATTATTATTAGTACCAATAATAATATTATTATCTTTTTTACTATTAAAAATTATCATTTTTTTTATAATTATCAATATTATTATTATTAAAATAATACAACTTGTTATATTTATCATTAATGTTATTATTAATATTAATTATTAATATTAAAAGTATTATTAGTAATATATTTGTATTTATATTATTAATTATCTATATTAACTAAATATAAGATATAAAAATATAAACACGCGTAATTGATTAACAGATCCCTATCATCTCTATTTTTTTCCCCTGCTTTTTCTTCTTTGCTCGTGACAGTATGTCGACCACCATCACTACCCAGCAATCGATCGTATCATGTTTAATGCTCCAATCATTCGTTTATCATCTTTATCATTCGTTATATAATGCCATTAGCTGTTGTCAATCAGAATCAAACCCAAAATATCTAAAAACGAGTTCATCATTTCACTTCGTGAATTGTTTTCATCAATAGATCAATTCCATGTCAATTATCAAAATCTAAATATGCAGTTGTGTTAAGAATTATATATTCAAACTACCTGCAAGTTTTCATCATTCAATTTGTCCGTTTGTTTATGAAATTGTAGGTCAAAGTTTAGAAAATCAAAAAGTCAACCGTTGAGACATGAACTCAATTCGAGTGTCAAGCAATGTTTTAGGATATGAAATTGATTGTCGAGCATTAGGAATATGATTTGGAATAACTTTCATGAAGCAATCGATAGCTAAAAACTCCGGATTTTTAAAAAAAATCGTTTTTTACTTTTTTTTTATACAGGTAGTGCTAATATCCATTTGTTCTGTTTTTCTGTCGAGGAGATCAACCCACCACCTTGATAGCATTGTGCTACGTTTCTTCTTATTTCTATTTCTTTCTAAAACCTACAACCCACTTCGTTTTCTGTTTTCTGGTTCGCTTTGCAGCAGGAACTTCCAATTTGTTTTTGCTGTTGCACCTGCTATTTCTTTTCATCTGTTCCCGTTTCTAGCTGTGATCGAGAAACATACTATACATTTTTTTTGGGCCACAGACTACTATATTAGGCCAAAATAATTGTTTTCACAAGTAGGCCGATTGGACTTAGCTTGTTGGGCCGAGATTCTTTGTTTCCTTTTGGGCCAGGATATTAGAAGATAGATGGTGATACGTAATGATAATTATGGTCGATGAAGGAATAAAAATAAATGGGTTACATATTATTTCAGAAAGACAGAATTAGAGGTATGGTTAAGGGTGTTAGCGGATGGACGAGAGGTCGCGAGTTCGAGCCTGGCCTACGACATTTTTTTTGTTTGAAAGCTTATTTGGAGGTTGTTAAATTATTATTATTATTATTATTATTATTATTATTATTATTATTATTATTATTATTATTATTATTATTATTATTATTGTTGTTAGTAATAATTTTATTGATATTATTATTATTAATATTATGAATAAAAGATGGTTAAGGTTGTGTAATATTAATACAAATATGATTATGACTATGATCAAGAATATAGTTAAGACCGAGAAGTATAATTATAAGTATGATTATGATTAAGTTAATATAAAGGTATGATTATGAAAATAAATATAACTAATTCATGGTTAGATGAATTATTATTATTACTATCATTATTATTAGTAATATTATTATCGTCATTCAGATTATTAGTATTATCATTTTTATTATTAAAATTATCATTTTTATTAAAAATTAATATTATTATTAAAATTATTATTATTTTTATTAATATTATCATTATTATTATTAACATTACTATTAGAGTTATTATAAATATTATGATTTTTATTATCACTAATATTATTATTAGTACTACCATTATTATTATTATTACTACTCTTAACACTGTTATTATTATTATTATTATTATTATTATTATTATTATAAAAAGAAATTTTTATATAAAAATACATTACAATAATATTAGTATTACATATCACTATATTTTTATTATGGAAATGATTTTAACTAAGCTATATATAAAATACATCAATTAATATATAATTTTATCATACAGAAACCCTAATACAAATTTTTATTATGAACAAACTTGTTCGATTACGATTATATGTTTTAATATATATATTTGATATAGGTTCGTGAACCTGAGGCCAACTTGCACATGTTCAATGCCGTTATATGTATTTTTACTACGAAATACAGTATTATGAGTTTCATTTGCTCCCTTTTTAAATGCTTTTGCAATATATATTTTTGGGACTGAGAATACATGCGCTGCTTTTATAAATGTTTTACAAAATAGACACAAGTAATCGAAACTACATTCTATGGTTGGATTATCGAAATTGAATATCACCCTTTTGCTTGGTAACCTAGGAATTAGTGAACGCCACTAATTGACGCGGATCCTGAAGATAGATCTATGGGCCTAACGAACCCCATCCAGGTTATGGATGCTTTAGTACTTCGATTTTTATATACAGATGAGTGTACCTGTATATTTAGGGATATTCTATATGCATTTGTTAATGTCGGTTACCATGTGTTCACCATATGAATGAATTTTTATACAGATGAGTGTTCCTGTATTATAATTTTTGCAGATGAGTGTTCCTGCAGTTAACTATGAAAATTAAATCTAGTGGTCTATTAAAAATTGTGTAAATGATTGATTATGATAAACTAATGAACTCACCAACATTTTGGTTGACACTTGAAAGCATGTTTATTCTCAGGTTTGAAAGAAATCTTCCGCTGTGCATTTGCTCATTTAGAGATATTACTTGGAGTCATTCATGGCATATTTCAAAAGATGTTGCATTCAAGTCACTGAGTTCAATAAATATTATTATTAAGGAGATAACAGATTAAGTCATTTATAGATTGGATACATTATGAAAGGGTATTCATGCCTGTCAACTTTCAATGAGATGAAAATTTATCTTTTAAAAACGAATGCAATGTTTGTAAAATGTAACATATAGAGGTCAAGTACTTCGCGATGTAACCATATGTTATTGTATTCGTCTTTATAGATTAGGACGGGTCACTTCATGTGGTATCAGAGCGGTGGTCTTAGCGAACCAGGTCTTGAATTAGTGTGTCTAACTGATAGTTGTTAGGATGCATTAGTGAGTCTGTACTTCGACCGTGTCTGCATGTCAAAAAGTTTTGCTTATCATTCTTGTCGGAAATTACATGCTCATCATTCTTAGTCTAGACACATCTCACTGCATTGATTGCATAAATAGTGTATAGACAAAATTCATATCTTAGCGTGTCTGCTAATGCATATCTTAACGTATCTGTTACTATAAACTTTGCCTGACATATTTCAAAGATTCCTCCGTAATTTATGGGATTTTAGTATTATATATACGTATGTAATTTATGTATTAAAGAATACCAAATCTAAGTCTTATAATCTTCCTCTTATCGAAAAATCATTTCCCAACTCTGTACGAGATGGATCCTGCAACCTGTTCCAGTTCCCCGGATTCCGACAGCTATTCCGATATGGAGTTTCACTCGAGCTCCGAAAGCAGTGTGACCGGAATGGATCAACCAATCAGCCATCACCTATTCTGGATGAATTGGGGATGGGTTCGTAGTCTACTTAATCACTGGTGATAAGAAGAATGTGATCCCTTCCATTCACCACATTGCCCTCTTGGCGAAGAACCTGAAGCACTTATCGGCGAACATGTTCGAGACACCATTTTCTCTCTCATTTCCAGAGTATCTCGGAATGATTATATACTATCTCACATTCTAGATCTTATGTAACCACTAGTCCAAACCACCAATCATCCCGGAGTAATAGAAGAAGTCGGCGAGCTTGGCGCTCGAGTACTAGCTTTGGAGAATATGGTGCAAAGGTTACAAGCACCAGAGCGGCACCAGCATCCACAGTACCACCATCATCAACACCAACAGAATCATTAACACCACCAACAACATCCGCATCCCACACCTCAACATCATAATCTGTACCTAGAGCATCAACATCATACGCACCGTATATACCAAGGTGTACCAACAACAACAAACGATGAAGTATTGATTCATAACTTCATCAAGGAAATACTCTGCAGAGAATATGTAGTTTCTAGAAGTTTTAGAAATCATTTATTCTAGTTCTAATTGCAAACCAGATGAGTGAGCGAAATGATGAAATGAAACCCTGACTGGAATAGTGTGTGATTTACAAGCGAGACTTACACAAGCATCACCAGCACCATTAGTACCATCAGCATCGTCAGCACCAGCAGCATCTACCTCATCACAAGCTCCGCCAGATCCATAGTCACCATGAACATCATCACTGATCAACAATGAGTATATGGTATCAATGAGTTATGAAGTATTAACTCAATTCCTCTGAAGAATTTATATGTATACCTTATATATATATATATATATATATAAATTTTGAAACCATCATAAATCTTTTCGTTTTAAGCTATTATATATGAATTGAAAAAGGGTAGATACTACTCGATTAAATTCATATTACTAATATGCTATAATACTTCGATTAATGACTTAACCATCGTTAACTACAATTTTTGTTTCAATTCAATAAATTCTATTTCATAATAAATCAAGTGTATTATTCAATTATATGTTTGGTTTTACACTTTCATCTTCGATATACTCGAAACTTTCTAGAAAACATCATTCATATCTTACGAAGTTCACAAGAATTCCACGGGCAGCAACATCATTCATCAAGTAAACATCAATAATGAAGTATTGATGCATGATTTCATTTACGTTGAAGTAATAATCCACGAAGATTACGAAATTTCTAAAGTTTTAGAGATAATTCATTTCTAGTTCCAGCCGAAAATTAAAAGAGTTTAATTTAATATTAACTCATTAAATCTGTATTACATCTAAAGGAAATATACATATATATATATATATATATATATATATATATATATATATATATATATATATATATATATATATATATATATATATATATTCATAAAGACTGTAATAAAAATTCTCTTGTACAAAATACTACTTGTGAAACTTTTAACGGGTAGGTAATACCCGAGAGATATATAAATTCACAATTAACATGTTACACTATACAATCTTCGATTCTGGTTCAGCAAATCATCAACTATACTCACTACTTTCACAACAATATACATTCTTTTATAGAAATCAAAACAACCATACTCATTCAAATTCAATTACATATTCTAATTTTGAAATCGCAGAATTCAATTCGAGATATAACCGGTATCATCACTCTTAGATTCCAACATCTTTCAAAGCTATACTTTGACTTCAAAACTGTGCTAGAACATCATATGTATATTAACGAATACAATCTGTGTTCAAACCCTTCGAAATTCCTGAAGACACTTCAAATAATGAACAATCGAGATGATGATCGAACCACATATTACCCACAGTCTTGTACCTGAAAATTTTTGAAACCAAAGTCATAGTTTAACAAGTATCCGTGTCAGACCCTTTGGCATTTATTAGCTAAAATAACTTTTCAATCCCTTCTAAAAATAGACAGTTTTATCACAGCTCCAGCAAGTCAATTTCGACTTTTCAGTCGAAACAGCCTTATTATAACCTTGATATATACGTTGCTCTTTCGCCATCGTTACCAGAGAACCATTTATGTTCCACCACATTAGCAATAAACTTACCAACAACTTCACTGATCTTTGACTTTCCGAAAAATCATTATATTTATCTGAACCCCATCTTTTACTCATCCGCATCTTGTAACAAGAATTTTTATACCAATTACTGGGAATCAGCAATCAGTATTTTGAAATCTCGCAGCATGTCTATGCCAACAGTTATATGTGTACATATAACTTCTATCTCCTAGACTTACATACTTCGAATGTGAAGTTTCTGAAAAACACCCTAAACTGCGAACTAGTTCTCGGAATTTTGAAAAATGCTGATGAAGTAGCAAAAATTGTAAATGACTTTAACAGTAAAAAGTTTGATGATAAAGAATAGTGTGTTGGCAAAGCTTAGAAAAAGAGAAGGTTTGCAACTGGAAAACGGATTGAGAAAACTATGAAGGAAGCTGTGGACAAATCACAAAGACTAAACCTGCTTTCAAAGAATCCAAATGATTCAGTATCTACTGAAGTCATTAATGAATACTTTACTCCTGAAATCATTTACTCTTCGCGCTATCTGTGTTACATCATAAAAGAAACTATTTTAGTTTCTAAATTCCGAAACCTTTGAGTTTAAAATATGAATGTTTTTGAAGTAGTGTTGGGAACTAAAGCATGAGTTAGTATAATATAATGACACTTGATCAACGTGATTATATTACAGTAAGTCATGATGAGTTTCTAAATGGAAAGTGATGATTCACAGATCATAACGTCATCATGTGCCATGTTACACGACTCTGGTATTCTACTTAACATCTAAACATATCAAGAAAATATTTTTCTTGATGATTCGGTCTTTTCCAGGATATTCTGGTAATTTGACAAAATAAGATCGTGCCATTACAATTTCTTTCTTAGAACATTAACTATGTTCATTCCGAAATTCATATCTACGAATTCTGGACCATTACAAGCGGTGCTTAATGACAAGACGAGAAAACAAAAGAATGAAGCTTCAAAATAGAAATTGAAGAATAAATCGCAGCAAATAGGAGAGAGCATTAACTGTGGATGATAATGATTATAGAAGACAGAAGCAGGGACTTTGAAATATAAGGGAAGATATAAAGCCCAACAACAACCCAGAAATTATAAACTATACATATCGATGCATATAGCAATATAAAGACATGGGAGAACTAAAAACCCTATAAAACCAAGAGTATAGTAGAAGTAAATAGATTCTTCCGATGGTAGATGAAAAAGAAGAATGACAGATATGAAAGTTAGGAATATATCAAGAAGCAGAACTGGATGAAGCATATTGAAAGTATGAATTGAGGGAGATAGAATAGAAGGTATGAGCTGTGAAAATAAGGAAACAAAGAGGGTGGATTTATAGTGAAATATCCGACAGAGCAATCGAAACAGATTATTGCATTTAACCAAAGAAGATTCAATTTCCTTAATTACCGATGAACCAAATCTTATTACGAAGATTTTCTCTAAATTCCTAGATTTCCGAAAACCAACCGTGACTACGTCACCTGTTAAGACGAACCTACATTTACTCACTTCACTCTTTTGTGATAGCTTCACTCGTACTCTTCACGTAAACGAATTGTTTTATCCATATTACTCAATGATGATAAAATTATATATATCAACTTATATTAGTCATGAAAACATTCTTATTGTTATCCATGACGACCTCGATCAAATTTTGGGGACGAAATTTCTTTAACGGGTAGGTACTGTGACGACCCAAAAATTTCCGACCAAATTTAAAATTTATCTTTAAATGATTTAATGTTTTTGACACGATAAGCAATGTCCGTAATGTTGAGTCTCAAAAATTTTGAAACTATATTCATGTAATCAATTACCCTTTGGACTGTGCTCTTTGATTCACGAACATTTATGTGTATAGATAGGTATATATGAGATATAGTTATATTAATTAAAAACGTTAACAAAGTATTAGATGTATAATACTTTACATGAACGTATTTGTTTCAATATATATTTAATATAATTATCGACGGAATTAAAAGATAATATCAAATGATTGAATTATCAGATACAATGTGATTATGATTACGGTTCTCTATTATGAGGTCCACTATGATTTAAGAAATCTGTTCTTTTTAACAATATTCAGAATAAATGACAAAGTGATCCACAAGTAAGAACAAAAGTGTCAATTAATGGTAACTGGACAAAAGTTAGTAGAAATTTCTGCTTAACTTTCAATGCATGCGTTACAATAATTGCCTTGTGAAATAAGTCTAATTATTGATATTGATAAAAGTGTGTAATATTGAGTCTTAGAAAGTTGAAAATGTTATCATATATTCTGTGACTATTCCCGACGATTCACGAACAATTTTGTGTGTGTGTGTGTGTGTATATATATATATATATAAACATATATATAAATATAAGTGTATATATAATATTTTAAATTAATAAAGTACACTTTAATCATCTGAATTAAAATGTAAAATAATATATAGAATAATTAAGTTGTTATTGAAATGAATATATATATATGATTTCTATATATATTGTAATGTTTGAATATTAAATATTTAATGTATGTTATTACATATATATTACATAATTAATAATATGTAATATTAATATCTAATATAATAAGTTTAATAATAAATTAAATTATAACTGTTATAGTAATATTATTATTATTTTCAATATTAACAGCTATATTAGTATTATTAATATTATTATGTATAGGGATATATATATATATATATATATATATATATATATATACAAATTATTATATTATTATTACTAATATTATTATAACTAGTATTATTATTAGTACCAATAATAATATTATTATCTTTTTTACTATTAAAAATCATCATTTTTATTATAATTATCAATATTATTATTATTAAAATAATACAACTTGTTATATTTATCATTAATGTTATTATTAATATTAATTATTAATATTAAAAGTATTATTAGTAATATATTTGCATTTATATTTATTAATTATCTATATTAACTAAATATAAGATATAAAAATATAAACACAGCGTAATTGATTAACAGATCCCTATCATCTCTATTTTTTTCTGCTTTTTCTTCTTTGCTCGTGACAGTATGTCGACCACCATCACTACCCAACAATCGATCGTATCATGTTTACTGCTCCAATCATTCGTTTATCATCTTTATCATTCGTTATATACTGCCATTAGCTGTTGTCAATCAGAATCAAACCCAAAATATCTAAAAACGAGTTCATCTTTTCTCTTCGTGAACTGTTTTCATCAATAGATCAATTCCATGTCAATTATCAAAATCTAAATATGCAGTTGTGTTAAGAATTATATATTCGAACTACCTGCACGTTTTCATCATTCAATTTGTCCGTTTGTTTATGAAATTGTAGGTCAAAGTTTAGAAAATCAAAAAGTCAACTGTTGAGACATGAACTCAATTCGAGTGTCAGGCAATGTTTTAGGATATGAAATTGATTGTCGAGCATTAGGAATATGATTTGGAATAACTTTCATGAAGCAATCGATAGCTAAAAACTCCGGATTTAAAAAAAATCAATTTTTAATTTTTTTTATACAGGTACTGCTAATATCCATTTGTTCTGTTTTTCTGTCGAGAAGATCAACCCACCACCTCGATACCATTGTGCTGCGTTTCTTCTTATTTATGTTTCTTTCTAAAACCTACAACCCACTTCAGTTTTTTGTTTTCTGGTTCGGTTTGCAGCAGGAACTTCCAATTTGTTTTTGTTGCTGCACCTGCTATTTCTTTTCATCTGTTCCCATTTCTAGCTGTGATCGAGAAACATACTATACATTTTTTTGGGCCACAGGCTACTATATTGGGCCAAAATAATTCTTTTCACAAGTAGGCCGATTGGACTTAGCTTGTTGGGCTGAGATTCTTTGTTTCCTTTTGGGCCGGGATATTAGAAGATAGATGGTGATACATAATGATAATTATGGTCGATGAAGGAATAAAAATAAATGGGTTACATATTATTTCAGAAAGACAGAATTGGAGGTATGGTTATGTAACGACCCGACTTTTTCGACTTGCTTTTGTGCTTTGTGTTTTCACAAAACTGCGTACTTGTGCGTACTGAGCTATATTATACTCTGGGAACTCCTTACGTGTTGATTACTTTCATTTATATGTTAAAACGTATCATTATGTACGTAGGATACTTAACTTAACCCCCGGAAGCCTATATGAACGTTAGTGTTACTTGACGTTTTTAACGAACTGCGTACTACGTACACGTTTAACTTTTGTCGTTATCAGAATATTACGACTACGAAATACTAATTGTTATTTTATAATAACAGTAACTTGGGTTTTTGGATGCTTAATTACGCTTAGTAATTTACTAGAGCACACTAGTTAGTCTTGTTGGACTTTCTACCTTGTTGGACCTTAGCACACCCTACACTAGCTAGTGGACTATTTAATTAGCCCAATTATAAATAACTAGTGATCCATTAATAATTAAGACAAATGCCCATTTATTAGAGGTAACATACTAGCATTTTTGTCAAGTATTATCCTTAATGTTGCATGGGATCCTAACATGAGCACCAACTTTAGACAACCATTAACCAGAAAGCAAAAAGGTGTCCCCCTTGTCCCCCACCAATTCCCACAGCCACCATCACCCCTCCATCACCTCACCACCTATAAATACAAGTCTTATTTCACTCATTTCACACTTGATCACATTTGCAATTTACACACACTTACTCTCTAATTCTTTCTCTAGCCTTTCTCTCTCTAAAAAGTGTAAGTATTTGATTTTTCTTCTTCTTCTTCCCTTCTCTCTCACGAAAACATCATCATCATCAAAGGGTCTAGCTTTTTAGATTTTGATCTTGATTACATCTTGTAGATTCAAACATGGATTTGAATTGTAACACCCGTTTTCAGTTACGTGTTATTTCGAACGACATTCGAAATACGGGGCATGCAAGCGTATATTTGGATCCCAAATAAAGTTAGATTTGATGTTCTAAAACCTTACCATTGGATAGGAAATCTCATTACGTTTCCAACGATATTTGATTCATCGAAAACGGAGTTACGGTCAAAATGTTATGGCCAAAACAAGTTTGCTGAAGTTCAGATGAAACAGGCAAATGCCGCGGCGCGACCAGAATGGCCACGGCGCGACAAATGCCTATTTTGAGGGTCAGAAAGCTTAAAAAAAGTGATCTAAAACCACCCTTTGGGCCACGGCGCGACAAACCTACTCCGCGGCGCGACAATAGGCACGTTCTGGTACTTTTCAGCCTTTTAATGAGTTAAATGAGGGGCAAAGTTGGTATTTCACATATGGACGGGTCTTTGGCCATAAAACTGATCCTAATCTTATCTAAACCTCATTTCCTTCTCATTTCTTCCCTCCCACTCACACCCCAAACCCTAGAGAGAGAGTAAAGGGTTTAGAGAGAGAAAGCTCGAATCGGGGATGAAGAAGAGTGATTCGGGTCGGGTCTCAAGAGTTAAAGTTGTTCTCCTCTTTCACGGCTACGTTGTGATAGTGATGGTAAGTTCTAACTCCGAAATTCATCTTTATGATTTGGTATTCAAGTTAGGGTTTTTAGCTTTTTAGTTGTAAAACCCATTTAGATGATGAAGTGGGTTTATGGAAACTAGTTATTTTTGATACATGGCGGGTTTTGGGTTGATTGACGTTTTGACCATGATTAGGCTTTGGTTTTGGGTGTAATCACTTAGTTTAGTGATTTTGGAAGCGTTGGAACCTTTTTGGGTGTATTCGAGTTGACTAATTTTGAAATGGGTCAAAATTAGGGTTTATGTGTCAAAGTGGGTTTCGAGTGATGAAATTATGAGTTTGGGTCTTGCGTATGTTGGTTAAATGTTAGAACATCCGTGTTGACTCGGTTTTTGGGTGTAAACCCTAATTTAGGTCAAAACGGGTCAAATGGGCATTTCGGGACAAGTAAGCTCGATTCGTTGTCAAATTAAGTTTTAAATCAAGTTTTGGTAAATCAAGTAGGTAAATACTTGATTTAAGTGTTAGTGGTTGTCTTGGAAATATAATCACTAGTCGTTAGTGATTTTGGGGCGTTTTATGACTTTGGTCAAAATGAGCAATTTGAATTGGGTCAAAATTGAGGATGACACTAATTTGGATTAATTGGATGTTAAACACTTTTGTTGAGTGTTAAATGATGCTTTTCATGTAATTACTCGCGAGAAGTGATTTTAAGTTAAAATTTGGTGTTTTAGCAATAAAGTCAAACTTGGTCAACCATGGAATGGGTTTTGTGTAAAATACGAGCTAGTATGCGTTTAAAGGTTAAAGTTGACATAATTGGGTATTTCGAGAACGTGGGAACTAGTCTCGCTAGTTTTAGACCTTCGGGTAGCGTTAAAAGTGCAAAAGGGTATATTTTGCACTTGTTGTTCATTTGGGCGGGTCGAGAGTCCAAATGGGGTTGTATGTTGATTATGTGTATACCTATATGCGTATTATAGGTAAAATCTTGCTCGGTTGCGTGTGGTGAAGATTTCGTGCATGGTTTGTAATGCTCGAGTTCACGAGGTGAGTGGAATAATTATATGCGTAGGTATATAATATATTTATTTGTGGTAGCGTGAGATGTGAAGTGTCGAGGTGTTAAGACACCACGTTTCACGTGACGAGTGAAGCATCGAGGTGTTAAGATGCCACTCGAGGTGAAGCATCTAGGTGTTAAGATGCCACCTAGGAGTGAAGTGTCGAGGTGTTAAGACGCCACTCCATGTTAAAGGGTGAAGTGTCGAGGTGTTAAGACGCCACCCGAGGGTGAAGTATCGAGGTGTTAAGATGCCACCCGGGGGTTAGTGATACGAGGTGCTAAGTACACTAATGGATGTTATGAACACCAATGGGAAATCCGAGTACCATCCCTTGTACGATTGGTTAACCATGGTTATTGTGTTGTAGTGTAGCATACTATATTGTTCGTGTTATATATATGCTATTGTTATGCTAGCTTGTGGTATTGGAGGTTTATAGCTTTTAAGCTATTTGTGTTGCTAGCATGTATGCGGTATGTGAGTAAGTGTTTGCAATTAGGTATATTATATATGTATGTGTATAATTATTGCATTCACTAAGCTTTATGCTTACCCCTCTCGTTGTTTACCTTTTTACAGGTATTGTGATTATGAAGCTAGCTAGTTGTAGACTAGATGCTTAGGAGCGCTTGGGCTCGACGGGGTAGCTTTTGGATATTTGGACGCGGATGGGGGATTTGGTAGTCCCCGAGATTATGCTCTTGGTATTGGGTTGGGTTATTGAGTCTTAACCCGTATTTCTTGTGATCGGGTCATTATTACAAATGATTTTGTAAAGTGTAATTTGTGTGCCAAGGGTCATGATAGATTGTTAAACGTATCCTTATGATGTTATGTTTCGATTAAAACAGAGTTGAAAATGTATTATATTAATGGGACCTAACTAAATAAAAAAAAAGTACTCTGTTTTTGGTTAAATGGATTTGGGTCGTTACAAGTGGTATCAGAGCATAGTCTAAGGGAATTAGGTGACCTTGGAATAGGTGCCTAGTCTTAGACTTATTGACAGTGGTGCGTTATTTGCGAGACTTGTAGGAGTACGGGTCGGATTGAGATTTGTTAGTGCCTTAGAGTAGGTGACTAACTAGGACTAGTGCTTGTCCAATGTGGGATTATGTGGGGCCCTATTTCATGTGTAAATTAGTGCCTTAGATTGCTAGTGCCTAATGTAAGTAGGCAAACTTGGACGTTGTTTTAGTGATAGTCACCTAGGTTGTAGGTTGACTTGTTGTTGTAGTATACTTGTGTACGTTTATTATTATTGTATATTGGTGTATATATACAGGTATCTTTTGGTGCGGTGTCCTAGGGACGAATCTATTGGAGAGATTCGCATGTTTGGCTGTTTGAGTGATCAAGTTCACGGTAAGGACTTAGGTCATTCGGGTACTAGGAGTTATCGCGTGTTATTTTATGTGAATGTTGCGTCAGTCCGGGAAAGTACCTTGCATGACCATGTGAAAATGGTAAGGTACGCATTTGTAATAGTGACCGATCACCATTATTACGAAAGTGTATTTTGACACCAAGCATGACATGACAAGTACCGAACGGAGGAAACGTGGCATGGTTGGGGTAGAACGGGACGTGTTAGGAATCTTTTATTGGTTCCTAGGATATAGTGGTCTCGAGTGATGTGCTTGTTGTCATGTCGAGTTCTTTACGAGTTGGGAAGTGTTACGCTGGATTCGGTTAGCTAAGGTGAGTGAGCAACTCACGAGTTTGGCGCGTGCTTAGTCACCCTAAGTAGTGGGTGTACTGTTGAGAATGTTATTGGTTTTAGTTACCTATCGTAACTAGGATGACCGATTTACTTGTGCGTGTGTGCGGTGAAGACTTGAATTCCGTAATGGAATGCAATAAGTCTAATGATTGTAGTTTTGAGTTACACTCGGTAGAGTGTGTGGTTAGAGAATCGTGTTGGGATTCTTGTTGTGAGTCGCCTTGGAATTGGCGAATCGTGGAGTCGTTGGGTCGTTAAACTCATGAGAGTGGGACCCGTATGATGGTGATTGCGTTAGTGCGTTATGGATTGTAGGGTAACATTCCTAACGGAATATCCCTTGTAGTAGTGGTGTTATCGAGATGTAGAAGGGTGTAAGACTTGGTGTTCCCGAGCATCTCTTTAGTGTTAGATGAAGAGTTTCGTGAGGCTATATCGTTTGGCCTTGTGGACTATTGCGGGTAGCGTGTGATCGCTAGGAATTTTCAATAAGATGATAAACCGTAAGGTTTGCCGGGTAGGTATGACTGCGGGTCATTATTATTGAGAGATGGGTGACATCGGGTGTATGGAACCTAAAGATCGGGTTTCTAAAATTCGGTTGATTGTGGTGGGAGTCTACATGACACGGCGTCAAGTGCCTTCTTATACCTACTAGTGTAATTGATAATGCTAAAAACGAACATATATTTCATAGCATTATTCCTCAAGAAAGACAAGCTTTTAGTTGCAATTGTTCTATTTACAAGAGATATTCGTTTAAATAATAAAAGGTGAAGACAAAAGACAGATTCGACGAATTGAAGACGCAAACAACCAAAAAGCTCAAAAGTACAAAAGACAATCAAAAAGGTTCCAATTATTGATAAGAAACGTCTCGAAATTACAAGAGTACAAGATTCAAAACGCAAAGTACAAAATATAAAATTGTACGCGAGGACGTTTGAAAATCCGGAACCGGGACCAGAGTCAACTCTTAACGCTCGACGCAACGGACTAAAAATTATAAGTTAACTATGTATATAAATATAATATAATATATAATTAATTATATTAATTATATATATATTATATTTATATATAAAAAACCGTCGGCAGAGAAAACTCCAAGGACTGAGCTGTAAATACTATCTCCGTGACTCGCGGAGATTGAAGGGGTTTTTGCCGCGAGTCGCGGAGCCCCAAAATTCAACTCTGGCTATAAAGCAAACCGAATTCTGATCAAATTTCATATCTTATTTCATCTCTCTCTCAATATATACGTAATATATATATATAATTTATATTTTAATTTTAATTTTAATTTTAAATCCTAATAATAAGGGTATGTTAGCGAATGTTGTAAGGGTGTAAGTCGAAATTCTGTCCGTGTAACGCTACGCTATTTTTAATCATTGTAAGTTATGTTCAACCTTTTTATATTAATGTCTCGTAGCTAAGTTATTATTATGCTTATTTAAAACGAAGTAATCATGATGTTGGGCTAATTACTAAAATTGGGTAATTGGGCTTTGTACCATAATTGGGGTTTGGACAAAAGAACGACACTTGTGGAAATTAGACTATGGGCTATTAATGGGCTTTATATTTGTTTAACTAAATGAAAGTTTGTTAATGTTAATATAAAGATTTACAATTGGGCGTCCCTATAAATTACCATATACACTCGATCGGACACGATGGGCGGGGTATTTATATGTACGAATAATCGTTCATTTAACCGGACACGGGAATGGATTAATAGCCACTAGAATAATTAAAACAGGGGTGAAATTACATTCAAGGGTAATTGGTGTAATTGTTAACAAAGTAGTAAAACTTTGGTTTACACGCAGTCGATAACCTGGTGTATTCATTAAACAAAGTATTAAAACCTTGTTACAATTCGAATCCCCAATTAGTTGGAATATTTAACTTCGGGTATAATAATAATTTGACAAGGACACTTGCAATTTATATTTATGACTGATGGACTGTTATGGACAAAAACCAGACGGACATATTGAATAATCCAGGACAAAGGACAATTAACCCATGGGCATAAAACTAAAATCAACACGTCAAACATCATGATTACGGAAGTTTAAATAAGCATAATTCTTTTATTTCATATTTAATTTCCTTTATTTTATATTTAATTGCACTTCTAATTATCGCACTTTTATTATTTGTTATTTAATCGCACTTTTAATTATCGTACTTTTTAATTATCGCAATTTTATTTTATCGCATTTTTATTATTCGCAATTTCATTATTGTTATTTACTTTACGCTTTAATTTAAGTCTTGTATTTATTTTATATTTTACATTAGGTTTTAACTGCGACTAAAGTCTTAAAATCGACAAACCGGTCATTAAACGGTAAAAACCCCCCCTTTATAATAATAATATTACCTATATATATATTTGTATTTTTATAAAAGTAAACTAATATAGCGTTGAGCTTTGTTTAAAGATTTCCCTGTGGAACGAACCGGACTTACTAAAAACTACACTACTGTACGATTAGGTACACTGCCTATAAGTGTTGTAGCAAGGTTTAAGTATATCCATTCTATAAATAAATAAATATCTTGTGTAAAATTGTATCGTATTTAATAGTTTTTCCTAGTAAAATATAAGCTATTTTATATACACCTCGTACGACATCAAGTATTTTTGGCGCCGCTGCCGGGGAACTATCTTAAAAGCCGGAAGCGCAACGCTAATATAAAAAGAAAAAAAAGATTTTTATCTACTTTTATTAAAATTCGTTTTTGTAAAAATACGTTTTAATTATTGAAAAATATAAAAAGAAAAACAAAAATATAAGCATTTTTAAGATTTTGTTAAATATTTAAGTTTTATAAGTTTCTTTATCTTTATTTTAGTTTATAATAATATAAATTTTATTAAACATCTTTCATTTATATAAAAATTAAAAACAGAAAATAAAATAAAAAAAAAAAATAAAGAAAAACGCGTAAAAATTGAAAGCTGTCAACAGAATTTCTAAACCCCGCGACTCGCGGGGTTTTCCTCATTAATCACCGCAACTCGCGGAGCCACTCTGACACGCGAACAGAAGCCCTAAAACTGCATTAATTACGGGTTATTAATTATTATTATTATTATTTAACCTAATTATTATTATTATTATTATTAGTTTTAGTTTTATTTTTACTTTTTACTTATTATTTATATATTTTAGTTAAATTAGTTTTATTAAATTATAAAATTAATAGTTTTATAAAATAAATAATATAAAAATAATATTTTTATAAAAATTGTACTTTTTACAACTTTTTGGTATATTTTTATATTTTGTCCCTTTTTAATCGTTGTAGCGTAATATTTGTATTTTTAGCTCATATTTAATTTTAAACTTAGTTTTTGCTATAGTTATTTTTACTCCTAGATTTTTAGGCTTTGCCGTAGAATTCCTTAAGTGCTTTTTCTTTAGACTAAAGATTTAGGTGCTTTAGAATTTTGCGACGCCTTTTTAAGTTTTAGTTTTTTTTTTTTTTAAGTTATTTCCATTTGGGATTTAGTTTTTCCTTGTAAGCTTTAATATTTTTAGACACCTTTTACTATGTACCAATTATCATTCCAATTAATAATTTCAATTTGCGATTATAATTTTAAGTTAGTTGTAGTAATAAGGTTAGGTTAGTTAAGTATTTTTAAGTTTTTATAAGTTTCTTTTATTTTTCCGTCACCTTTTATTTTTTTAAACCATTTTTTCTTTTTCGACCTTTTTCGACGAACTCTTTTTCTCTCTTATTTCTCGCTATTCTAGTTTTAGGACATAGATTTTTTTTCTACTTCTTATCTAAATTTCTTAAAATTACAAAAATTTATTTTAAGTGGTTAAATTGATAGACATCAAAATTTTCTGGTTCGTAGTAATAGTTGGATTTGTACGTGGACCGGGTTATTGGAGCCAAACAGTCCTCAATTATATTGAGACCAAACGAATCCTGCCCCTCTGCTGCATCTTTTGGCTATTCGAAACGTGGGCAAAATCAGAAAAGTCTATTAATTGGATAACTTATTATAATTTTTCTTTCCTTTTTAAAACTAATAGAATATTCAGTGAATGCACCGAGCAAGACGTTCATCACCTTTTGTACGTTCACCACCTGTAACTAGATCAAGACATCGTTTAACAAATATAACCGCCGTTGATTTTTCTTTAGAATCGTCATCCAGTCGACCAAGTACTTCAGTTCAAATTTCCAATAATCCATTTTTTGAACCCGACCTCAAAATTGAGAATCCAGAAAATATTCAGGAACGGTTCGTAGATCCTGAACCATTAAACTTTCCTCCGGAACCACCAATCATTCAAACAGAGATTGTTGAGGAACGAACTATTAAAACAGAATCATCTAGTGATACCGATTCAACAAATTCAATTATGGAGAATCTGGAACCTTTAAGTATGGAAGACCGAATGAGAGCTAAACGCACTGGCCAAGGTCACGCAATTACTCATCCAGACATTAATGCGCCAGATTATGAAATCAAAGGACAAATTCTACACATGGTGACTAATCAATGCCAATTTAGTGGTGCGTCGAAGGAAGATCCAAATGAACATCTACGTACTTTTAATAGGATCTGCACACTATTTAAAATACGAGAAGTGGAGGATGAACAGATATATCTCATGTTATTTCCCTGGACTTTAAAGGGAGAAGCCAAAGATTGGTTGGAATCGTTACCTGAAGGAGCGATTGATACATGGGATGTTTTAATTGACAAATTTCTTAAACAATTCTTTCCTGCATCTAAAGCCGTAAGACTTCAAGCATAAATTGTTACGTTCACACAAAAGCCAAATGAAACTCTATATGAGGCGTGGACAAGATATGGAAAGTTATTAAGAGGATGTCCGCAACATGGTTTAGACACCTGTCAAATAGTACAAATATTCTACCGAGGATGCGACATCACTACAAGAAAAGACATAGATATAGCAGCTGGTGGTTCTATTATGAAGAAAACCGAAACTGATGCTTACAAAATTATTGATAACACTGCTTCCCACTCGCATGAGTGGCACCAAGAAAAAGATATCATTAGATCATCTAAAGCAGCTAGAGCCGATTCTAGCCATGACTTAGATTCCATTTCCGCAAAGATAGATGCTTTCGAGAGACGAATGGAAAAGATGACTAAAGATATTCATGCTATACGAATTAGTTGTGAGCAGTGTGGAGGACCACATTTGACAAAAGATTGTCTCAGTATTGAATTAACAATGGAACAAAGAGAGAATATTTCATACATAAACCAAAGGCCTGGAAATAATTATCAGAATAATTATCAACCGCCAAGACCGATTTACAATCAAAACCAGAATTATAACCGAAATATTCCATACAACAACCAACAAGGTCCTAGCAATCAACAAGTATCCAATAATACTTACAATCAGCAAAGACCTAATTTTCAAAACAAACCACCACAACAAACCGATGATAAAAAGCCGAATTTAGAAGATATGATGACGAAGCTAGTTGAAACTCAATCACAGTTTTTCACATCTCAAAAACAAACCAATGAACAAAATGCTCAATCATTTAGAAATCAACAAGCTTCTATTCAAAATCTGGAACAAGAAGTGAGTAACCTAGAAAGGTTAATAGGTGAAAGAAAACCGGGAAGTCTACCTAGTGATACAAATGCTAACCCCCGGAATGAAACAGCTAAAGCTATTACCACAAGAAGTGGTACAACACTTAAACCACCTGAAATACCTGTAACTTCTGATGAAACTATTCCTACTCCACAAGAACCACAACCTGATCAAGATAAGGAAAAAGAACCGGTAGTTGAGAAGGTTAATGAAGATAACACAGTTAAGGATAAACCTTATGTTAAACCATACCAACCACCACTTCTTTACCCGAGTAAAATGAAGAAAGAAAAACTTGAAGCCGAGCAATCCAAATTTTTGGATATGTTTAAACAGATAAATGTAAATCTTCCTTTCATTGATGTGATTTCAGGAATGCCAAGATATGCTAAATTCTTGAAAGATCTAATCTCAAATAGAAAGAAAATGGAAGAACTCTCGGCTGTTACTATGAATGCTAATTGTTCAGCAGTGCTGTTGAATAAGATACCAGAAAAACTATCTGATCCAGGAAGTTTCACAATTCCATGTTTTCTGGGTAGTCTTAGTTCAATAGAAGCATTGGCAGACTTAGGTGCTAGTATAAATCTAATGTCGTATTCACTATACGCTAAACTAGACCTTGGAGAATTGAAACCAACCAGAATAAGCATACAACTAGCCGATAGATCAATAAAATATCCTAGAGGGATAATGGAGAACATGCTAGTTAAAGTTGGTACTTTAGTATTTCCAGTAGATTTTGTTGTTTTGGACATGGAAGAAGATTCTCAAGTTCCTCTCATATTAGGAAGACCATTCTTAAACACGGCTAAAGCAATGATAGACGTGTTCGGTAAGAAACTGACCCTAAGTATAGAGGATGAGAGTGTTACCTTTTCAGTGGATAGAGCAATGCAACAACCACAATCTGCAGATGATACATGTTATTATATTCAAACTATAGATGCACATGAAGAATTATTAGAAGAATTTCCAGAATTACAAGGAACAGGAGAATGTTCTTTAGGAGAAGGTAATGAACCAATTGATGAAGCTGAAATGTTAGCTACACTTATAGCTAATGGATATGAACCAACAACAGAAGAAATTCAAATGCTAAAAGAAGAAGACAGATATCGATATAAATCATCGATAGAAGAACCTCCGAAATTAGAGTTAAAGCCACTTCCAAACCATTTGGAATATGCTTATTTACATGGTGAATCTGAATTACCTGTAATAATATCGTCTTCTCTTACTGAAAATGAGAAATCACAACTCATTTCTGTGTTGAAAGCTCATAAACCAGCCATTGCATGGAAGATTCATGATATTAAAGGAATAAGTCCTTCGTATTGCACATATAAAATCCTTATGGAAGAAGGTCATAAAACGTATGTGCAACGCCAACGAAGACTAAATCCTAATATGCAAGATGTTGTTAAAAAGGAAATTATTAAACTGCTAGATGCAGGTTTGATATATCCAATCTCTGATAGTCCATGGGTAAGCCCAGTTCAATGCGTGCCTAAGAAGGGTGGCATGACTGTCATTACAAATGAGAAAAATGAGCTTATTCCTACTAGGACTGTAACAGGATGGCGTGTATGTATTGATTATAGAAAATTAAATGACGCCACCAGAAAAGATCACTTTCCCTTACCTTTCATAGATCAAATGTTGGAAAGATTAGCCGGAAATAGTTACTATTGTTTTCTAGATGGATTTTCCGGATATTTTCAAATTCCAATAGCACCCGAGGATCAAGAGAAAACCACATTCACGTGCCCTTATGGTACTTTTGCTTACAAACGCATGCCATTTGGACTTTGCAACGCCCCTGCAACCTTTCAAAGGTGTATGATGGCGATTTTTCACGACATGATAGAAGAATGCATGGAAGTATTCATGGATGACTTTTCATTCTTCGGTGATACATTTAAATCATGTCTAGTTAATCTGGAACGAATGCTAATTAGATGCGAAAAATCAAATCTAGTACTTAATTGGGAGAAATGCCATTTCATGGTTAAAGAAGGCATCGTTCTTGGACATAAAATTTCAAAAGAAGGAATTGAAGTGGATAGAGCTAAAGTAGATGTAATTGCTAAACTTCCACATCCCACCAATGTTAGAGGAGTTAGGAGTTTTCTAGGGCATGCCGGTTTTTACCGACGTTTTATAAAAGATTTTTCTAAAATTGCCACTCCTATGAATAAACTCCTAGAAAAGGATGCGCCATTCATCTTTTCAGATGAATGTATCAAATCTTTTAATATTCTTAAAGAAAAACTCACTAATGCACCGATCATGATAACACCAAATTGGAATCTACCATTTGAACTAATGTGCGATGCAAGTGATTTTGCAATGGGAGCCGTTTTAGGACAAAGGATTGAAAAACGATTTCAACCTATATATTATGCTAGTAAGACGTTACAAGGAGCACAAACGAACTATACAACTACTGAAAAAGAACTCCTTGCTATTGTCTTTGCTTTTGACAAATTTCGATCATATCTCGTTCTAGCAAAAACGGTGGTCTATACCGACCATTCTGCTCTTAGATACCTATTTTCAAAACAAGATGCTAAACCAAGATTAATCCGTTGGATCTTACTCTTACAAGAGTTTGATATTGAAATCCGAGATAAAAGAGGAGCAGAAAATCTCGCCGCTGATCATCTTTCTCGTCTTGAAAATCCCGAATTAGAAGTTCTAAATGAATCAGCCATACAAGACAACTTTCCTGATGAATATCTATTGAAGATAGATTATAAAGAAATCCCATGGTTTGCAGACTATGCAAACTACTTAGTTTGTGGATTCCTTGAAAAAGGATTATCGTACCAAAGACGAAAGAAATTCTTCAGTGATATAAAACACTATTTCTGGGAAGATCCACATCTGTTTAAAAGTTGTCCCGATGGAATAATACGCCGATGTGTATTTGGAGATGAAGCTAGTAAAATTTTAAACCATTGTCACACAGGACCAACAGGAGGGCATTATGGGCCTCAACTAACAGCAAGAAAAGTTTATGAAGCTGGATTCTATTGGCCTACAATTTACAAAGACGCACACCTTCTTTGCAAATCCTGTGATGCATGTCAAAGGGCCGGAAAAATAAGTCAACGTGATGAAATGCCACAAAATGTCATCCAAGTATGTGAAGTATTTGACATTTAGGGTATTGACTTTATGGGTCCATTTCCAAAATCTCATAATTATCTATATATACTCGTAGCCATTGATTATGTATCTAAATGGGCGGAAGCCCAAGCTCTCCCAACTAATGATGCACGAGTTGTAGTCAACTTTTTAAAACGTCTTTTTGCAAGGTTTGGAACACCGAAAGCTTTAATAAGTGATCGGGGTACTCATTTCTGTAATAATCAACTTGAGAAAGTTCTTAAAAGATATGGAGTAACTCATAAAATCTCCACCGCATATCATCCACAAACAAGTGGACAAGTTGAAAATACCAACCGAGCTTTAAAACGTATTCTAGAGAAAACCGTAGGATCAAATTCGAAGGAATGGTCCATTAAATTGGAGGATGCACTCTGGGCTTTTAGAACAGCCTACAAAACTCCAATTGGAACCACACCTTTTAGACTTGTTTATGGAAAAGCATGTCATCTTCCAGTAGAAATTGAACACAAAGCATTTTGGGCTTTGAAGACATGTAATCTTGATTTACATGAAGCCGGACGTCTACGATTAAGTCAACTAAACGAATTAGAAGAATTAAGACATGAAGCATACGAAAATTCGTTAATCTATAAAGAAAGAACGAAGAAATGGCATGATAAAAGAATTAGAAGTTCAAAAGAATTTAAAGAAGGAGACAGAGTTCTTCTTTTCAATTCACGATTCAAGCTATTTCCTGGAAAATAGAAATCAAGATGGTCTGGACCATTCATAGTCAAAAGAGTTTTCCCATACGGAACGATAGAATTGATAAATTCAAATGGGATTGAATATAAAGTTAATGGTCACAGAGTTAAACATTACATACATGGTCCGATGGAAGTTGACAACGAAGTTAATCACAATTTCGACACCACAGCTAACTAAGTGTGGGGAGAATCAAGTCTTTAAAGGATAATATGTATTTCTGTTAGAGTTAGATTGTCTGTTTTCGTGTAGTTCTCGAAAATGGAACACATATGGTCTTTCCCTAGCAGACCCTAAAGAACTAGTCTTCTCCCCCCATTCTAAATTTTTATTTTTTTAGGTTTTTACAAAATGAAGACTGCCTGTGAACTAAACCATGGTCTAATGCTACACGCTTTGATCACTAAAAGAAATAATGACATACTCCCGAGCGAATTAGTATCAGTAATCAGAGAAAGAATGGACGGAGTTAGAAAAGGATCCAGATGCGAAGATAATAAGTTACAATTTGGTAAAGGAAAATCAAAATCCGCAGCGAAAAGAAGAGCACGACACCTAGAACGATGTCACAAATGCGGAAAATGGTCACATGGAGGTAAATGTTCAAATAATCAAACCTATTCAAATACCGAATTTGTTACTTTATGCAGAGACGGACCGTTCATATGTTTAGAAGAAAAGACAATGAATGCTCGAGGTTACGCCTATGCAGCCATGGAAAATCAATTAAACCGACTATCTTATGAATGGAATAGATCATATAACTAAGAAATCTATTTCACAGGTATGTCTGTACAGTTTTTATTTTTATTTTTATTTTTAACCTTTTGATAATAAACGCTAATTTGTTTGCTAAAAAGTATTAAATTGGTATTGAATAAAATTAGGTTTGGCGACCGAAATTATTGATATCATTCAAAAATTTATTACATCACTGCGAAATTTAACGTTTATTCTTAAGGTAAAAATATCTTTAATCAATCAACCCAAAATATTTCAAAAATTCGTCATGAGTTAAATTAGGTCTTGGAACCGAAATTACTTTACCGAAAAGAGGGGCGCATATTTTTGATAATATTTGATTGATTAAAGTGGGATAAAAAGACAAAAAGATTTTTAATTTTATTTTTACCATGTTTTTAATCTTAATATTTAAATCTTAAATTAATATTGTAAATTTTGTAAAAACAATATATTTAAAATTGTAAATATTTGAAAAATTAATATAAGTTTGGTATGAATTTATAATATGAATTTTTAAATTAAGTTTGGTGTGAATTTTAATTTTTAAAATATGAAATTTTAATTTTATGCATTTTAAATTTTGAGTTTGGTGTGAATTTTTAATTTTTTTAATTTTGAATTTTATATTTAAGTTGTGTAAATTTAAAAACAAAAATTTACTTTATCTCATTAAGTTAAGAATATGATTTTTAAAATTCGTCGTAAGTTGAAGACTAGGTCTTTGAACCGAAATTGCTTTACCCGAGGGAGGGACGAGAACTTTTATTATCATTATTTTTAATCTTATTGAATTAGAGTATGCCAAAAACATTGAAAAAACCCAAAAATCTTAGCTTTTAAAACAATCGCTACAAAAAGACAAATTTTAAAATTTTGTCGAAGGACGGACTAGGACATCGATTCGAAACGACCTCGTCCTAAATAACAAGGGAAACAAAATTTTAAAATTAATTTCTTAATTGTTTTATAAGTTAAAGATTATAAAAAAAAAAAAAAAAAAAAAAAAAAAAGCAAACTCCGCGACTCGCGGAGTTTGAAGTACAAAACCTCCACGACTCGCGGAGGGACCAAAATCCAGAAAAAAAATAAAAGAGCTGCACGAACTGATCAGCTCCAACACACATAAACACCCAAATACTGCGAAAAAAGAACCCGAAAATACACCCAAAAACACCCCAAAAATCTCAATTTTTAACCGTTAATCACCAAATTTTTTGCTAAAATCATGTTGAGAAGGATGCTATCTAAGAATTTCTCAAGAAAAACGGTAAATTTCTACACCTAAACACCATTTAATTCGAAATTTGGTGTTCTTGAGCTATTTTTTCCCCAATTTGATTTTGATGCTTTTTAGTGTAATTAGACTTAAATTGTTTATGTATTATGCTTGTATAACCTAGATTGATGCTGTTTAACATGATTAGAAGCCTTAAACTTCAAATTTTGAATAATCTAGGGTTTGTGTTCTTGAGCAATTTGGGGCTTTTTGATATAAACAGGTTATGGCCGATTTTTATCATGAATTGTTGCTAAATTGAGTAGTGTAACATGTCTAGGTAGTTAAATGATCCAAACTTTGAGCCTAAACATGATTTTGAGAATTAAAGTGGACTTTTTCAAGTCCAAAATTCATGAACTTGATTTTTGAAAGATAATGCCATTTGAGACTTGTTTATTTGCTAGTAATGATTATTTTGACATGTTATTTGAGTTGAATGCTTATGAACTTGGCAAAAATTTTCGTATATGCTTATTTGAAAAAGTGTAGATTTGATAAAAATGTGAAAATAAGCTTAAGTTTGATATAAATTGATAATGTCATTGTAATTATTTTGATTGATGATTTTGCTGACACTAATGTATATTTGGATGCACAAAATTTGTGTTTGATGTGTTTTGCAGAATGAAAGGGGTGAATCTTCATCCCAAGCCCGCCATGCTCCTACTGAGAACTTGGAACAACAGGAGGTAGATAACTACTACAAGCAGGATGTACCTCATCCAGTCATGACCTTTTCCGATATGCATTTGGAAGAGTTGCACCCGAACCTGAGATTTGACAGACTTTGGATAGATTATCCAAAATATCAACGGGGTTTGCATACTCTTCATTCCAAGGTTGTTGAGGTACCGAGGGTCATAGAATGGGGACCCTTGGAAGCTGTAGAATTGGCCGGGCCAATTAGGGAATTACTTGTACAGAGGTATGGTAATTCTTCTTTTAATGACTGGATATGTTTATTCACCATACGCAGACCTGTATATAAAGTATGGTGTGAAGAGTTGTTATGTAGTATAGAGTTGAATGATCGGGTAGCTAGTTTAACCGATCGTTCTTTTATTAGATTTTTGTTAGGCGGTTCGATGCGCCACATGTCTTTACTGGACATGGCTCAGGCTTTACGTATATATACGCCTGAGGAATTAGCGTCTGCCGATTGTAGAGGATTGATACTAAACGGTAGAAAGATAGATGAGAATTTTGATACACACGGTGTGTGGAGTCAAATGACAAGCCATCACCGTTTCAAAGGGGGAAACTACTCTTATTTGGATATAGATAGAGCCGAATTAAGAGTAATACATGTAGTGACCCGAACTTTTCCATGTTTATATATATTAATTGAGATTGATATTTACATGATTAAATGTTTCCAACATGTTAAGCAATCAAACTTGTTAAGACTTGATTAATTGAAATATGTTTCATATAGACAATTGACCACCCAAGTTGACCGGCGATTCACGAACGTTAAAACTTGTAAAAACAACTTGACGATATATATATGGATATACATATGGTTAACATGAGATTATGATAAGTAAGTATCTCCATAAGTATAATAACAATGAGTTATATACATATAAACAAGACTACTAACTTAAGGATTTCGAAACGAGACATATATGTAACGATTATCGTTGTAACGACATTTAAATGTATATATATCATATTAAGATATATTAATATATCATAATATCATGATAATATGATAATTTAACATCTCATTAGATATAATAAACAATGGGTTAACAACATTAATTGAGATCGTTAACTTAAAGGTTTCAAAACAACACTTACATGTAACGACTAACGATGACTTAACGACTCCGTTAAAATGTATATACATGTAGTGTATTTAGATGTATTAAAATACTTTTGGAAGACTTCAAGACATATATCAAAACACTCATACTTAACGAAAATGGTTACAGTTACTTTCCCATTCTTTTCTTTCATCAAGAATTCTAGTCGTATTCTTACCCGTATTATACACAGCTTCAAAACGTACTTACTATGGGTATATACCAATAGGAACTAGCATGGGATTCCACTCTTGATTATGTCATGTATGACTAATCAATTTTAACTTCTACCATGAGCTAGTCAACTAACT
This sequence comes from Rutidosis leptorrhynchoides, assembly GCF_046630445.1. Classification (NCBI taxonomy): domain Eukaryota; kingdom Viridiplantae; phylum Streptophyta; class Magnoliopsida; order Asterales; family Asteraceae; genus Rutidosis; species Rutidosis leptorrhynchoides. The sequence goes on from NC_092343.1 coordinate 197,572,988, forward strand.
AGAACTCCTTTTAACCCCACTCACCACTCACCAATTAACACTCATCATTCACTCCATTTCACTTCCAAATCTCTTTCTAATTCTCTCTCAACACACCCACACTATTATGAACGTATTTTTCCAGTAGTTAATCATCATCTTCATCAAAAATCACTTCAAGAATCAAGCTATAATCATCATAGGAAGAACACTTCAAGAATACTTCAAAAATCCCTTCAAGTTTACTAATTTACTTCCAAGCTTTCTAATCCATTCCAAGTAATCATCTAAGATCAAGAAACCTTTGTTATATACAGTAGGTTATCTTTCTTATTCAAGGTAATATTCATATTCAAACTTTGATTCAATTTCTATAACTATAAACTATCTTAATTCGAGTAAAAATCTTACTTGAACTTGTTTTTGTGTCATGATCCTACTTCAAGAACTTTCAAGCCATCCAAGATCCTTTGAAGCTAGATCATTTCTTGTCACTTCCAGTAGGTTTACCTACTAAACTTGAGGTAGTAATGATGTTCATAACATCATTCGATTCATATATATAAAACTATCTTATTCGAAGGTTTAAACTCATAATCACTAGAACATAGTTTAGTTAATTCTAAACTTGTTCGCAAACAAAAGTTAATCCTTCTAACTTGACTTTTAAAAGTAACTAAACACATGTTCTATATCTATATGATATGCTAACTTAATGATTTAAAACCTGGAAACACGAAAAACACCGTAAAACCGGATTTACGCCGTCGTAGTAACATCGCGGGCTGTTTTGGGTTAGTTAATTAAAAACTATGATAAACTTTGATTTAAAAGTTGTTATTCTGAGAAAATGATTTTTATTATGAACATGAAACTATATCCAAAAATTATGGTTAAACTCAAAGTGGAAGTATGTTTTCTAAAATGGTCATCTAGACGTCGTTCTTTCGACTGAAATGACTACCTTTACAAAAACGACTTGTAACTTATTTTTCCGACTATAAACCTATACTTTTTCTGTTTAGATTCATAAAATAGAGTTCAATATGAAATCATAGCAATTTGATTCACTCAAAACGGATTTAAAATGAAGAAGTTATGGGTAAAACAAGATTGGATAATTTTTCTCATTTTAGCTACGTGAAAATTGATAACAAATCTATTCCAACCATAACTTAATCAACTTGTATTGTATATTATGTAATCTTGAGATACCATAGACACGTATACAATGTTTCGACCTATCATGTCGACCCATCTATATAATATATTTTGGAACAACCATAGACACTCTATATGCAGTAATGTGGGAGTTAGCTATACAGGGTTGAGGTTGATTCCAAAATAATATATATAGTTTGAGTTGTGATCAATACTGAGATACGTATACACTGGGTCGTGGATTGATTCAAGATAATATTTATCGATTTATTTCTGTACATCTAACTGTGGACAACTAGTTGTAGGTTACTAACGAGGACAGCTGACTTAATAAACTTAAAACATCAAAATATATTAAAAGTGTTGTAAATATATTTTGAACATACTTTAATATACATGTATATATTGTTATAGGTTCGTGAATCAACAGTGGCCAAGTCTTACTTCTCGACGAAGTAAAAATCTGTGAAAGTGAGTTATAGTCCCACTTTTAAAATCTAATATTTTTGGGATGAGAATACATGCAGGTTTTATAAATGATTTACAAAATAGACACAAGTACGTGAAACTACATTCTATGGTTGAATTATCGAAATCGAATATGCCCCTTTTTATTAAGTCTGGTAATCTAAGAATTAGGGAACAGACACCCTAATTGACGCGAATCCTAAAGATAGATCTATTGGGCTTAACAAACCCCATCCAAAGTACCGGATGCTTTAGTACTTCGAAATTTATATCATATCCGAAGGGTGTCCCGGAATGATGGGGATATTCTTATATATGCATCTTGTTAATGTCGGTTACCAGGTGTTCACCATATGAATGATTTTTATCTCTATGTATGGGATGTGTATTGAAATATGAAATCTTGTGGTCTATTGTTACGATTTGATATATATAGGTTAAACCTATAACTCACCAACATTTTTGTTGACGTTTAAAGCATGTTTATTCTCAGGTGAATATTAAGAGCTTCCGCTGTTGCATACTAAAATAAGGACAAGATTTGGAGTCCATGTTTGTATGATATTGTGTAAAAACTGCATTCAAGAAACTGATTTCGATGTAACATATTTGTATTGTAAACCATTATGTAATGGTCGTGTGTAAACAGGATATTTTTAGATTATCATTATTTGATAATCTACGTAAAGCTTTTTAAACCTTTATTTATGAAATAAAGGTTATGGTTTGTTTTAAAAATGAATGCAGTCTTTGAAAAACGTCTCATATAGAGGTCAAAACCTCGCAACGAAATCAATTAATATGGAACGTTTTTAATCAATAAGAACGGGACATTTCAGTTGGTATCAGAGCGTTGGTCTTAGAGAACCAGAATTTTGCATTAGTGTGTCTTATGTAGTTTGTTAGGATGCATTAGTGAGTCTGGACTTCGACCGTGTTTACTTGAAAAATGATTGCTTAACAAATTTTGTTGGAAACTATATATTTTTAACATGTGAATATTATGTGATATATTAATCTCTTAACGCGTTTGATATTATGTGATAGATGTCTACCTCTAGAACAAGTCCCATTGACTCACCTAATAATAATGAAGAGTCAAATGTAAATTGGAATGATTCGTGGACTGATTCACAAGTTCCCGAAGAAGAACCGGAAGAAGAGTCGGAACCAGAAGAAGAATCGGAACCGGAAGAAGAATCGGAACCGGATGAAGAAATAGAACCGGTGGGGGAAATAATAAAACGGTTAAGTAAAAGAAAATCCTCAACCAACCGACCAAGGTTAATTATGGTCAATGGTGTTTCCGCTAAGGAAGCAAAATATTGGGAGGACTACCAATTCTCCGATGAATCGGATTCCGACGAGAATTCCGATGATGTTATAGAAATTACCCCAACTGAATTTAAAAAGGCAAAAGAAAATAATAAGGGAAAGGGCATAAAAATAGAGAAATCTAATTCCAACCCCGATGAACTTTATATGTATCGTCAACCCCCGAAGTCCTTAAGTTGTAACAATGACCCGGGAACCTCTAAACCACCAGGTTTTTCTAAACCAATGTGGAAAATAACGGCTCGTATTAGGGGAACATCATATATCCCTAGAAACTTGGGAAAACGAACCAAAACCAAAGAAGAAGAAACAAGCGAGTCGGAATAAGATAGTTGTATTCGTGTGGTGTAATATATGTAATATAGTGTGCTTATGCTTTATGATATATGTAAAAATTGCTTGTATTAATAAGTATTTTTTTTTATGAATCTAACTCTTGTCTATTTTACAGTATAAAAACACAAAATGGATAGACAACCCAATATTTTAAGAGACCTACCCGGAGACATGATTGATGAAATCTTGTCTAGAGTCGGTCAGAATTCCTCGGCACAACTATTTAAGGCGAGATCAGTTTGTAAGACATTCGAAGAACGTTCCAAGAATGATTTGGTTTATAAAAGGCTTTCGTTCGGAAGATGGGGGATATCACATTGGGAAATCCATAAGTTACGATGTGTTTACTTTGACGCATATATTGCGGGGAACCCAAATGCTATTTTACGCAACGGGTTAAGAAATTATTTTGACTCAGTATATCCAAATATAGGACTTCGTGATTTAGAAAAAGCGGCTAACATGCAACATAAAGAAGCATGTTATGCTTACGGGTTAGTAATGTTCGCTTCTCACCAAAGTGAGAACAAGAACATCGGGCTACAACTATTAAACAAAACGTTCCCTCAAGTGACGGAGTCGGTAATTGGGGTAAGAAATGAGGTTTTTAGGTTATTACGAGACTGTTGGTCATTACGTAACCCTCGTCCCTTTGACGACGTTACAACACGCTGTCTTATCAACGGCCATAACGGTTATGTTCCACAAGACCAAGGATGGGAAGTAATCCTAGTAAAACCAGAATGCATGACTTGTTTCTGGACGTATGAATTACGTGTCTTTATTGCCTTTGCTGAACGACTTGTGTACTAGCTAGAATTGTCTTCACAACTATGTTGTATCAAAGTTATTGTGTGCTATATTTCATGCTTTATGTAAAATAAACGGTATTGTAAGTTTGTAAAATATTGTATAAAAGTTTGAACGCGAAATATTATTACAATCAGTTTTTCATATAGAATTGTAGTAGTTGAATTGTATATTAGCTACTAAGTATGAACTTAACGGGTAGGTACTACCCGAATTTAAACTTATAAAATGCTAATATGAAGAAAAAGCTTTTATAAATGAGTTCATATTATGCTACGAAATACTATTAACTACTCTTAATATTCTGTATGATTAACTTGTTCCATTTAACTATTTTGAAGGAAATGGCACCGACTACTCGACACACCGTGAATATGAATGAAGAGGAATTCCGTACTTTTCTAGCTTCAAACATAGCCGCAGTACAGGCTGCGCTATATACCAACAATAACCTTGGATCTGGCAGTACAGGAAATCGTGTAGGATGCACCTACAAAGAATTCACTGCCTGCAAACCTTTGGAATTTGATGGAACCGAAGGACCGATCGGATTGAAACGGTGGACCGAGAAGGTTGAATCGGTGTTTGCCATAAGTAAGTGTACTGAAGAGGACAAAGTGAAGTACGCTACGCATACCTTCACAGGTTCTGCGTTAACATGGTGGAATACCTATCTAGAGCAAGTGGGACAAGATGATGCGTACGCACTACCGTGGTCAGCATTCAAGCACTTGATGAACGAGAAATACCGTCCCAGAACCGAGGTCAATAAGCTCAAGACAGAACTTAGAGGGTTACGAACCCAAGGATTTGATATTACCACGTACGAAAGACGATTCACAGAATTGTGCCTATTGTGTCCGGGAGCATTCGAAGATGAGGAAGAGAAGATCGACGCGTTTGTGAAAGGATTACCGGAAAGAATCCAAGAAGATATAAGTTCACACGAGCCCGCCTCCATACAACAGGCATGTAGAATGGCTCACAAACTAGTGAACCAGATTGAAGAAAGAATTAAAGAACAGACTGCTGAAGAGGCCAATGTGAAGCAAGTCAAAAGAAAGTGGGAGGAAAACGGTGATAAGAATCACCAATACAACAACAGCAATTACAACAATAATTGCAACAATTATCCCAACAATCGCAACATCAATCGCAACTACAACAAACGGCCCAACAACAACAACAACAACAACAACAACAACAACAACAACAACTACAACAATCATCCCAACAACAATAATAACCGCAACAACAACAACAATCAGAAGCAGCTATGCCAAAGGTGTGAAAAGAATCACTCGGGGTTCTGCACCAAATTTTGCAACAAGTGTAAAAGAAATGGTCATAGCGCGGCGAAGTGTGAGGTCTACGGACCAGGGGTTAATAGAACGAAAGGAACAAATGGTGTCGGAACGAGTAATGGCGGAGCAAGTAGTGTCGGAGCAAGTTATGCCAATGTAGTTTGTTATAAATGTGGAAAACCAGGCCACATTATTAGAAATTGCCCGAACCAGGAGAACACGAATGGACAAGGCCGTGGAAGAGTTTTCAATATTAATGCGGTAGAGGCACAGGAAGACCCGGAGCTTGTTACGGGTACGTTTCTTATTGACAATAAATCTGCTTACGTTTTATTTGATTCGGGTGCGGATAGAAGCTATATGAGTAGAGATTTTTGTGCTAAATTAAGTTGTCCATTGACGCCTTTGGATAGTAAATTTTTACTCGAATTAGCAAATGGTAAATTAATTTCAGCAGATAATATATGTCGGAATCGAGAAATTAAACTGGTTAGCGAAACATTTAAGATTGATTTGATACCAGTAGAGTTAGGGAGTTTTGATGTGATAATCGGTATGGACTGGTTGAAAGAAGTGAAAGCGGAGATCGTTTGTTACAAAAATGCAATTCGCATTATACGAGAAAAAGGAAAACCCTTAATGGTGTACGGAGAAAAGGGCAACACGAAGCTACATCTTATTAGTAATTTGAAGGCACAAAAACTAATAAGAAAAGGTTGCTATGCTGTTCTAGCACACGTCAAGAAAGTACAAACTGAAGAAAAGAGCATCAATGATGTTCCCATTGCAAAAGAATTTCCCGATGTATTTCCGAAAGAATTACCGGGATTACCCCCACATCGATCCGTTGAATTTCAAATAGATCTTGTACCAGGAGCTGCACCAATAGCTCGTGCTCCTTACAGACTCGCACCCAGCGAGATGAAAGAACTGCAAAGCCAATTACAAGAACTTTTAGAGCGTGGTTTCATTCGACCAAGCACATCACCGTGGGGAGCTCCTGTTTTGTTTGTCAAGAAGAAAGATGGTACATTCAGGTTGTGTATCGACTACCGAGAGTTGAACAAACTTACCATCAAGAACCGCTACCCACTACCGAGAATCGACGACTTATTTGATCAACTACAAGGCTCGTCTGTTTATTCAAAGATTGACTTACGTTCCGGGTATCATCAAATGCGGGTGAAAGAAGATGATATTCCAAAGACTGCTTTCAGAACACGTTACGGTCATTACGAGTTTATGGTCATGCCGTTTGGTTTAACTAATGCACCAGCTGTGTTCATGGACCTTATGAACCGAGTGTGTGGACCATACCTTGACAAGTTTGTCATTGTTTTCATTGATGACATACTTATTTACTCAAAGAATGACCAAGAACACGGTGAACATTTGAGAAAGGTGTTAGAAGTATTGAGGAAGGAAGAATTGTACGCTAAGTTTTCAAAGTGTGCATTTTGGTTGGAAGAAGTTCAATTCCTCGGTCACATAGTGAACAAAGAAGGTATTAAGGTGGATCCGGCAAAGATAGAAACTGTTGAAAAGTGGGAAACCCCGAAAACTCCGAAACACATACGCCAGTTTTTAGGACTAGCTGGTTACTACAGAAGGTTCATCCAAGACTTTTCCAGAATAGCAAAACCCTTGACTGCATTAACGCATAAAGGGAAGAAATTTGAATGGAATGATGAACAAGAGAAAGCGTTTCAGTTATTGAAGAAAAAGCTAACTACGGCACCTATATTGTCATTGCCTGAAGGGAATGATGATTTTGTGATTTATTGTGACGCATCAAAGCAAGGTCTCGGTTGTGTATTAATGCAACGAACGAAGGTGATTGCTTATGCGTCTAGACAATTGAAGATTCACGAACAAAATTATACGACGCATGATTTGGAATTAGGCGCGGTTGTTTTTGCATTAAAGACTTGGAGGCACTACTTATATGGGGTCAAAAGTATTATATATACCGACCACAAAAGTCTTCAACACATATTTAATCAGAAACAACTGAATATGAGGCAGCGTAGGTGGATTGAATTATTGAATGATTACGACTTTGAGATTCGTTACCACCCGGGAAAGGCAAATGTGGTAGCCGATGCCTTGAGCAGGAAGGACAGAGAACCCATTCGAGTAAAATCTATGAATATAATGATTCATAATAACCTTACTACTCAAATAAAGGAGGCGCAACAAGGAGTTTTAAAAGAAGGAAATTTAAAGGATGAAATACCCAAAGGATCGGAGAAGCATCTTAATATTCGGGAAGACGGAACCCGGTATAGGGCTGAAAGGATTTGGGTACCAAGATTCGGAGATATGAGAGAAATGGTACTTAGAGAAGCTCATAAAACCAGATACTCAATACATCCTGGAACGGGGAAGATGTACAAGGATCTCAAGAAACATTTTTGGTGGCCGGGTATGAAAGCCGATGTTGCTAAACATGTAGGAGAATGTTTGACGTGTTCTAAGGTCAAAGCTGAGCATCAGAAACCATCAGGTCTACTTCAACAACCCGAAATCCCGGAATGGAAATGGGAAAACATTACCATGGATTTCATCACTAAATTGCCAAGGACTGCAAGTGGTTTTGATACTATTTGGGTAATAGTTGATCGTCTCACCAAATCAGCACACTTCCTACCAATAAGAGAAGATGACAAGATGGAGAAGTTAGCACGACTGTATTTGAAGGAAGTCATCTCCAGACATGGAATACCAATCTCTATTATCTCTGATAGGGATGGCAGATTTATTTCAAGATTCTGGCAGACATTACAGCAAGCATTAGGAACTCGTCTAGACATGAGTACTGCCTATCATCCACAAACTGATGGGCAGAGCGAAAGGACGATACAAACGCTTGAAGACATGCTACGAGCATGTGTTATTGATTTCGGAAACAGTTGGGATCGACATCTACCGTTAGCAGAATTTTCCTACAACAACAGCTACCATTCAAGCATTGAGATGGCGCCGTTTGAAGCACTTTATGGTAGAAAGTGCAGGTCTCCGATTTGTTGGAGTGAAGTGGGGGATAGACAGATTACGGGTCCGGAGATTATACAAGAAACTACCGAGAAGATCATCCAAATTCAACAACGGTTGAAAACCGCCCAAAGTCGACAAAAGAGCTACGCTGACATTAAAAGAAAAGATATAGAATTTGAAATTGGAGAGATGGTCATGCTTAAAGTTGCACCTTGGAAAGGCGTTGTTCGATTTGGTAAACGAGGGAAATTAAATCCAAGGTATATTGGACCATTCAAGATTATTGATCGTGTCGGACCAGTAGCTTACCGACTTGAGTTACCTCAACAACTCGCGGCTGTACATAACACTTTCCACGTCTCGAATTTGAAGAAATGTTTTGCTAAAGAAGATCTCACTATTCCGTTAGATGAAATCCAAATCAATGAAAAACTCCAATTCATCGAAGAACCCGTCGAAATAATGGATCGTGAGGTTAAAAGACTTAAGCAAAACAAGATACCAATTGTTAAGGTTCGATGGAATGCTCGTAGAGGACCCGAGTTCACCTGGGAGCGTGAAGATCAGATGAAGAAGAAATACCCGCATCTATTTCCAGAAGATTCGTCAACACCTTCAACAGCTTAAAATTTCGGGACGAAATTTAGTTAACGGGTAGGTACTGTAGTGACCCGAACTTTTCCATGTTTATATATATTAATTGAGATTGATATTTACATGATTAAATGTTTCCAACATGTTAAGCAATCAAACTTGTTAAGACTTGATTAATTGAAATATGTTTCATATAGACAATTGACCACCCAAGTTGACCGGCGATTCACGAACGTTAAAACTTGTAAAAACAACTTGACGATATATATATGGATATACATATGGTTAACATGAGATTATGATAAGTAAGTATCTCCATAAGTATAATAACAATGAGTTATATACATATAAACAAGACTACTAACTTAAGGATTTCGAAACGAGACATATATGTAACGATTATCGTTGTAACGACATTTAAATGTATATATATCATATTAAGATATATTAATATATCATAATATCATGATAATATGATAATTTAACATCTCATTAGATATAATAAACAATGGGTTAACAACATTAATTGAGATCGTTAACTTAAAGGTTTCAAAACAACACTTACATGTAACGACTAACGATGACTTAACGACTCCGTTAAAATGTATATACATGTAGTGTATTTAGATGTATTAAAATACTTTTGGAAGACTTCAAGACATATATCAAAACACTCATACTTAACGAAAATGGTTACAGTTACTTTCCCATTCTTTTCTTTCATCAAGAATTCTAGTCGTATTCTTACCCGTATTATACACAGCTTCAAAACGTACTTACTATGGGTATATACCAATAGGAACTAGCATGGGATTCCACTCTTGATTATGTCATGTATGACTAATCAATTTTAACTTCTACCATGAGCTAGTCAACTAACTAGAACTCCTTTTAACCCCACTCACCACTCACCAATTAACACTCATCATTCACTCCATTTCACTTCCAAATCTCTTTCTAATTCTCTCTCAACACACCCACACTATTATGAACGTATTTTTCCAGTAGTTAATCATCATCTTCATCAAAAATCACTTCAAGAATCAAGCTATAATCATCATAGGAAGAACACTTCAAGAATACTTCAAAAATCCCTTCAAGTTTACTAATTTACTTCCAAGCTTTCTAATCCATTCCAAGTAATCATCTAAGATCAAGAAACCTTTGTTATATACAGTAGGTTATCTTTCTTATTCAAGGTAATATTCATATTCAAACTTTGATTCAATTTCTATAACTATAAACTATCTTAATTCGAGTAAAAATCTTACTTGAACTTGTTTTTGTGTCATGATCCTACTTCAAGAACTTTCAAGCCATCCAAGATCCTTTGAAGCTAGATCATTTCTTGTCACTTCCAGTAGGTTTACCTACTAAACTTGAGGTAGTAATGATGTTCATAACATCATTCGATTCATATATATAAAACTATCTTATTCGAAGGTTTAAACTCATAATCACTAGAACATAGTTTAGTTAATTCTAAACTTGTTCGCAAACAAAAGTTAATCCTTCTAACTTGACTTTTAAAAGTAACTAAACACATGTTCTATATCTATATGATATGCTAACTTAATGATTTAAAACCTGGAAACACGAAAAACACCGTAAAACCGGATTTACGCCGTCGTAGTAACATCGCGGGCTGTTTTGGGTTAGTTAATTAAAAACTATGATAAACTTTGATTTAAAAGTTGTTATTCTGAGAAAATGATTTTTATTATGAACATGAAACTATATCCAAAAATTATGGTTAAACTCAAAGTGGAAGTATGTTTTCTAAAATGGTCATCTAGACGTCGTTCTTTCGACTGAAATGACTACCTTTACAAAAACGACTTGTAACTTATTTTTCCGACTATAAACCTATACTTTTTCTGTTTAGATTCATAAAATAGAGTTCAATATGAAATCATAGCAATTTGATTCACTCAAAACGGATTTAAAATGAAGAAGTTATGGGTAAAACAAGATTGGATAATTTTTCTCATTTTAGCTACGTGAAAATTGATAACAAATCTATTCCAACCATAACTTAATCAACTTGTATTGTATATTATGTAATCTTGAGATACCATAGACACGTATACAATGTTTCGACCTATCATGTCGACCCATCTATATAATATATTTTGGAACAACCATAGACACTCTATATGCAGTAATGTGGGAGTTAGCTATACAGGGTTGAGGTTGATTCCAAAATAATATATATAGTTTGAGTTGTGATCAATACTGAGATACGTATACACTGGGTCGTGGATTGATTCAAGATAATATTTATCGATTTATTTCTGTACATCTAACTGTGGACAACTAGTTGTAGGTTACTAACGAGGACAGCTGACTTAATAAACTTAAAACATCAAAATATATTAAAAGTGTTGTAAATATATTTTGAACATACTTTAATATACATGTATATATTGTTATAGGTTCGTGAATCAACAGTGGCCAAGTCTTACTTCTCGACGAAGTAAAAATCTGTGAAAGTGAGTTATAGTCCCACTTTTAAAATCTAATATTTTTGGGATGAGAATACATGCAGGTTTTATAAATGATTTACAAAATAGACACAAGTACGTGAAACTACATTCTATGGTTGAATTATCGAAATCGAATATGCCCCTTTTTATTAAGTCTGGTAATCTAAGAATTAGGGAACAGACACCCTAATTGACGCGAATCCTAAAGATAGATCTATTGGGCTTAACAAACCCCATCCAAAGTACCGGATGCTTTAGTACTTCGAAATTTATATCATATCCGAAGGGTGTCCCGGAATGATGGGGATATTCTTATATATGCATCTTGTTAATGTCGGTTACCAGGTGTTCACCATATGAATGATTTTTATCTCTATGTATGGGATGTGTATTGAAATATGAAATCTTGTGGTCTATTGTTACGATTTGATATATATAGGTTAAACCTATAACTCACCAACATTTTTGTTGACGTTTAAAGCATGTTTATTCTCAGGTGAATATTAAGAGCTTCCGCTGTTGCATACTAAAATAAGGACAAGATTTGGAGTCCATGTTTGTATGATATTGTGTAAAAACTGCATTCAAGAAACTGATTTCGATGTAACATATTTGTATTGTAAACCATTATGTAATGGTCGTGTGTAAACAGGATATTTTTAGATTATCATTATTTGATAATCTACGTAAAGCTTTTTAAACCTTTATTTATGAAATAAAGGTTATGGTTTGTTTTAAAAATGAATGCAGTCTTTGAAAAACGTCTCATATAGAGGTCAAAACCTCGCAACGAAATCAATTAATATGGAACGTTTTTAATCAATAAGAACGGGACATTTCAATACAAAGGTTTTTAGCTAATTCGATTACACAAAGGGGTAAAAACAAAGAAAAGGTAAATGAACAAGATTTGTTTTACCATATGTGTATTCGAGACCCACAGAGCGCTGTAAGTATAGCATATTGTGTGGGTTATTATTTATCAGCTATGGTTCGGGGGATGCGACCACATAGCATAATAGGAGGTGGTATTTTTATTACTTTGATTGGTGAATATCTCGGTGTGGATATAAGTCGGGGGGGATTATTACTAGAAGAGCCGGAACCCCGCGACACTATAGGTTTAAATGTATACCATGGTGCGAAAGTTTTGAAGCGGCGAAATAACGCCGCAGTACGATACCATGGTAGACATCCACAGGTGGAGAGAAACCAGGAACAAGGTAATGTAGGAGGGGGGAATGAGATGCAAGAAATGCATAGGTTTATAGCTTCTCAGGAATACGAAAATGCTAGACAGAGAGCATTTGAAGATTGGCAAGTTCATCAGAACCAGATCATAGCGCATTGCCAACATATAGGTAGAAACTATATTCCTACACCGAAACCCGTCTTCCCTCCTTGGTCGATAGAGATGCAGCCACCATATCCTACGTATGACCCTGCCGAAGCATTCTATAGCACTTATGGTTACGCCTGGAACCCCTATTGGTACCAATATCATCCTTAGTTTACTTATTATTATTTTTTTTTATTTTGTAATTTGTAATTATTGATACATTTAATATTTTTGTTAATATTGTAATCATTTTTATAATTTCTAACTTTTATTCTTAGATTTTAATAATTTTTGAATGTGGGGTAATATACCAAACTTCAAAAATATGTATATATGTTTGCAGTTTATCTTATGTACACAACAGGGTAAAACAACGCATTTTCAAAGACTGGCATTAAGTTCAGCAAAAGCAACTAATTTTGACGACAAGATGCAAAATATATGTGAAATAACAACAAGACGGAATGAACAAATGATGTGCACCATTTATCATTCAGCAAACAAACGCCAATATATTTGGAAACTTTGGTAAAAATTTAATCATTTTCACACAAATCTCCCTCAATAATTTAAATTGTTACTGATTTCTTGCAAATGAGGGCATTGCAAGATCTTAAGTGTGGGAAGGGGTTAAATTCTTTCGGATTTTAAATTTTTTTACTTTATACATTTGGTTACCATTAAAAATACTAGTAAAGCAGTAGTTGTATTAGAATCTAGTGCTCTCTGATAAAAAAGAACAGCCCTAGTCTTATATACTGACTACCCAATTCTAGTAAAAAATTTCAATTAAATGAATTCAAATCATGTTTATACATATTTATGAACGATAAAACTAGGTTTTAACACCGAAATTATTGTTACCTCGGAAAGGACATAAATTGAGAAACAAACTAAAATGTTAAAATTCATTTAAAATGGAATAGAGGACGATAAAAAGGAAAATAAAAGCCAAGTGTGGGAAAATTTACCAAGTTATCTTAAACATATGTCACATATATCTGTAACAAATAACTGAAAATACTTTTGCTTTGGACTAAACTAAACTGTTTTACCCAATAAAAGAAAAGAAGAGATGGATCTACACGATGAATCAATTCCATCATTAAAAGGAAGTAAAGTCTTCCGAAAAAGAAACGCGCTTCTTGATTTAGGTCATGAAGTTGTCGTTCAGACCAGCTGTAGGTTGACGAAAAATCTAGAAAAGTCATCACTAAAATCAGCAGGAAATCCACGGACCTCAGCATTAAACAGGGTCGCCATGTGGTCAGATTTATCCTAACCATGAGAAGGATTTATCTCGTACAATGGGGGGGCACCATGCAAATTAGCTGGATAAGACTAATGAATCAGATCCCCAGAAAGGATAATCTCCTTAAAGATTAAAAATCAGCTTTTAAGACTGATATTACTCAATCCTAGAGATTGACCTTAAAGATTGAGAATTACAAACTCATGGAATTCGATGATATCTAAACTCGAGCTTAAACGAGAAAATATTTTGATCAAAATTATAAACCGAGTTGTTTTCTGAAAACCCTATTTTCAATGCGTTCATTACCATTGAACGTAAAATCCTAGGAATTCACCTGGAATTCATTAGGTCACCTGAACTAAATCGGGTGTCAACCGTAAGAACGGTGGTTGCATAGTGGTCAAAGACAGGACCTTGTGCCAGACCGACAAATTATAAGGGTGAGCTTTACTATTGCTCTTACCAAGGATAGTAATTGCGTCCGACACGTTATAGACCATAATCAAAAGCATGTCACGGGACATTGCCTTAACAGTTGCTTGTTCAACGCTTTCCTTTACAACCGGACGATAGTTTACCGAAAGGTAATATACGGGACAAGTAAACTGGACGTGTTGCTTTCCAAATACAAGGTTAGCAAGCGGGTGACACAAAACCGCAAGTTTTGAGCTAAAATTTTCAAATCTGAAACCCACCAAACCCACAAAAATATTTTGCAAACACCGGTAAAGGGTTATTCCGGAAAACTTATCTAGGGTAAAAACTAGATTTCAAAAGATCAAATGTTTTCATAAAGATCCAATTTCCTTAATGGATCTAAATTTTTATAGTCATGTGGGACTGTAAACCATATCGTTACTACCATTGTTTATACCGCCGAATAGAAATCACTGATGTACAAAGTGTGAAGAATAAAGAAGTGATTCTAGTATTTCAAGACAATATTGCTTGAGGACAAGCAACGCTCAAGTGTGGGAATATTTGATAATGCTAAAAAACGAACATATATTTCATAGCATTATTCCTCAAGAAAGACAAGCTTTTAGTTGCAATTGTTTTATTTACAAGAGATATTCGTTTAAATAATAAAAGGTGAAGACAAAAGACAGATTCGACGAATTGAAGACGCAAACAACCAAAAAGCTCAAAAGTACAAAAGACAATCAAAAAGGTTCCAATTATTGATAAGAAACGTCTCGAAATTACAAGAGTACAAGATTCAAAACGCAAAGTACAAAATATAAAATTGTACGCGAGGACGTTTGAAAATCCGGAACCGGGACCAGAGTCAACTCTTAACGCTCGACGCAACGGACTAAAAATTATAAGTTAACTATGTATATAAATATAATATAATATATAATTAATTATATTAATTATATATATATTATATTTATATATAAAAAACCGTCGGCAGAGAAAACTCCAAGGACTGAGCTGTAAATACTATCTCCGCGACTCGCGGAGATTGAAGGGGTTTTTGCCGCGAGTCGCGGAGCCCCAAAATTCAACTCTGGCTATAAAGCAAACCGAATTCTGATCAAATTTCATATCTTATTTCATCTCTCTCTCAATATATACGTAATATATATATATAATTTATATTTTAATTTTAATTTTAATTTTAAATCCTAATAATAAGGGTATGTTAGTGAATGTTGTAAGGGTGTAAGTCGAAATTCTGTCCGTGTAACGCTACGCTATTTTTAATCATTGTAAGTTATGTTCAACCTTTTTATATTAATGTCTCGTAGCTAAGTTATTATTATGCTTATTTAAAACGAAGTAATCATGATGTTGGGCTAATTACTAAAATTGGGTAATTGGGCTTTGTACCATAATTGGGGTTTGGACAAAAGAACGACACTTGTGGAAATTAGACTATGGGCTATTAATGGGCTTTATATTTGTTTAACTAAATGAAAGTTTGTTAATGTTAATATAAAGATTTACAATTGGGCGTCCCTATAAATTACCATATACACTCGATCGGACACGATGGGCGGGGTATTTATATGTACGAATAATCGTTCATTTAACCGGACACGGGAATGGATTAATAGCCACTAGAATAATTAAAACAGGGGTGAAATTACATTCAAGGGTAATTGGTGTAATTGTTAACAAAGTAGTAAAACCTTGGTTTACACGCAGTCGATAACCTGGTGTATTCATTAAACAAAGTATTAAAACCTTGTTACAATTCGAATCCCCAATTAGTTGGAATATTTAACTTCGGGTATAATAATAATTTGACAAGGACACTTGCAATTTATATTTATGACTGATGGACTGTTATGGACAAAAACCAGACGGACATATTGAATAATCCAGGACAAAGGACAATTAACCCATGGGCATAAAACTAAAATCAACACGTCAAACATCATGATTACGGAAGTTTAAATAAGCATAATTCTTTTATTTCATATTTAATTTCCTTTATTTTATATTTAATTGCACTTCTAATTATCGCACTTTTATTATTTGTTATTTAATCGCACTTTTAATTATCGTACTTTTTAATTATCGCAATTTTATTTTATCGCATTTTTATTATTCGCAATTTCATTATCGTTATTTACTTTACGCTTTAATTTAAGTCTTGTATTTATTTTATATTTTACATTAGGTTTTAACTGCGACTAAAGTCTTAAAATCGACAAACCGGTCATTAAACGGTAAAAACCCCCCTTTATAATAATAATATTACCTATATATATATTTGTATTTTTATAAAAGTAAACTAATATAGCGTTGAGCTTTGTTTAAAGATTTCCCTGTGGAACGAACCGGACTTACTAAAAACTACACTACTGTACGATTAGGTACACTGCCTATAAGTGTTGTAGCAAGGTTTGAGTATATCCATTCTATAAATAAATAAATATCTTGTGTAATATTGTATCGTATTTAATAGTTTTTCCTAGTAAAATATAAGCTATTTTATATACACCTCGTACGACATCAGTAATGTTCAACTCCAATGATGGTGTGATCACTTTGTGCTTAGGGTGCTTGTGAGATACCCTTTGGAAGCATCGAAGATTTTAAATAGTGATCGACGGGTGATAGTAATTCGACGGTTGCAAAAGTCGAAGTTTAGGAGCATTGCAGTAAATAATTCTTATGAAGTGGCAGATGAGCAAATCTTGTTGCTCTTATGTGATGGACGAGTAAGGATGACCGGTGAGCCGGTGATGGGCTTAATGGTCGATTAGGTCGAAGGTTATGATGAAGCGTTGATATTGCGGTCGATGCAATTATTGTGTCGGATTAGTCACTCTTCCCCATGAGAGTGAGCAATTGTTGATAATGGTTCGTTGTAGAAGGTCGGGTGATCTCGACTGTGATGCACGATTGATTAAGCGGAGTGGCATATGCCTAGTCATAGAGGCGTGTGTGGGACTTTGGTGGAGTTCGCTTTGCGAACGATGAAGAGCTGTAAATTATGATTTGTGGTATGACGGTGCGATGTCGTCGCGTGTACGACGTCTCAAGTGATAGTACATGTCGGCTCTAAGAGCCTAAAGTGAATTTGCGGTGATTTGATGTTTATGACCAACGGTGAGAATGGTCAGGTATGACGTGAAATTACAATTTCGCGGGATGTTATCATCTTGGCGGTGAGAATGGAGAGATAAATCCTAAGTGGGGGAGTTTTTACTGCCGCCCGAGGAATATCCGGTGGTGTTAGATCAAGTGAAGCGTAAGTCTTCTTGTATAAGGTGGTCGTGCAGTACCAAGTGCGGTATGAGACCAAGTGTGAAGTTTGATATCACGGAAGTGAGAGAATGTAACTGTTATTGCAGGTGCTCTCGTGATATAAATTTGGGTTGGTGTGAAACTCGAATAGTACTGTCGAGTGAGTACGAGTTCGAGATGGTGGTGAATACTGTATTTTCCCTGTCGGGAAACGTGATCATGAGGATTTTCGGTGGATTATTCCACTTTGTGGATGGTTATGAGGCGGGGAGTGCCAGTTCTCATTGTCTCACGTCGAGACACGCGGTTGTTGTTTATTTACGAGAGTGTGTTCCCTAGTGATGTGACCTGTTGGTTGTATCGAAATGTCGAAGCCATCCTCAATGGACGGTCAATGTAGGAGGATTCACCCGGCGTTGGTGAATATTTTGTGGGTCGTGTGGCGAATTGCGAATTGTTATGTTGATAATTCGCTGCTGACGGGATTCTAGTACACGAATAGTTTCCATGATAGTACTAGGAAGCCATTGTGTATGGATGTGTTGTAGGGTTTAAGGGAGAAATCTTGTGTCGAGTGTTGATATTTCGTCTAAATCGTGGTGTATTATTGTCGTCCTGGATTAATCCAGTGACGAATGGTCATGCGCGGATCGATTGGTGGGAAAGTGGTGCTCCTAAGTGATTATTTTGGGGTTACCGAAATTTATTCGTTGAAGGAATGACCCAGTTGAGGAGCCGGAGGAATTTGGTACTCGGTCCAGAGAGTGTTCATGAATGACCGGTTGACTAGTACGTTTATGAACCGATGGAGCACGAAGTTTCGAGGAAGCATGAATCCTTCTCGATTGGGATTAATGCAAGACATGGTTCACGACGTGGTGGATTTAGTAGATCGCTTTGGGTGATATAGTTATGGATACAGCTTATTACGTGTTGTAGCCGAGAAAACTTGAAGGGATATGTGGTGTTGTTCGTATTTTCCTAAATGGAAATTATGGACATTGAGTGTATGAAATATCGCATGTTGCGGTAGTGCACGATAGTGATTATTAGCGTGTGGTGAGATCTTAAAATTCACGGTAGATGTTATGGATGTCGGGATTGGTTGTGTTTTGTAGGATCGTAAGGCGTGATGACGATGGTTATCGGTGAAATGCTCTACTTTTAAGACGATTGTGAAGTGTATGGTACGAGGATACTCGGCGTAGGAGCAAACGGTTACAGTTGTTTTGACTCGAGGGTTGATTACCCGATATTGTTGTTAAATGTTGAGTCAGTGCACGAAGCGAGAATTCGGGTGCGTGATTACTACATGTGTGACTTCACGTTAGAAGCGAAAATGTTCGAGGGAGAAGTTCTTATCTTCTAGTGTTGGTGCGGATCACGAGGACGTGATCCAATTTAAGTGGGGGAGAGTTGTAACACCCGTTTTCAGTTACGTGTTATTTCGAACGACATTCGAAATACGGGGCATGTAAGCGTATATTTGGATCCCAAATAAAGTTAGATTTGATGTTCTAAAACCTTACCATTGGATAGGAAATCTCATTATGTTTCCAACGATATTTGATTCATCGAAAACGGAGTTACGGTCAAAAAGTTATGGCCAAAACAAGTTTGCTGAAGTTCAGATGAAACAGGCAAATGCCGCGGCGCGACCAGAATGGCCACGGTGCGACAAATGCCTATTTTGAGGGTCAGAAAGCTTAAAAAAAGTGATCTAAAACCACCCTTTGGGCCACGGCGCGACAAACCTGCTCCGCGGCGCGACAATAGGCACGTTCTGGTACTTTTCAGCCTTTTAATGAGTTAAATGAGGGGCAAAGTTGGTATTTCACATATGGACGGGTCTTTGGCCATAAAACTGATCCTAATCTTATCTAAACCTCATTTCCTTCTCATTTCTTCCCTCCCACTCACACCCCAAACCCTAGAGAGAGAGTAAAGGGTTTAGAGAGAGAAAGCTCGAATCGGGGATGAAGAAGAGTGATTCGGGTCGGGTCTCAAGAGTTAAAGTTGTTCTCCTCGTTCACGGCTACGTTGTGATAGTGATGGTAAGTTCTAACTCCGAAATTCATCTTTATGATTTGGTATTCAAGTTAGGGTTTTTAGCTTTTTAGTTGTAAAACCCATTTAGATGATGAAGTGGGTTTATGGAAACTAGTTATTTTTGATACATGGCGGGTTTTGGGTTGATTGACGTTTTGACCATGATTAGGCTTTGGTTTTGGGTGTAATCACTTAGTTTAGTGATTTTGGAAGCGTTGGAACCCTTTTGGGTGTATTCGAGTTGACTAATTTTGAAATGGGTCAAAATTAGGGTTTATGTGTCAAAGTGGGTTTCGAGTGATGAAATTATGAGTTTGGGTCTTGCGTATGTTGGTTAAATGTTAGAACATCCGTGTTGACTCGGTTTTTGGGTGTAAACCCTAATTTAGGTCAAAACGGGTCAAATGGGCATTTCGGGACAAGTAAGCTCGATTCGTTGTCAAATTAAGTTTTAAATCAAGTTTTGGTAAATCAAGTAGGTAAATACTTGATTTAAGTGTTAGTGGTTGTCTTGGAAATATAATCACTAGTCGTTAGTGATTTTGGGGCGTTTTATGACTTTGGTCAAAATGAGCAATTTGAATTGGGTCAAAATTGAGGATGACACTAATTTGGATTAATTGGATGTTAAACACTTTTGTTGAGTGTTAAATGATGCTTTTCATGTAATTACTCGCGAGAAGTGATTTTAGGTTAAAATTTGGTGTTTTAGCAATAAAGTCAAACTTGGTCAACCATGGAATGGGTTTTGTGTAAAATACGAGCTAGTATGCGTTTAAAGGTTAAAGTTGACATAATTGGGTATTTCGAGAACGCGGGAACTAGTCTCGCTAGTTTTGGACCTTCGGGTAGCGTTAAAAGTGCAAAAGGGTATATTTTGCACTTGTTGTTCATTTGGGCGGGTCGAGAGTCCAAATGGGGTTGTATGTTGATTATGTGTATACCTATATGCGTATTATAGGTAAAATCTTGCTCGGTTGCGTGTGGTGAAGATTTCGTGCATGGTTTGTAATGCTAGAGTTCACGAGGTGAGTGGAATAATTATATGCGTAGGTATATAATATATTTATTTGTGGTAGCGTGAGATGTGAAGTGTCGAGGTGTTAAGACACCACGTTTCACGTGACGAGTCAAGCATCGAGGTGTTAAGATGCCACTCGAGGTGAAGCATCGAGGTGTTAAGATGCCACCTAGGAGTGAAGTGTCGAGGTGTTAAGACGCCACTCCATGTTAAAGGGTGAAGTGTCGAGGTGTTAAGACGCCACCCGTGGGTGAAGTATCGAGGTGTTAAGATGCCACCCGGGGGTTAGTGATACGAGGTGCTAAGTACACTAATGGATGTTATGAACACCAATGGGAAATTCGAGTACCATCACTTGTACGATTGGTTAACCATGGTTATTGTGTTGTAGTGTAGCATACTATATTGTTCGTGTTATATATATGCTATTGTTGTGCTAGCTTGTGGTATTGGAGGTTTATAGCTTTGTATTGTGATGATAAGCTATTTGTGTTGCTAGCATGTATGCGGTATGTGAGTAAGTGTTTGCAATTAGGTATATTATATATGTATGTGTATAATTATTGCATTCACTAAGCTTTATGCTTACCCCTCTCGTTGTTTACCTTTTTATAGGTATTGTGATTATGAAGCTAGCTAGTTGTAGACTAGATGCTTAGGAGCGCTTGGGCTCGACGGGGTAGCTTTTGGATATTTGGACGCGGATGGGGGATTTGGTAGTCCCCGAGATTATGCTCTTGGTATTGGGTTGGGTTATTGAGTCTTAACCCGTATTTCTTGTGATCGGGTCATTATTACAAATGATTTTGTAAAGTGTAATTTGTGTGCCAAGGGTCATGATAGATTGTTAAACGTATCCTTATGATGTTATGTTTCGATTAAAACAGAGTTGAAAATGTATTATATTAATGGGACCTAACTAAATAAAAAAAAAATGTACTCTGTTTTTGGTTAAATGGATTTGGGTCGTTACATGAATCCTTCAAGAACATGGAAGATTCAAGCTTTCTAGCTTTGAATCTTCACCTATTTTGTAGATCTAAATCTTTTAGCTTTAATCTTGTTATTTTGTTATAAAGATTCAAACTTGTGTTTGTAATCTTCATGTAACTTAAAGATCCAAGCTTTATGCTTCAAGATCTTCAAGAACAACCAAGATTCAAGCTTTCTAGCTTTGAATCTTCATTTCTTTTGTTGGATCTAAGTTTTCTAACTTATTATCTCATTATTTTGTTATAAAGATCAAAACTTGTGTTTGTGGTCTTCATGTAACTTAAAGATCCAAGCTTTATGCTTCAAGATCTTCAAGAACACCAAAGATTCAAGCTTTCTAGCTTTGTAATCTCATAATTTGTGTGAAAAGGATCCAAGCTCTCTAGCTTAGGGTTCCATTACTTTATTTGATTAAGATTATGTTCATGCTTGTTTGATTGAAGTAAAGTGTGTAGCTTTAGTTGTATATAGAACTTGTATTTGTGTTAAGACTAAGGATATGATGTAACCTTGGTTCATCATCCATCTAAGACTCTTAAATGAGTTGTGTTCTTACTTGGTCTTAACATATTGTGTGTTGATGATTGAATCTTGGCAAGGTGATGCTAACCCATCAATGAGTTGTACACTTGAAGCTACAAACATCAAGGATGAGAACCGTGATGAGCATCAACCACCAAGAACCCCACCGGAGCACTTGTTTACTGTTTTTCAGGATCTGATCTGATTCCTGGACTTCTAGAAAATTGATTTTCAGTTAGTTCGTTTCGAGTAGATGACTTTTAGTTTAGGCCTCGTCTTAATCCGATATACGGTTTAGGATTTATGGCGTTCTGAAAGTCACTACGCCTTTGTAACGTTGTGCTGAAATTTCTGACCTACTAGCACTTAAACCATCACTACAGTCAAATGAAAACGGGTTACGTTCTGAAAATCAGTCTGTGTTTAGTGGACTCATATACGGAGTCATAGCCACTGACTACGCATCTTTTCATTTTGTATAGAGGTTGTAGCAGCTGACCGAAGTCAGCCTATTGTTTCGATCACTACTTTTGTCAAACTTACTTTACCTTTTACGAACGATGATGATGTTGATGATGACACTTAAACTTAATTTATGTACTTTTAAACCTTTTGGGACAACATACTAACCTAGTAACCTTTGACTTAGGTTGACGACCTTTCGGACCGACTTACTTGCTTACTTACCTCGTCTCGACTTTTACTGCTTATTCACTGTGAGTTATAGCTTCCCTTTTTCTACTTTACTATTTTTGGGATTGAGAATACATGCGCTTTTTATGTTTTACTTACTTTACACGAATACTTAAACTTTACATATGTGTGGGTTATATAATGGCATAAACTTTCCCCTTAGCACGGTAATGATTAGTCATTGGTTTTTGAACTGGTGGACGCGAATCTTAGATATGGATCCATAGGGTTTGACATCCCCACTCGGGCTAGTCGCGCTAGCATTTAACGGGTGTTTAATACTTCAAGGACATACGCACTCGAAAATTGTACTTTTAGGGGGTATTATTATTACGTTAAATTAGTTACCGGGTGCCCACGGATAAGCATATACTTTTCATACTATTTTTAATACGATAACTCGTGGTCTACATTACTTTACTGATTACAAACTATAGCTCACCAACATTATGTTGACTTTTAAGTGTGTATTTCTCAGGTGCTTAGACGATGTTGCTTCCTCTGTTAGACTTGCTGTCTTGGTGTTATAGACTTGCTGTCTTGGTGCTATAGACTTGCTGTTATGGACCTGCAGTGTTAGATTTCCGTTGCATTACTTAGAGATGTCTCAATCATGGAACTTTTATCTTGCATTCGTAACTTATGTTATTTTCAAATAATGACTCTGTAACGACCTTTATGTCACGTTATCTTTTGTAAACGCTATCTTTTTATGAATGCAAAACTAGTTTTCAAACAGCATGTAGTAATTGACCGTGTAAAGATCATGTTGTTGACGAATCGTACACGATGGTTTTGTACGGGGCGTCACATTTGGTATCAGAGCATTGGTTGTAGGGAATTAGGTTGCATTAGTGAGTCTTAACCGAGCCAAGTAGGATTCACTGATAGGACTAATCTACAACTTGCTTGTTTAACTGTTTCTGCGGAACTTACTGCATGCTACTGCTTACTTTTACTACTATGTGTACTTACTGTATGCTACTGCTTATTCTCGCTATTGCATGCTACTGTCTGCTTCCGATTGCATATTACTTTGTTTAGTACTGTTGTTATTGCCATGCGATGTACTGCTAGGATGCTGTAGTGCCTGATTACGTGCTTGCTATATGAAATGTCCCGTTCATATTGATTATAAACGTTCCATATTAATTGATTTCGTTGCGAGATTTTGACCTTTATATGAGACGTTTTTCAAAGACTGCATTTATTTTTAAAACAACCATAACCTTTATTTTATCTATAAAGGTTTAAAAAGCATTCCGTAGATTATCAAATAATGATAATCTAAAATATACCGTTTACACACGACCATTACATAATGGTTTACAATAAGAATATATTACATCAAAAATAAGTTTCTTGAATGCAGTTTTTACATAATATCATACAAGCATGGACTCCAAATCTTGTCCTTATTTTAGTATGCAACAGCGGAAGCTCTTAATAATCACCTGAGAATAAACATGCTTAAAACGTCAATAAAAATGTTGGTGATTTATAGGTTTAACCTATATATTACCAAATCATAATAATAGACCACAAGATTTCATATTTCAATATACATCCCATACATAGAGATAAAAACCATTCATATGGTGAACACCTGGTAACCGACATAAACAAGATGCATATAAGAATATCCCCTATCGTTCCTAGAAATCCTTCGGACATGATAAAAACTAATTCGAAGTACTAAAGCATCCGGTACTTTGGATGGGGTTCGTTAGGCCCAATAGATCTATCTTTAGGATTCGCGTCAATTAGTAGATCGGTTTACTAATTCTTAGGCTACCAAGCAAAAGGGGCATATTCTGCTTCGATCATTCACTCATATAATGTAGTTTCAATTACTTGTGTCTATTTCGTAAAACATTTATAAAAATTTTGCATGTATTCTCAGCCCAAAAATATAAATGGTAAAAAGGCAAATGAAACTCACTTTCACAGATTTTTACTTCGTCGGGAAGAAAGACTTGGGCACTGGTCGATTCAAGAACCTATAACAAATAAGTACAAATATATCAAAGTATGTTCAAAATATATTTACAACACTTTTAATACATTTTGATGTTTTAAGTTTATTAAGTCAGCTGTCCTCGTTAGTAACCTACAACTAGTTGTCCATAGTTAGATGCACATAAATAAATTGATATATATTATCTTGAATCAATCCACGACCCAGTGTATACACATCTCAGGCTAGATCACAACTCAAAGTATATATATTTTTGGAATCAACCTCAACCCTGTATACCTAACTACAACATTACTGCATATAGAGTGTCTATGGTTGTTCCAAATAATATATATAGATGGGTCGATATGATATGTCAAAACATTTGCATACGTGTCAATGGTATCCCACGATTACATAATATATTAGAATACATGTATAATATAATATAAGTTAGCTAGGATATGATTTGTATAGAATTGTTACAATATTTCCCGTAGCTACAACAATCAAAAAATATCCAATCTTGTTTTACCCATAATTTCTTCGTTTTAAATCCGTTTTGAGTGAATCAAATTGCTATGGTTTCATATTGAACTCTATTTTATGAATCTAAATAGAAAAAGTATAGGTTTATAGTCAGAAATATAAGTTACAAGTCATTTTTGTAAGAGGTAGTCATTTCAGTCGAAAGAACGACGTCTTGATGACCATTTTGAAAAACGTACTTCCACTTTGAGTTTAACCATGATTTTTGGTTATAGTTTCATGTTCATAAGAAAAATCATTTTCCCAGAAGAACAACTTTTAAATCAAAGTTTATCATAGTTTTTAATTATCAAACCCAAAACAGCCCGCGGTTTTACTACGACGGCGTATGTCTGGTTTTACGGTATTTTTCATGTTTCCAGGTTTTAAATCATTAATTTAGCATATCATATAGATATAGAACATGTGTTTAGTTGATTTTAAAAATTAAGTTAGAAGGATTAACTTTTGTTTGCGAACAAGTTTAGAATTAACTAAACTATGTTCTAGTGATTTCAAGTTTAAACCTTCGAATAAGGTAGTTTTATATATATGAATCGAATGATGTTATGAACATCATTACTACCTCAGGTTTTGTGGATAAACCTACTGGAAATGAGATAAATAGATCTAGCTTCAAAGGATCCTTGGATGGCTTGAAAGTTCTTGAAGCAGAATCATGACACGAAAACAAGTTCAAGTAAGATTTCCACTCGAAATAAGATTGTTATAGTTATAAAAATTGAATCAAAGTTTGAATATGAGTATTACCTTGTATTAGAAAGATATCTTACTATAAATAAGAAATATTTCTTGAGGTTGGATGATCACTTTACAAGATTGGAAGTAAGCTAGCAAACTTGGAAGTATTCTTGATTTTATGAAACTAGAACTTATAGAATTTATGAAGAACACTTAGAACTTGAAGATAGAACTTGAGAGAGATCAATTAGATGAAGAAAATTGAAGAATGAAAGTGTTTGTAGGTGTTTTTGGTCGTCAGTATATGGATTAGATATAAAGGATGTGTAATTTTTTTACATGTAACTAAGTCATGAATGATTACTAATATTTTTGTAATTTTATGAGATATTTCATGTTAGTTGCCAAATGATGGTTTCCACATTTGTTAGGTGACTCACATGAGCTGCTAAGAGCTGATCATTGAAGTGTATATACCAATAGTACATACATCTAAAAGCTGTGTATTGTACGAGTACGAATACGGGTGCATACGAGTAGAATTGTTGTTAAAACTGAACGAGGATGTAATTGTAAGCATTTTTGTTAAGTAGAAGTATTTTGATAAGTGTCTTGAAGTCTTTCAAAAGTGTATGAATACATATTAAAACACTACATGTATATACATTTTAACTGAGTCGTTAAGTCATCGTTAGTCGTTACATGTAAATGTTGTTTTGAAACCTTTAGGTTAACGATCTTGTTAAATATTGTTAACCCATTATTTATTATACCTAAAGAGATGTTAAATTATTACATTATCATGATATTATGATATATTAATATATCTTAGTATGATATATATATATATATATATATATATATATATATATATATATATATATATATATATATATATATATATATATACAGTTAAATGTTGTTACAACGATAATCGTTACATATATGTCTCGTTTTGAAATCATTAAGTTAGTAGTCTTCTTTTCACATATGTAGTTCATTGTTAATACACTTAATGACATGTTTATTTATCATTTATCATGATTAAACATAGTGTATCAATATCTTAATATGATTCATATGTATTTAGTAAGACGTTGTTATAACGATAATCATTATATATATCGTTTCGAGTTTCTTAATTCAATAAACTCAATTTTATGTATATAACTCATTGTTAAAATACCTAATGAGAGACTTACTTATCATAATATCATGTTAACTATATATATAATCATATATATGTCATCATATAGTTTTTACAAGTTTTAACGTTCGTGAATCATCGGTCAACTTGGGTGGTCAATTGTCTATATGAAACCTATTTAAATTAATCAAGTCTTAACAAGTTTGATTGCTTAACATGTTGGAAACACTTAATTATGTAAATAACAATTTTATTTAATATATATAAACATGGAAAACTTTGGGTCACTACACTATATGTCTTACTGACATGGAAAAAGTTATTTTTCCTTGTTCAGATGTTAGACATGCTGCCCATGACCTTTGACTTCGAGAGTGACTCAGATACGTCTGCTACCTTGCCTATGATTGTTGCTAATTCATTGCTACCCTTCGACGACCCTGGCGATTCACCTTCTAGCGGACTCGTGCTAGACCTGATGGACGTCTCAGACGGAGACGAGGATCCCGAGATGATTCCAGCACCACCCAGCCCTAGACTCCAGGAGCCACAGCACCATTCCGGAGATGTTGTAATTCTTGGGGGAAATGGAGACGGTCCTTTCCATAACGAGCATGGACATTGGGCTAGACGCACCGCTGATGGACGTGTTGTACCAATTCCACTAGGCAGATATCGACTTATGACCACCGGACGAGCAGATCTACCTTCAGATGATTCAGACGATTCATCATACGATAACTCTAGTGAGGAGGATTTCGAAGAGGATTCCAAGGATGTTTTTGAGGAGGACCCTGAGGAGGCGCCCGTGCAGCTGCCCTCTACCCTGCCGAAGAAGCGGTATCGTTTCGACGGTACCGTTATTTCAGGGGTTAACAGAGGTAGACCGTTCTTGGACGCACGTGGATAGTTAGTTAGGGTTACCGCTAGTAAGCGGGTTGTGCCATATCCTGCTGATCCATTCGTGCGTAAGGTTACCCTTTACGTACTATCTACTTCTGGTGCTGCACCACCGGCACCATCTGCACCGTCTGCACCGCCTACCCCACCAGCATCCCCCGTTATCGAGGAACTGACGAGGGAAGTGCATATCCTCCGTGCTCGAGTAACTGAGTTCGAGGAACAGATGTCCCACCTGATGGAGATCATTTACCCACCATCACCGTAGGATTATTGTATTAGATTTCCTTATGTAATTCTGTTTGTAGTTTCATGTTTTTCAAGTATTGTACGAACCTTATGCAGATGTATGCAACTTTCTTATTAATGAATAGAACTTAATGTTGTTTAAATTTTGTACGGTGTTCTATTTATGCTACTGTATGATGATTTTGTGGTATCTGTATCTGGTTGCTTTACTTAATTAATTGTGTGTTGTGTTGATTCCATACTGGGTGCCTTATGCTATGATATTATTGAACGCTGGATTTTGACTTGAGTTGAAACTTTTGTTCAGAAGAACAATGGTAAATGGAAGAGTCCCAAGGGAAACGCCCACAGCGCACAGATTGAGGAAATGATAGCTGCTCGAGTAGCCGCAGCTATGGTAAATGCCAACCCTGCTCCAGCTCTACCGGCCAACCCAGCTGTTCAGAATGGGTGTACCTATAAGGAATTCCAGAGCTGCAAGCCCCACAATTTCAGTGGTACAGAAGGGCCAGTTGGGCTGACGAGATGGTTTGAGAAGTTGGAATCTGTGTTCCGTGTGAGTAACTGCTCCGAGGGGAATAAGACTAAGTTCGCATCATGCACTTTGTCGGATGGCGCTTTAACTTGGTGGAACACACTCGCACAGGCCAAGGGAATTAATGAGGCTTATTCTACACCATGGGAGGAGTTTAAGAGTGCTATGATCGAGGAGTATTGCCCCAGAACTGAAATTCAAAAGATGGAAGCGGAGTTTTGGGAATTGAAATTGTAGGGACTGACCTTGATGGCTATAACCAAAGGTATTTAGAGTTAGCTTTGATGTACCCCACTATAGTTACCCCTGAATTTAAGCGAATGGAACGATACTTATGGGGACTTCCCAAGACCATTCAGGGAAATGTTACCTCTTCGAAACCAGAAGATGTCCCTGAAGCTATGCGCATGGCACACACCCTGATGAACCAGATCGTCCGCAAGGAACCAGAGAAAGTGAAATTAGAATCAGGAGCTAGTTATGAGAAGCGTAAGTCGGAAGGCAACAAAGGGAAGGTCTTTGATCAGAACCCAGCTAAGAGGCATGAGGGTTTCAAGGGAAACAACGACTGGAGGAACCCCAACCCGAACCCTAGCTCGAACCCTAACTACAAGGGTTGTCTCCTGCAGTGTAAGAGATGCTACAAGCATCATGCAGGGTACTACAACGTGGTATGTGAAAAGTGTAAGAGGACTGGGCACATTGGCAAGGACTGCAAGATCACCACCCAAGCTGTGAAGACAAACCCTACTGGACCAAGCAAGTGTTTTGAGTGCTGTCAGCAGGGCCACTTCAAGAATGAGTGCCCGAACAAGAAGAAGGATGCCGGACCAGCACGTGGGAGAGTTTTCAACATGAACACCAGGGATGCCAGTGAGGATCCTGATTTGGTCACAGGTACATTCACTGTCAATAATCTACTTGCTTCTGTTTTATTTGATACTGGTGCCGATAGGAGTTACGTATGTAGACATTTTTGTTCTAAGATAGACTGGTCGTTAGTGCCTTTAGACGAAAGTATTCTGGTTGAAGTAACCAATGGGAAGCTTGAGAAGGCTGACCAAATTGGCCGAGGATGTATAATAAACCTAGCCGGTGTGGATTTTGAGATTGATCTAATACCCATCAAATTGGGAAGCTTTAATGTGATTGTCGGTATAGACTGGTTGTCCAAGGTAAGAGCTGAAGTTATCTGTGGAAAGAAGATCCTCCGGATACCTCGTGAAGATGGTGAGCCTCTGATTATCTACGGAGATAGATGTAGTCCGAAGTTGAACCTCATTATTTGCATGAAGGCACAGAAAGCATGAGGAAAGGGCGTTTTGCTATTCTGGCGCATGTGAAGAAGTTAGAAAACGAGGAGAAGAGCGTTGATGATGTACGAATTGTGAACGAATTTTCCGACATCTTTCTAGAAGAGTTACCTGGATTACCACCGCCGCGATCAGTGGAATTCCAGATTGATCTAGTACTAGGAGCTGCACCTGTAGCTCGCGCGCCTTATCGACTTGCACCTTCCGAAATGCAAGAGTTGCAGAGTTAACTACAAGAATTGTTAGACCGTGGATTTATCCAACCAAGCTCTTCGCCTTGGGGCGCTCCTGTTTTGTTTGTGAAGAAGAAGGACGGATCTTTCCACATGGGTATCGACTACCGCAAACTCAACAAATTGACGATTAAGAATCGGTATCCCCTTCCCAAAATTGACGATCTTTTCGATCAGCTGCAAGGATCAAGCATTTACTCAAAGATCGATTTGCGATCCGGTTATCACCAGTTGAGGGTGAAGGAGAGCGATGTGATGAAGACTGCGTTCAGAACCCGTTATCGTCATTATGAGTTTCTTGTGATGCCATTCGATTTAACCAACGCACCTGCTGTATTCATGGATCTCATGAATCGAGTATGCAAACCATACCTGGACAAGTTCGTTATCGTCTTCATAGATGATATCCTCATCTACTCCAAAAATGAAGAAGAACATGAACAACATCTTCGACTAGTGTCGAAACTTTTGAGACAAGAGCAACTTTATGCTAAATTCTCCAAGTGTGAGTTTTGGTTGAAGGAAGTTCAATTTCTGGGTCATATTGTGAGCTACCAGGGTATCAAAGTTGATTCCGCAAAGATCGAATCTATCAGCAAGTGGGAAACTCCCACTACTCCTACTCATATCCGCCAATTTTTAGGCCTCGCCGGTTATTACCGAAGATTCATTGAAGGTTTCTCTCTGATTGCACGCCCATTAACCGCAGTGACTTACAAAGGGAAGAAGTTTGTTTGGGCAACCGAGCAAGAGTCGGCATTTCAAACCTTGAAGCTGAAGTTGACCACCGCACCTATCTTATCTCTTCTCGAAGGCGGTGATGATTTTGTTGTTTATTGCGATGCCTCAAAAAATGGTTTTGGGTGTGTACTAATGCAACGAACGAAAGTTATTGCTTATGCCTCTCGACAACTGAAGATTCACGAGAGAAATTACACAACACACGATCTTGAGCTTGGAGCCGTTGTCTTTGCACTAAAACTGTGGAGACACTATCTTTATGGAATAAAGAGTACCATCTTCACCGATCACAAAAGCCTCCAACACATTTTTGATCAGAAACAACTGAATATGAGACAACGATGGTGGATCGAAACATTGAACGACTATGATTGTGAACTACGTTATCATCCTGAAAAGGCAAATGTTGTAGCTGATGCCTTGAGCCGAAAAGAGAGAATGGTACCTCTCCGTGTCTGAGCCCTGAACATCACCATTCATTCGAACCTTAATAGCCAGATCCGAGTAGCCCAAGATGAAGCTCTCAAAGAGGAGAATATTTCTTAAGAACATTTGAACATCCTCGTTTCTCGATTTGAGGTCAAGGAGACTGGACTCTGGTACTTTTCCAGAAGAATCTAGGTGCCTAGTTATGGGGATTTACGAAGCCTCATTCTAGACGAAGCCCACAAGTCGATATATTCGATTCATCCGGGAGCCGGTAAAATGTACCACGATCTCAAGGAACAGTATTGGTGGCCTAATCTCAAAAGGGATGTTGCAGCATATGTTGGAAAGTGTTTAACTTGTTCCAAGATCAAAGCCGAACATCAGAAGCCATCCGGATTACTTCAACAACCCGAAATCCCGCAATGGAAGTGGGAAGGGATAACTATGGACTTCATCACGAAGCTACCGAATACGGTAGGAGGTTATGATACCATCTGGGTTATTATCGACCGTCTTACCAAATATGCACACTTCTTGGCCATGAAGGAGACTGATACAATGGAAAAGCTCACTCAGCTATACATAAAGGAGATTGTATCTCGTCATGGTGTGCCCTTATCGATTATCTCAGATCGCGATACCCGTTTCACTTCCAGATTTTGGCGTTCCTTGCAAGGAGCCTTGGGAACGCGTCTATACATGAGTAGCGCATATCACCCGCGGACCGACGAACAAAGCGAACGCACAATCCAAACCCTGGAGGACATGCTACGAGCATGTGTTATCGATTTCGAAAAGGCTTGGGAAAAGCATTTGCCGCTAGCCGAATTTTCTTACAACAATAGCTATCATTCGAGTATTAATGCCGCACCTTTCGAAGCATTGTACGGTCGCAAGTGCCGTTCTCCTATCTGTTGGGCCGAAGTAGGTGAAAAGCAACTCACCGGACCCGAACTCGTTCATGAAACAACCGAGAAGATTGTCCAAATTCAACCGAGACTCAAGACGGTCCATGATCGTCAAAAGAGTTATGCCGACCTTAAATGTGGAGATCGTGAATTCCAAATCGGCAACCACCGTATGTTGAAAGTCACGCCTTGGAAAGGTGTAATCCGTTTCAGAAACTGTGGGTAGTTGAATCCGCGATATATTGGTCCTTTCGAGATCTTAGAGCGTATTGGACCCGTTACTTACCGTTTGGATCTTCCGACACAATTGAGTTCCGTTCATCATACTTTTCACGTGTTGAATCTGAAGAAGTGTCTTGCGGAACCAGAACTCGTCATACCACTTGAGGAGCTTACGATTGATGATAAACTTCATTTCGTGGAAGAACCTATCGAAATTATGGACCGTGAGGTCAAGACCTTGAAACGCAACAAGATTTCGATCGTCCGAGTCCGATGCAACGCAAAACGAGGACCCGAGTTTACTTGGGAACGAGAGGATCAAATGATGTAGAAGTATCCTCACCTCTTCCTGACTCTACCTTCTACCTCATCCTAAAATTTCGGGACGAAATTTTCATTAACAGGTGGGTAATGTAACGACCCGACTTTTTCGACTTGCTTTTGTGCTTTGTGTTTTCGCAAAACTGCGTACTTGTGCGTAATGAGCTATATTATACTCTGGGAACTCCCTACGTGTTGATTACTTTCATTTATATGTTAAAACGTATCATTATGTACGTAGGATACTTAACTTAACCCCCGGAAGCCTTTATGACCGTTAGTGTTACTTGACGTTTTTAATGAACTGCGTACTGCGTACACGTTTAACTTTTGTCGTAATCGGAATATTATGACTACGATATACTAATTGTTATTTTATAATAACAATTACGTGGGTTTTTGAATGCTTAATTACGCTTAGTAATTTACTAGAGCACACTAGTTAGTCTTGTTGGACCTTAGCCCACCCTACACTAGCTAGTGGACTATTTAATTAGCCCAATTATAAATAACTAGTGACCCATTAATAAGTATGACAAATGCCCATTTATTAGAGTGTAACAACCCAACCCGTTAACCATCCGTAAAAGTGCCATAAAAAAAAAAATTTGAGAGCCAGTTGATCTGGACGGCGTCCAGTTGTTAAAACCAGGACGGCGTCCAGCCATCTGGGACGGCGTCCAGATGTGCTGCCAGATTCTGATAAGTTTTACGTTTTACACACGGGTGAAAAACCCACTTCCCGACACTTTTAAACCAACACACTTTCACAACATATTACAATAGGTTAAACTAAGAGTTTTTCATAATAAAAAGCTGAGTTTTACGACACCGGGCCCACATCGACCCAAAATACCACAAGTGGCTATTTCGACCCATTAGTTTATACAAAACATAGACCGAGCATGGGATTGGGGACACGCTACACAATCCTAAACAAATCCAAAAGCAAGTCTTATAAAGCAACTACGCAAGTCCACTAGTCCCCGCGCTTACCCGAGCCACCGCATCCATGCAATCTATAAAAATGTAAACAACGAGAGGGTAAGCTAACGCTTAGTGAGTGAAAATATACTACATACATATATATGTATAAAATGGACACGCCACAATAATAATCAAATAACGCATACCGAAGCATCCAAGTATAAGGCCAGCTAAACCTAGCATACCGTACATTCACTAAGCACAAGCTAACAACATCAACAATGAGTAAGTTCACCAACGACAATGTGAACAAATGCCAATAAGCTACACCCGGAGGGTTAGCTACATCACGACAATACAACATTATACGTAAACAATATTTAATATTCTAAACAATCACAAACACAATATGGTTAACCATAACGCTATTGTGCTACCGGCTCGTGGTTCACACCATACGTATTTGAGTCATACTCTTTTATAGTGCTACCGGCTCGTGGTTCACACTTCGACGCTACCGGCTCGTGGTTCACGCCTCGTTTTATAGTGCTACCGGCTCTTGGTTCACACTCGATGCTACCGGCTCGTGGTTCACATCTATTTTTATAGTGCTACCGGCTCGTGGTTCACACTCGATGCTACCGGCTCGTGGTTCACATCTATTTTTATAGTGCTACCGGCTCGTGGTTCACACTCGATGCTACCATAACATCCACAAACAAATACGCCATAAACATGAACGCATAATTATTCCACTCACAATATTAACCCTTCGCCATTGGGGTTATATAATCCACATCACCCGCCCATGTGATAACGTACACACAAAGTGTGCACCTCGTCAAAGGTGGTCAACCAAAACGTACAACCGTGCCAATTGGACCTATACACAAGTCCATCAATCCACCTATATGTGAAGTGAGCTCTATGACCGAGAACCACTTCACCCGACCCGCACCCATCCTACACATACATATGCACATAGGATATTAACACTCACCTCGTCGTCTTGATGAATGCTTTCGAATAATCCGCAACGCGCCAATGGAAAGTACCTATTCCATTATCACAAATACAATAACAAGATTAGGGTTGACTTATAAACCAACCCAATTGACACCTAGTGCAAATTCGACCCATTTGCACTTCCAAGCACGAAATGCGCCCAAACTAACCAATATCCACTAACACGAGTGAAAATGGTCCTAACACACCAAATAAGCCCAAACACAAGTGTTAAACACGTGTCATACCCATTTTGACACAAAAACCCTAATTTGACCCATTTCAAAATTAGGCAACCAAACACACCCAAAAGTGTTCCAACACTTCCATAATCACTAAATCTAGTGATTAAACTCACCATCAAACCCTAAACAAAGCCAAATCGTCAACCGACCCAAAACCCGCCAAGTGACAAGAATAACAAGTCACCATAAACCCATTTCATCATCTAAAAGGGTTTCTTAACAAACTAGCTCAAAGCCCTAAATTGAATATCAAATCTAAGCAATGAAATTCAGAGTTTGAGCTTACCAATACCACCACAACGTAGCTAGGAGCGAGATGAACAACTATAGAACCCGAGCTTTTGCAAGAATCCGACTCCTTCTTCTCCAAATTCACCTCTCCCTCTCTCTCTCTCTAAATAAGGTTGAGAGTGTTTTTGGTTGGTGAAATATGATCCAAAGTGATCAATGGATCAGCCTTGAAGGCTCCAAACCGGCACCCAAGTGAAATTACCATTTTGCCCATTTTTAACAAATTAAAATAGTTGGCTCGACAGACAGTTTGGACGGTGTCCCGAGTCTTGGACGGCGTCCCGTCCTTCTTTGGTGGACGGCGTCCCGAAGGTTGGACGGCGTCCCGATCTACTGCAAAATCAGAAACAGAAACAGGGTCTTAAAACTCTCCCCCACTTAAACACGATCGCGTCCTCGCGATCTGCAACACGTAACCGAACAGACCTCACTCAACGGTCCTCAAACATAGCCCCAATCCAACTTTCCTAAGCAATCCTTCCCAATGAATCGCCTTTAACAACTAAATCATCACACGCGATTTATCAAATCACAATCTCGAGCACTAAAACCATGCTCATTCCCTAACATCGGGAAAAACTCAACCAAATCTCAAACCGAGATATCAAACCTCTAGCGTACCATTACCAAGTACAATGCTAAAAGCAACCAAGTCTCAATCCTAAAGTCAACAATCCGAAACGATGAAGACCGATCCAAACGAATCCTTACGGATAACACCAATCACTAACATCCCTTGTAGTGCGCAATACGACCAATACACAACTACCGTAACATCATAACAAACGGTTTCAACCAAAAGCGCCCAGAACGACTATGGCAACGCTAGTCCTAAGGTGTACAAAATCGGCTATTGTTACACCCGTGACAACATGTGAGCGAAACACGGCTATCGCATCACAAATCTCACCACACGGTCCTCACGACCCCACCATCAGCGTATAAAACAACCGATAGTTCCCACAACACAACTCAAGAATGGTACTCTCATTTCCCACCGGTACTCGCATTTCCCGATAATGTTATGCCATGCCGATGTAACACTACTCTCCTGATGAAGTCAGCAGACTCCGAAGGCCATGCTTCACCAATCTCAACACCGAATGAAGTCAGCGAACCCGAAAGTCATGCTTCACCGATATATCACCTCGCTCATGATGAAGTCAGTGGACCCGAAGATCATGCTTCACCAATCGCATACTCCCATGATGAAGTCAGCGGACCCTAAAGGTCATGCTCCACCAATCAACAACCATGATGAAGTCGGCGGACCCTAAAGGTCATGCTTCACCAATCAACCACACCATAATGAAGTCAGCGGACCCCGAAGGACATGCTTCATTAATCAACAATCCCATGATGAAGTCAGCGGACTCCGAAAGTCATGCTTCAGCATTCATCAATACCACGATGAAGTCAACGGACCCCGAAGGTCATGCTTCATCAATCTCATACGCACTTTCAGCCTCAAACAACGAGTAGTGCAACATCGCGCTCTGTTACACTATAGTGAACCCTAGCGGATACCACTAACCATCCACAGTCGAGCAAGAACCACCTATATCAAACATAGGTACCAAACAATAATTCTCCAAAAGAGAACCCGACTCACACACATCCTTTATCTGAGGGATTTTACCTTGCTCGCCAAATACGTCCATTATCTCTCAACGAGATTCACCAACATACCACCTCAGTGATAATTTACAAATCCAATATCATAAGTACAAGTTAACCAAAATTGTACTCTACCACAAATCGACCCAAACTGTGTCTCGACCAAATTTTCAGATCTACCAAAAGCATCATCCGAAATCTCGCACTAAAACTTCCTCGTGCAGGAGTGTATCTCCCCCACATGGAACTACGTTCCAATATCCACAACTCGTACAATGCTACCAAAGGTAAACTTTACCAACAATTGGGTTCACACGACCCATCACTACATCTTGCTCCAACCTTGAGCATACGAAGGATTTTAACCAATCCTTAAAAGCTTTCGAACGAAAAGTGCACCACAAATTACACAAACCAATACCCTCGCAATCGTCCAATTGCTTTAGTTTGTCAACTTCCACTTACTCACTCATGTACCTAAGGGTTTCACTTCGGTACCCTAAGCACAATGTAACCGCAACACCATCGGAGTCGAACACCACGCTAGTAGGTATAAAAGAGGCACCTAATGTCGCGTCATGTAGGCTCCATTACCAACATACAACGATATCCAAAACACTCTATCTCAAGGGTTCCAACCCCCCGACGAACCTCACGGTTCATCAATCTCAACACAAAAGCGAACACGCGCTTAACAACCGAACACCAAAACCCATTTCCATGGCTTGGTAGAACATTTCCCAAATACTAAGGAATGCTTGGTTGCACCAATTCTTAAGCCCTTCGCCCAACAATCCAACGTCACCATAGGGTACTTCCATTAGGAACGTCACCCATAACATCAATATGCACAACACAAGGCATTTAATCAACTCAAACGCAACGGCTCATAATAAATAATCAAAGGACATATTTATTAAAACGAAACGTACCTTAACGTCTCCTTGTCGCACCCGTCCCTGTTAACTTGGGACAATCCGACTTACGATGTCCTTCTTCTTGTCAATTAAAGCACACCATGCCATCACCCTTTGGTACCGAACATTCCCAAGACTTGTGACCCCTCATACCACATTTGTAACATCTAGCCGCACTAGAATCCGGTATACCCGTTCGCGTACCACCCGTGCTCACACTCGGACCCTTAGTCCTCTTACTCGGAGCACCATAAGAAACAACCCTTCTCTCCCTTGAAGGTTCACCCTTCTTCGATCGTGAATACGACTCGAAACCTCTAGCCGCGGTGAATAACTCCGCAAACGATTTCGCCTGAACTCTGCTAATATTACTCTTCAAGTCATCATTCAAGGTTCAATAGAAATCTTGCATCAACAAATGATCATTCCCCAAATACTCCGGGCAAAAACGAGCCTTCGCCATAAAGGTAATCTTGAGAGTATTCAAATCCATAGACCCTTGTCCTAAATTTCGCAACTCATTACGCAATTCCCACAAATCGGCCGAAGTCCGGAACTCCTCGAAGAATTCCTCCTTAAACTCGTCCCACGATAAGGCCATAAACGTTTCGCCACCGACAAGATCAATCTTACCATCCAACCAATCCCTCGCCCTACCCCGCAACAAACTCGTAGCGAGTCTCGTCTTTTTCTCGGGAGGGCAATCAATAGTACGAAAACACCCTTCAACATCCGAGATCCAAGTTGTACTTACCAAAGGATCCGGTTTTCCGTCATACATCGGGGGTTTAGTCCTCATGAAGCTCTTAAGACAACGCTCCATTTCACCACTACTTTGAAGTTCGGAATACTTCCTATCCATTTCTTCTCGAAACGCACTCATTTTCTCCGCAACGGCGGCCGCAACTCTAGCGTTAAACTCCGCGTCATTCGCCTCGATCTCGTTTCGCGTCGTCATTCTAAAGAATGCAAAACGATTAGTCCACGAACATATAAAACCGCACGCACAACACCATCCCATCTTGCTAAACACTCGTCGTACATCACTCGTTAGACACGATTTGCACAAGCTTTGCAAGTCCTTATTACGCACACACGCCGCATCGACTCGTTAGTACAACGACCGCCTCACTCGATGATATAAACAAACACAATCACAAACAAAAAACAACGCAAGAATCAATATCGCAGCACAATAGCATATTAATAATATCTGCATTACTAATATAAACGTTAGTCAACCTACAATCAAGGCACTAACTAAACCCATTCCGACCCGTAATCCTACAAGTCCCGCAACAAATAAGCACACACAAAAGTCTAAGTCTACGCACCTATCTCAAGTCACCTAAATCCCTTAGACCATGCTCTGATACCACTTGTAACAACCCAACCCGTTAACCATCCGTAAAAGTGCCATTAAAAAAAAAATTTTGAGAGCCAGTTGATCTGGACGGCGTCCAGTAATCTGGACGGCGTCCAGTTGTAAAAACCAGGATGGCGTCCAGATGTGCTGCCAGATTCTGATCAGTTTTACGTTTTACACACGGGTGAAAAACCCACTTCCCGACACTTTTAAACCAACACACTTTCACAATATATTACAATAGGTTAAACTAAGAGTTTTTCATAATAAAAACCGAGTTTTACGACACCAGGCCCACATCGACCCAAAATACCACAAGTGACTATTTCGACCCATTAGTTTATACAAAACATAGACCGAGCATGGGATTGGGGACACGCTACCCAATCCTAAACAAATCCAAAAGCAAGTCTTCTAAAGCAACTATGCAAGTCCACTAGTCCCTGCCTTACCCGAGCCACCGCATCCATGCAATCTATAAAAATGTAAACAACGAGAGGGTAAGCTAACGCTTAGTGAGTGAAAATATACTACATACATATATATGTATAAAATGGACACGCCACAATAATAATCAAATAGCGCATACCGAAGCATCCAAGTATAAGGCATGCTAAACCTAGCATACCGTACGTTCACTAAGCACAAGCTAACAACATCAACAATGAGTAAGTTCACCAACGACAATGTGAACAAATGCCAATAAGCTACACCCGGAGGGTTAGTTACATCATGACAATACAACATTATACGTAAACAATATTTAACATTCTAAACAATGACAAACACAATATGGTTAACCATAACGCTATGGTGCTACCGGCTCGTGGTTCACCCCATACGTATTTGAGTCATACTCTTTTATAGTGCTACCGGCTCGTGGTTCACACTTTGACGCTACCAGCTCGTGGTTCACGCCTCGTTTTATAGCGCTACCGGCTCGTGGTTCACACTCGATGCTACCGGCTCGTGGTTCACATCTATTTTTATAGTGCTACCGGCTCGTGGTTCACACTCGATGCTACCGGCTCGTGGTTCACATCTATTTTTATAGTGCTACCGGCTCGTGGTTCACACTCGATGGTACCATAACATCCACAAACAAATAAGCCATAAACATGAACGCATAATTATTCCACTCACAATATTAACCCTTCGCCATTGGGGTTATATAATCCACATCACCCGCCCATGTGATAACGTACACACAAAGTGTGCATCTCGTTAAAGGTGGTCAACCAAAACGTACAACCGTGCCAATTGGACCTATACACAAGTCCATCAATCCACCTATATGTGAAGTGAGCTCTATGACCGAGAACCACTTCACCCGACCCACACCCATCCTACACATACATATGCACATAGGATATTAACACTCACCTCGTCGTCTTGATGAATGCTTTCGAATAATCCACAACGCGCCAATGGAAAGTACCTATTCCATTATCACAAATACAATAACACGATTAGGGTTGACTTACAAACCAACCCAATTGACACCTAGTGCAAATTCGACCCATTTGCACTTCCAAGCACGAAACGTGCCCAAACTAACCAATATCCACTAACACGAGTGAAAATGGTCCTAACACACCAAATAAGCCCAAACACAAGTGTTAAACACGTGTCATACCCTAATTTGACCCATTTCAAAATTAGGCAACCAAACACACCCAAAAGTTTTCCAACACTTCCATAATCACTAAACCTAGTGATTAAACTCACCATCAAACCCTAAACAAAGCCAAATCGTCAACCGACCCAAAACCCGCCAAGTGACAAGAATAACAAGTCACCATAAACCCATTTCATCATCTAAAAGGGTTTCTTAATAAACTAGCTCAAAGCCCTAAATTGAATATCAAATCTAAGCAATGAAATTCGGAGTTTGAGCTTACCAATACCACCACAACGTAGCTAGGAGCGAGATGAACAACTATATAACCCGAGCTTTTGCAAGAATCCGACTCCTTCTTCTCCAAATTCACCTCTCTCTCTCTCTAAAACTCTCCTCTCTCTCTAAATAAGGTTGAGAGTGTTTTTGGTTGGTGAAATATGATCCAAAGTGATCAATGGATCAGCCTTGAAGGCTCCAAACCGACACCCAAGTGAAATTACCATTTTGCCCATTTTTAACAAATTAAAACAGCTGGCTCGACAGACAGTTTGGACGGCGTCCCGAATCTTGGACAGTGTCCCGTCCTTCTTTGCTGGACGGCGTCCTGAAGGTTGAACGGCGTCCCGATCTACTGCAAAATCAGAAACATAAACAGGGTCTTACATAGAGGGAACATACTAGCATTTTTGTCAAGTATTATCCTTAATGTTGCATGAGATCCTAACATGAGCACCAACTTTAGACAACCACTAACCAAAAAGCAAAAAGGTGTCCCCCTTATCCCCCACCAATTCCCACGGCCACCATCACCCCTCCATCACCTCACCACCTATAAATATAAGCCTTATTTCACCCATTTCATACTTGATCTCATTTGCAATTTACACACATTTACTCACTAATTTTTTCTCTAGCCTTTCTCTCTCTAAAAAGTGTAAGTATTTGATTTTTCTTCTTCTTCTTCCCTTCTTTCTCACGAAATCATCA
Source organism: Rutidosis leptorrhynchoides (assembly GCF_046630445.1). Lineage (NCBI taxonomy): Eukaryota > Viridiplantae > Streptophyta > Magnoliopsida > Asterales > Asteraceae > Rutidosis > Rutidosis leptorrhynchoides. The sequence goes on from NC_092343.1 coordinate 197,615,196, forward strand.
TCATCATCAAAGGGTCTAGCTTTTTAGGTTTTGATCTTGATTACATCTTGTAGATTCAAACATGGATTTGAATCCTTCAAGAACATGGAAGATTCAAGCTTTCTAACTTTGAATCTTCACCTATTTTGTAGATCTAAATCTTTTAGCTTTAATCTTGTTATTTTGTTATAAAGATTCAAACTTGTGTTTGTAATCTTCATGTAACTTAAAGATCCAAGCTTTATGCTTCAAGATCTTCAAGAACAACTAAGATTCAAGCTTTCTAGCTTTGAATCTTCATTTCTTTTGTTGGATCTAAGTTTTCTAACTTATGATCTCATTATTTTGTTATAAAAATCAAAACTTATGTTTGTGGTCTTCATGTAACTTAAAGATCCTAGCTTTATGCTTCAAGATCTTCAAGAACACCAAAGATTCAAGCTTTCTAGCTTTGTAATCTCATAACTTGTGCGAAAAGGATCCAAGCTCTCTAGTTTAGTGTTCCATTACTTTATTTGATTAAGATTGTGTTCATGCTTGTTTGATTGAAGTAAAGTTTGTAGCTTTAGTTGTATATAGAACTTGTATTTGTGGTAAGACTAACGATATGATGTAACCTTGGTTCATCATCCATCTAAGAATCTTAAATGAGTTGTGTTCTTACTTGGTCTTAACATATTGTGTGTTGATGATTGAATATTGGTCAAGGTGATGCTAACCCATCAATGAGTTATATATTTGAAGCTACAAGCATCAAGGATGAGAACAGTGATGAGCATCAAGCACCAAGAACCCCATCGGAGCACTTGTTTACTGTTTTTCGGGATCTGATCACATTTCTGGACTTCTGGAAAATTGATTTCCAGTTAGCTCGTTTCGAGTAGATGACTTTTCGTTTAGGCCTTGTCTTAATCCGATATACGGATTAGGATTTATGGCCTTCCGAAAGTTACAACACCTTTATAACGTTGTGCTGAAATTTCTGACCTACTCACACTTAAACCATCACCACGGTCAAACGAAGAGGTTCTGAAAATCGGTCAGCGATTAGTGGACTCATATACGGAGTCATAGCCACTGACTACGCATCTTTTCGTTTTGTATAGAGGTCGTAGCAGCTGACCGAAGTCAGCCTATTGTTTCGATCACTACTTTTGTCAAACTTACTTTACCTTTTACGAACGATGATGATGTTGATGATGACACTTAAACTTAATTTATGTACTTTTAAACCTTTTGGGACAACATACTGACCTAGTAACCTTTGACTTAGGTTGACGACCTTTCGGACCGACTTACTTGCTTACTTACCTCGTATCGACTTTTACTGCTTATTCACTGTGAGTTATAGGTTCCCTTTTTCTACTTTACTATTTTTGGGACTGAGAATACATGCGCTTTTTATGTTTTACTTACTTTACATGAGTACTTAAACTTTACATATGTGTGGGTTATATAACGGCATAAACTTTCCCCTTAGCACGGTAACGTTTAGTAATTGGTTTTTGAACCGGTGGACGCGAATCTTAGATTTGGATCCATAGGGTTTGACATCCCCACTCGGGCTAGTCGTGCTAGCATTTAACGGGTGTTTAATACTTCGAGGACATACGCACTCGCCAAGTGTACTTTTAGGGGGTATTATTATTACGTTAAGTTAGTTACCGGGTGCCCACGGATAAGCATATACTTTTCATACTGTTTTGAATACGATAACTCGTGGTCTACATTACTTTACTGATTACAAACTATAGCTCACCAACATTCGTGTTGACTTTTAAGCGTGTATTTCTCAGGTGCTTAGACGATGTTGCTACCGCTGTTAGACTTGCTGTCTTAGTGTTATAGACTTGCTGTTATGGACCTGCTGTGTTAGATTTCTGCTCCATTACTTAGAGATGTCTCAATCATGGAACTTTTATCTTGCATTCGTAACTTATGTTATTTTCAAATAATGACTTTGTAACGACCTTTGTGTCACGTTATCTTTTGTAAACGCTATCTTTTTATGAATGCAAAACTGGTTTTTAAACAGCATGTAGTAATTGACCGTGTAAAGATCCTGTTGTTGACGAATCGTACACGATGGTTTTGTACGGGGCGTCACAGTTTAAGGGTGTTAGCGGATGGACGAGAGGTCACGAGTTCGAGCCTGGCCTACGACATTTTTTTTTGTTTGAAAGCTTATTTGGAGGTAGTTAAATTATTATTATTATTATTATTATTATTATTATTATTATTATTATTATTATTATTATTATTATTATTATTATTATTATTATTATTATTATTATTATTATTATTAGTTATTATTATTATTGTTAGTAATAATTTTATTGATATTATTATTATTAATATTATGACTAAAATATGGTTAAGGTTGTGTAATATTAAGACAAATATGATTATGACTATGATCAGGAATATAGTTAAGACCGAGAAGTATAATTATAAGTATGATTATGATTAAGTTAATATAAAGGTATGATTTTGAAAATAAATATAACTAAGTCATGGTTAGATGAATTATTATTATTACTATCATTATTATTAGTAATATTATTATCGTCATTCATATTATTAGTATTATCATTTTTATTATTAAAATTATCATTTTTATTAAAAATTATTATTATTATTAAAATTATTATTATTATTAATATTATCATTATTATTATTAACATTATTATTAGAGTTATTATAAATATTATGATTTTTATTATCACTAATATTATTATTAGTACTACTATTATTATTATTATTACTACTATTATCACTGTTATTATTATTATTATTATTATTATTATTATTATTATTATTATTATTATAATTATTATAATTATAATTATAATTATTACAAAAAGATATTTTTATATAAAAATACATTATAATAATATTAGTATTACATATCACTATATTTTTTATTATGGAAATGATTTTAACAAAGCTATATATAAAATACATCAATTAATATATAATTTTATCATACAAAAACCCTAATACAAATTTTTATTATGAACAAACTTGTTCGATTACGATTATATGTTTTAATATATATAATTGATATAGGTTCGTGAATCTGAGGCCAACTTGCACATGTTCAATGCCGTCATATGTATTTTTACTACGAAATACAGTATTGTGAGTTTCATTTGCTCCCTTTTTAAATGCTTTTGCAATATATATTTTTGGAACTGAGAATACATGCGTTGTTTTTATAAATGTTTTACGAAATAGACACAAGTAATCGAAACTACATTCTATGGTTGGATTATCGAAATTGAATATCACCCTTTTGCTTGGTAACCTAAGAATTAGTGAACGCCACTAATTGACGCTAATCCTGAAGATAGATCTATGGGCCTAACGAACCCCATCCAGGTTATGGATGCTTTAGTACTTCGATTTTTATATAAAAATGAGTGTACCTGTATATTTGGGGATATTCTATATGCATTTGTTAATGTCGGTTACCAGGTGTTCACTATATGAATAAATTTTTATACAGATGAGTGTTCGTGTATTATAATTTTTGCAGATGAGTGTTCCTGCAGTTAACTATGAAAATTAAATCTTGTGGTCTATTAAAAATTGTGGAAATGATTGATTATGATAAACTAATGAACTCACCAACCTTTTGATTGACACTTGAAAGCATGTTTATTCTCAGGTTTGAAAGAAATTTTCAGCTGTGCATTTGCTCATTTAGAGATATTACTTGGAGTCATTCATGGCATATTTCAAAAGACGTTGCATTCAAGTCATTGAGTTCAATAAAGATTATTATTAAGGAGATAACATATTAAGTCATTTATAGATTGGATACATTATGAAAGGGTATGCATGCCTGTCAACTTTCAATGAGATGAAAGTTTGTCTTTTAAAAACAAATGTAATGTTTGTAAAATGTAACATATAGAGGTCATGTACCTTGTGATGTAACCATATGTTATTGTATTCGTCCTTATGGATTAGGACGGGTCGCTTCATACGCTTTGCAATGGTTTGACCAAGGATGATAAGTCTCTCCTAGATATGGCCTCACAAGGAAATTTCGTGTCCCGAATAGCAGACGAAGCATGGAATCTCTTGGACACAATAGCTGCACAACAGGAAGATTGGAACAATGAAGCTGCTGAGAAGGATGACGTCTTCGCTCATACGGTAAAAATGCTGGAAACCAGGTTACAAGATCTCACCCTCACTCTTCAAAATTTACCAATTCCTAGAAACTCCGATGCTACTAGAACCAATCTAAGGTATCCTTACCCTAGATGGGCACACAAACAACAAAATAGCTCGGATCATAATATAATATTCCCATTGCACAAACCTACTCTCCACTCTAAGGAAATTTTAGTTGAATTTATGAAAAAGAAATACACGATAAACCTTCAAGTCAAAGAATGCCAGAATAAGTTCGACACTTTGATAAAGACTTTTGAAGAACTAATCACTAATTTTCAGCTTACGCTTAAACGATTAACCACTAAAGTTGATATAGAGTGTAGTGAGTTTGATGCCCTAGTAATTACTAGAGGAGGGAAGGAAACAACTGTCAATATACCCATACAAGATTTTTTCGATAAGGAACCTGTGTCAATTGACCCAGCTGTCAATCCACCGGAACCTATCTCTCCTAAGGCCCCGGAAATTATTCCGCGCGCCCGCATACCTTTCCCAGGTAGGCTTAGGAAGGAAAAAAAAGAAGCGCAATTCGCTAAGCATTGGGATATTATTAAGAATTTGCATTTGAATGTAGGACTAGTAGATGCTTTAGTAGAGATGCCAAACTGCGCTAAATTTTTGAAAGAACTGCTTTCAAACAAAGAGAGATTAAGAGAGATAGTTAGCTTGCCCTTAAGTAAAGGATGCTCGTTAGTGTTACAACATGGAATTCCCCCTAAGTTAGGAGATACAGGAAGATTTTTGGTACCTTGCTACTTGCAAGATGTCCAAATTAGCAATGCGTTAGCAGATGTAGGAGCCAGTGTAAACCTAATGCCCTATTAATTATTCAAAAAGCTAGGATTAAATGACTTAAGGCCCACCAGAATGACTATCCAACTCGCGGACATATCAGTAAAGATTCCTCGGGGAATAGCTGAAGATGTCCTAGTTAGAGTGGATAAGTTCGCATTCCCGTTAATTTCATCATTATGGATATTGAGGAAGACACGAAGGTCCCACTCATTCTTGGCAGACCAGTCCTGAATACTGTCATGGACGTAATTGATGTTCACGAGAAATCATTAAAGTTAAGGGTTGGAGGAGAATAAATCACATTCAATGTTGATCACCTCATGAACCATCCTAAGGAAGAAGGTGTGAATCTCTCTGATTCTTTTCAAGAACTCGTCAACAAATACCTGGAAGAGACTATGGCTATATGTAGTCAAGATCAAATTTCTAAGGATCTGTTCTTTACACCTCCTGAAGGAAATCTCGACGACCATTCAGCCGTAAACCTTAGTCAACCCATATCTCCCTTCTCTGAAAGTAACTTTCTTGGTAAAACTATTCAAATAGCACCGCTAGGACAAGGCATTCCTTTACCCCTATTAAGGAGAAGACCGAATGAAGAAACAAATTTCATTCCGGTATATCAGGAACCCCAGTCAAAGGAGGACTGTGAGGAGTTTTCCTAACCAACCTTCGAAACTAAAGAAGATGTTTCTGAAGAGGAAGCATGAAGAAGGTCGATCTCCAGAAACGAAGAACAGATAGCATCAGTGACCGCTACTGAACAATCAGAATTCCAGGAGAAGTATGACTCGTTAGACCAAAAAGAAATAGCTAGGATGAAGCCATCTATCGAGGAACCTCCGGAATTGGAATGGAAAAATTTACCCGACAATCTGGAGTATGCATTCTTAGAAGGAGAATCGCAACTCCCTGTAATCATCTCGAAAGACCTCACACCACAAGAAAAGGCAAAATTGATTTAAGTTTTGAAATCACATAAGAAGGCAATTGCTTGGAAGATCTCTGACATCAAAGGGATCAGCCCCAACTATTGCACCCACAAGATCTTCATGGAAGATGATTTCAAACCTTCAGTTCAGAGGCAAAGAAGGGTCAACCCTATGATTCAAGAAGTTGTCAAGAAAGAAGTAATCAAACTTCTGGATGCCGGTCTGATCTATCCCATCTCTGATTCGCCATGGGTTAGTCCTGTTCAAGTGGTACCCAAAAAAGGAGGGACAACCATAATTCAAAATGAGAATAATGAACTTATTCCAACTCGGGAAGTCACCGGTTGGAGGGATTGCATAGATTATCGTAAACTAAATGATGTAACCTGAAAGGATCATTTTCCATTACCTTTCATCGATCAAATGTTGGAACGTCTATCAGGAAATGAATACTACTGTTTCCTTGACGGTTTTTCCGGCTACTTTCAAATCCCCCTCGATCCGAAGGACCAAGAGAAAACAATCTTTACCTATCCTTATGGAACATTTTATTATCTACGTATACCATTTGGGTTATGCAATGCACCAACTACATTCCAGCGATGCATGGTAGCAATATTCCATGACATGATTGAACGTTGTATGGAAGTCTTCATAGACAACTTCTCAGTCTTCGGTAGTACCTTTGATTCGGGCCTATCAAACCTTGATAAGATGCTCACCCGGTGTGAAGAGTCAAATTTAGTTCTGAATTGGGAAAAATGTCACTTTATGGTAAAAGAAGAGATAGTTTTAGGACATAAGATTTCAAAAGCAAATATAGAAGTTGATAAGGCTAAGATTGAGACCATTACTAAGCTTCCAGAACCTACCACATTAAGAGCGGTAAGGAGTTTCCTAGGACATGCCGGTTTCTACCGACGCTTCATTAAGGATTTTTCAAAGGTCACACAACCTCTCACTCATCTCCTAGGAAAGGAAGTCTTGTTTATCTTCAATGAAGAATGTCGAAAAGCGTACAACTATCTGAAAGAACAGCTAACACATGCGCCCATCATGATAGCTCCTGATTGGAGTCTACCCTTTAAAATCATGTGTGATGCGAGTGATTTCGCAGTTGGATATGTGCTTGGACAACGGGTAGATAAACACTTTCATCCAATCTATTACTGTGACGACCTGGAAATTTCTGACCAAATTTAAACTTTATCTTTCAATGATTTAATGTTTTCGACACGACAAGCAAAGTCTGTAAAATTGAGTCTCAAGTTATGGAACTATATTCATGTAGTCAATTATTCTTTGACTGTTCTTGAAGATTCACGAACAATATATATATAACTTAATGTGTGTGTATATATATATATATATATATATATATATATATATATATATAAGATTTCAAGTTATTTAGTAAACGATAGTAACATTCGATTATTGATTCGATTGATATTTAGATAAGTTAACTAAAACGTTTAAGATGAACCAGTAAAACACTAATTTGCTACAGTATTTTCGAATTGCTACAGTACCCGAAAAGCTACAGTGTTTTTGAAAATCACTATTTACTACAGTAAAAAACTTTGCTACGGTAACTTTGCTACAGTAAAACACTATTTCAAAATGAAAATGTATATATGTATATGTATATACTACGAGACGATGATTTATAGAAGCAAATAACCAAAACACTTAATTGATTAAAGCTACACTTCGAGTTACATAGTTTATCAATGATTAAGTTTAATTTTTGATAAAGGTACACGTCGCGTAACGAAAAGTACAAGTTTTCTCAGCGTACGAAACAACGTTTGAAAAACCGGAACCGGGACATAAGTTGAGTGACGACGTACGACTTTTCGGAACAAAAATTACAAATCAACTATGCACGAGAATTTTATATAATATATAAATAATTATATAAATTAATTATATTATAAATATAATTAAATATTATGTCGACAAACAACGAGACAAACAATTATGAGCTGGATCATAGGGCCATGCGATCGCATGGCCATGATGCCCATAAACCATGCGATCACATGGAGGGCTGGAACATGTCAGGATCTATAAATTCAGTCGAATTCGTTCCATTTTGTTTGCACACATACATATTACATTCGTATATATATTTATATTATTATTATTATTATTATTATTATTATTATTATTATTATTATTATTATTATTGTGATTATTATTATTATTATTATTATTATTATTATTATTATTATTATTATTATTATTGTTATTATTAAGATTAATATTATTATTAGTAGTATTATATATAAAATACTACGATGAAGTCATGAGCGTGTCACTATCAAAATGGGTTTTCAAGCGGGATAGAGCGAAGAAAAATATGCGTTATAGCTATGGAGGTTATGGGTAATGTTCATGGGTATTGTTCGCAAGTCAAACCTAGTGTTTATCATCTCTGTTACGTCTACGTACTTTCCTACAATATTGAATCACAATATTGATACGTGAGCATTCATATCTTATCTTTTATATATTAATAGTGTATCCATGTCTAGTGCTCGAGTATATATGTTTATGCATGCTTGTATGGTAAATTTCGTCGTTAAACAGTTTATGATGAATCACGAATTTAATACATATATTACTGGTAAAAGGTATATGATATACATGTTTTTGGAAAAAGCTGACGAAAAATCAATAACTTTTCATTTAGAAATCGCGTAATTTCGATGAACGAATTAAAAGATATGGTCAATTGAATTATGATTGACGTTAATTGGAATTGCTTTTAAATCTGTAATTAATATTTAAACAACTTGTTTGTAAGATTGATAAATTGGATTTTTGAATATTACCAGCCAAGTAAATGAATCCTTATATAAGGCACGTCTCGTTTTGTTAAACCATTGTCAAAATTGACTTTTTGAAACGACTTTGGATAACTTTTGTATGTCGATCTCCAACATTAGGATTGTGATACACTATGACCTGACCTAGCTTGATAGACAATTATTGACCAACATATGTTCTCTAGGTTGAGATCTACGGTTATTTGGTATTCCAAGTTTCGGTCACATTTCGGTGAACGACTATATGTACTGCTAAGGTGAGTTTCATATGCTCCCTTTTTAATTGCTTTTGCAATCTATATTTTTGGGCTGAGAATACATGCACTTTATTTTAAATGCAATGGATATAAGTACATACTAAATTCTACACCTAGTTTGAACCGAAAATCCCTTAGCTTTGGTAACTAGTAGTTGCCAGTTATAAGAACTGGTGGGCGTGAATAGTTATATATGGATCCATAGGGCTTGACATCCCCGTCTGTTCCAGGTATAGAAACCCTAGCCTGAACTATAAAACAGACGTATACTATTTGAGTTTAGTACATGTTGGATTGCGTGTATTATACATGTTGGTTGTATGTATGTTAAAACAGGGCTACTTATTATAGACGTTAAAGCTTAGTTACCAGGGTGCTCAATCTTGTAGAATATTTTGATAAACGTTTTTGGATGAAACAACTGAAATTTGTGATCCACCTTTATATACAGAATATCCGAAACACTAAAACTATGAACTCACCAACCTTTGTGTTGACATTTGTTAGCATGTTTATTCTCAGGTTCCTAGAAGTCTTCCGCTGTTTGCTCATATGCTAGACAAGCTATGTGCATGGAGTCTTACATGGCATATTTTTCAAGAAAACGTTGCATTCACCAAATCATCACCATGTATCTTACTTTGTCTGCATTGTCAACGGAAATACTATTGTAAACTATTATTTACGGTGATTGTCTATATGTAGAAATCATCAGATGTCGAAAACCTTTGATTTAAATATTCATTTATGTTGTGCCTTTTCAAAAGAATGCAGTGTTTACAAAACGTATCATATAGAGGTCAAATATCTCGCAATGAAATCGATGAATGACGTGTTCGTCCATATGGATTTGGAGTATAGAGCGTTGGTATCAGAGCGTTGGTCCTAGTGAACCAGGTCTTGCATGAGTGTGTCTAACTGATAGTTGTTAGAATGCACTAGTAAGTCTGGACTTCGACTGTGTCTGCATGTCAAAAGTTTTGCTTATCATTTCTTATCGAAAATTACCTGCTTATCATTCTTAAGTCTAGACACGTTTTCCTTCATTTATTGCATAAATAGTGTGTAGACAAAAATTCTTATCTTAGCGTATCTGTTACTGTAAACTTTTCCTGACATCTTCCGAAAATTTCTCCGTAATTTATGGGATTTTGTTATTATATATACATATGTAAATTATGTATTGAAGAATATCAATCTAAGTTCTATAATCTAATTCATATCAAAAATCAATTCCCTAATTATACAAGATGGATCCCTTATCTAGTTCAAATTCCTTAAACTCCGACAGCTATTCCGATATGGATATTCACCTGAATTCCGAAGACAGTGTAACCGGAATGGATCAACCAATCAGCCATCACCTATTCTGGATGAATTGGGGATGAGTTCGTAATCTACTTAATCATTGGAGACAGGAAGAAGGCGATCCCTTCCATCCACCACATTCACCTCTTGGCGAAGAACCTGAAGCACTTACCGGCGAACCTGTTCCTAACACCATTTTCACCCTCATTTCCAGAACAGCTCGCAACGACTACGTAATATCTAATATTCTAAATCTTATTCATCCGCTTGTCCGAACCGCCAATCATCCCGGGGTAGTAGAAGAAGTCAACGAGCTTCGCGCTCGAGTCGTGACTTTGAAGAACATGATGCGCAACTTGAAGGCATCATAGGCACCACCAGCATCAGCAGCAACAGTACCACCGACAACAACACCAACAGTACCATTACCACCACCAATAACAACATCCCTATCACACGCCTCAACATCACAATCTGTACCTCGGATATCAACATCATACGCACCATAGGTACCAAGGAGTACCAACAACAATAAACGATGAAGTATTGATTCATAACTTCGTCGGAGAAATATTCTACGGTGATTAGGTAATCTCAAAATCTTAGAGATTATTTATCCCAGTTCTAACCGTAAATCAAATGAACAGAGATGATGAAAGGAAGAATAGAAACCCTGAAAAGAATGGTGCGTAAGGTACAAGCTAGACTTGTTTTACCAACAACATCAACAGTACCCTTAGCCTCACCAGCATAGTCAGTGCTGTCAACATCGCCTTTAACATCACAAGCTCCACCAGTTCAAGAAAGCACCATAGACATCATTACGAGTCAATAACGATTATATTGTATCAATGAGTTATGAAGTAATAACTCAATTCCTCTAAAGAATTTATATGTATATCTTATATATATAAATTTTAAAACCATCATAAATCTTTTCGTACTAAGCTATTATGTATGAATTGAAAAAGGGTAAATACTACTCGGTTAATTCATATTACTAATATGCTATAATGTACATCTTTCGTTAATGACTTAACCCTCGTTAACTACAATCTCTGTTTCAACTCAATAAATACCATTTCATAATAAACCAAGTGTATTATTTAATTACATAATTGATTTTACATTTTCATTTTCGATGTACGCGAAACTTCCCAGAAAACATCATCTGTGCCTTGTAAGGTTCACAAAAATTCCACGAGCATCAACATCCTTCACCGAGGAATAAGAATAAATAATGAAGTATCGACTACATTAGCGAAATACTCCACAAAGATTATGTAATCTTTAATGTTTTAGAGATTAATCACTTCTAAGTCAAGCCGAAAACCAAATTAACTTAATATGATATTAACTCATTAAATCTGTATTACATCTGAAGAAAATATACATACATATATTTTCATAAAGATTGTAATGAAAATTCTTTTGTACAAAATATTACTTGTGAAATCTTTAACGTGTAGGTAATACCCAGAAAATATTTAAGTTCGCAATTAATATGTTGCACTGTACATTCTTCAACTTTGATTAAAAAAAATTTATTAACAATACTCACAACGATATACAATCATTTTCATACAAATTCAATTACATATTCTGATATTGACGGATCAGAATCCAAATTATAACTCTGAACCAGTAACATCATTCTTAGATCTCTACATCTTTCAAAGCTATACTTTAACTTCAAGACTGTGCAAGATCCTATAGCGTTGTTATTACCAAAAATAATCTTACAATTCTTTTCAAAGTATCCAGTTTTATCACACTTCCAACCAGTCAACTTCGACTTTTCAGATTAGCCTTAATGTAATCTCGACATATACGTTTTTGTTACTGGGGAACCTTTCATGTTCCACCACATTAGCAGTAAATTTACCAACAACTTCATTAATCCTTGACCTTCCAAAAAATCCTTATACTCATTGAAACCCTATCATGTATTCATCCACATCTTGTAACAATAATTGCCATACCAACTACCGGAAATTAACAATCAGTATTTTGAATTTCGTAGCAATTCTACGCTAAAAGTTATATATATACATATAATGTCTATCTCCTAGACTCACTTACTTCGAATGTTAAGTTTCTGAAAAACACCCCAAACTGCGAAACTAGTTCTCCGAATTTTAGAAAAATGCTGATAAAGCAGCAAAAACTGTAAACAACTTTAACAGTCAAAAGTTTGATAATAAAGACTAGTGTGTTAGAAAAGCACAGAAAAGGAGAAAGTTTGGTACTAAAAACGGATTGAGCAAATTATGAAGGAGGCTGTGGACAAAACACAAAGACTAAACCTGCCTTCAAAGAATACAAATGATTCAGTATCTACTGAAGTCATTAACGAATACCTTTCTCCTGACTCAAAATCCGTTACGAACAAATCTTCTTCATTATCCTTCGATATTAGAAATTCTAAGATATCATCGTATCTTTCATTATAAATATCCTCGATATTTCTGGAGATATCTTTATAACTATTCTTATCTAAAATCATTCATCTCTTCACGCTATCTGTGTTACATCATAAAAGAAACTATTTTAGTTTTAAAAATCTGAAAAATTCAAAAAATGGATGTTTGAAGTAATGTTGGGAATTGAAGCATGAGTTAGTATAATATAATGACACTTGATCAACGTGATTATATTACAGCAAGTCATGCTGAGTTTCTAATGGAACGTGATAAAGATTCACAGATCACACCCTCATCATGAACCATGTTACATAACTCTTTCATTTTATTTAACCTCTAAACATATCAAGAAAATATTTTTCTTGATGATTCGGTCTTTTCCGAATATTTTGGTAATTTGACAAATCAATATCGTGCTATTACCATTTATTTCTTGGAACATTAGTTATGTTCATCTGAAACTCCATACCTACGAATTCTGGAAAATTATTCGCTTGACTTAAGGTCGGGAAGAGAAAACGAAAGCATGAAACTCCGAAATATAATGGAAAATATAAAGCCCGAAAACAACCCCGAAATTTACAAACCGTGTATATCAATGCGTATAGCAATATAAAGACACGGGAGAATGAAAATCACTATAACCCCAAGGTAATAGTAGAAGAAAATAACCTCCTCTGGTAGCAGATGAAAAAGAAGAATGAAGGATACGATAGCCAAGAAAATATCAAGAATCAGAACTGGATTAAGCATTTTCACAATCTATTAGGAAGTATGAAATAAGGAAGAAGCTTATAGGAGTGGTGAAAATAAATGAAATGGAAGAGGTCAATTTATAGTGAAATATCATACATAGCAATCGAGGCAGATTACGCATTTAATTAAAGAAGATCTTAATCTCCTTAATTCCCGAAGAATCAAATCTTATTTAGAATATGAAGATTTTCTATTCCTTAAATTCCAGAAATCAATCGTTACTACCTCAAAAATTAAGACGAATCTCAATTCCTTCATTTCACTCTTTTACGATAATTTCTCTCATACACTTCGAGTAATTGGATTGTTTTATCCATATTATTCAACGGTAATAAAACTCTAATTATCAACTCATATTCGTCATGAAAACATTTTTATTGTTAGCCATGACAGCCTCACTCAAATTTCGGGACGAAATTTCCCAAAGTCTAATGGAAAATAATATGTCCTCGTAGCAGTAGATTACGTCTCCAGATGGGTCGAAGCCCAAGCATTTCCAACTAATGATGCCAAAGTCGTCACCAACTTCCTGAAGAAACTCTTCTGCAGATTTGGAGCTCCCCGTGCTATAATAAATGATAGAGACACACACTTCTGTAATACTCAATTTATGAAGGTGATGCAACAATACGGAGTTACCCACAAAATATCCACTGCCTATCATCCGCAGACCAACGGACAAGGAGAGGTCACGAACAGAGCACTCAAAAGAATATTTGAACGAACTGTCGGCCATCATGGAAATAAATGGGCCGAGAAACTAGATGATGCTCTGTGGGCATTTCGGACTGCTTACAAGAATCCTCTAGGAACTACACCCTACCGCATGATCTATGGAAAAGCTTGTCACCTTCCGCTGGAACTTGAATATAAAGCTCTCTGGGCGCTGAAGACCTGCAACCTCGATCCCTCAGTTACCGGAAAACATAGGAAAATGCAAATGAACGAACTCGCCTAATTAAGAGACCAAGCATACGAAACGTCATACATCTACAAGGAACGAACAAAGCTTACGCATGATGCAAAATTGATTCCTACAAAGTTCGCCCCTGGATATAAAGTTCTTCTCTTCAAATCTCGGTTTAAGAAGTTCGCAGGAAAATTTAGATCAAGATGGAGTGGCCCATACAAAGTTGTACATGCTTTTTCACATGGAGCCGTGGAATTGGAAGGACCTACTGGAAACTTCAAAGTCAACGGTCACCGGTTGAAAGCTTATCTAGAAGACCATGATAAGGAGGAGCACCTCTTCTCCTTTGATCCATTCTGAAGATCTGACAAGGAAAAGTCGAGCTGTAACGACTTGATAAATAAAGCGCTCTTGGGAGGCACCCCTTGCTTATCCTTTTTATTATTATTTATTTTTTATTTCAATTATTTTCAGTCTTAAGATATTATCTCTGTGTACTAACAACTAAGCTACATACTTGCGCTTAGTACTTACAAGCTTGTTGAATGTGTTCAGGCAAAAATGCCAAGTTCAGGAGCTTCAGCTTACATCCCAGTTCGTAGGAGGAGGACTCCTAGAGTTTACTCATCCGGAAGCAGTACTGATCAGAACAGGCCATCAACATGGCAATTAGGCCCAAGGCAATTGATGTTGGAGAGCGTTGAGGAGGATATCGGCACAGCACCGCCATCTCCTCCCGTTCGACGATCTAGACGTTTAGCCAGGAGACCAGCCGAGCACACACAGTTGTCACAGACACATGAGCCACAAACAGTGATACACTACAGAGCCACTTTGAGTGACCCTGATGTTGCATGGGCACCACTCAGAGATCAGCAGAGACTCTACAGAGCTCTAAGAGCATACCTCCAGTACGAGGGGATGTCGCGCAGTACTCTGAGCCCGTCAACATTTTGACTAGCGCACCGTGTTTAGCTGACACGACAAGCTACGCCCAGGCATTCCACACCGGCCTCAGTTTCCTCTACTGCCATGCCTGCACATGCTACTCCTATTCCTATCACGCCGCCTGCTCCAGTCACCGAGCCAGTTCCAGTCACTGAGTTACCTGAGGGTTGTCACCTAGTCACTATTCCCATTTCAGTTGAGTCACCAACGGCCAAGGCATTTGAGATCACTGGGAGCATACCTGAAGAGGAGCCTTTCATGAGCTTATCCTACCTGGAGTTGCTGTCAGACTTATGTATGGATTCACTACTAGGCCCTGAGTTGGATATAGGGCAACCTCTCGAGTACTTGCCAACACTAGAGGATGATGATGAGATCTTTGGATACTTCGCAGAGCCGACTAAGCACATTGACCAGGATAGTATCTCATAGACTACTTTATTTTTACTTTATTTTAGTTTTAGTTTTATCTTTTTGAAGCATTGTACTAAAAAATTTATATATATAGTGGAAATGCGACCTTTCTCTTTGTGTTCTCCATGCAGAAATATTATCAAAAGAGACTGGTACCTAGGAGATTGACCGTAGGAAGGCCCAGCACTACGAAAGTAACACGACTATAGGGAAGTAATCCTTCCTCAAACCTATTTCGATTATAACGCACTAAAATTTCTAAGTGTGGGGTAACCCCCGCGACTAACTTATAATTTTAGAAGTCAATGTCCTTAATTTATAAAGTATTAAAATATTCTTTCTAGAGAATATTAGGGACAATGTTCTTCTAAGTGTGGGGTAATTGGGTAAAGGTTTTTAAGGTCAAGTAACCGTAAAATGCCAAGTTTTGAAAAATTCTTTTATCCAAAAGTAATTAAGCAATGGATATTGGGTAATTTTGAAAAATTCTTACCTTGTTTTTGCCCAAAAGATCTAATAAAATTGCTAGAAATCGGTTTTCGGAACATTTATTAGAACGAAACGATTAATCTGAAACTTATGTTTTGTGTCAAAAGATTTCTTTTAAGAAAATATGTAAAAGGCTACGCATGATCAAGCACGACCCCTACTCCCAAAAAGGTAAGGAATCTTGGACTCAAAGTATCTGTATGACCCATCAAATCTACAGTACTTTGTTATTTCAATTGATGAGCGTACCGGTGTACGGTTCAAGTTAGAACTTGGTTTAGACATACGTTTCAAGACCAATAGTTAGTGAGCGCCATACGTGGTGCAGGCGCGATTCTCCTTCCGAAATCATTCTGAATAGAGAAGACAAAAAGCCATCTGTTTTCGTTTACACTCCACGCAATTTAAACCGACCAACTTACATAAAGAGTTGATGAATCAGAAATATTCACCCCAAATTCACTCCCGAAATACACCATTTACCATTCGCTCCCATTTCCATTCACCAAAAGATCCAGAGATTAATAAAGAGATAGATCGATCAAATTCGCTTCAAAAACACTTGTTGAAAGATTCCGAACCCCTGATTGTTTTTGATAGGTCAAAGACCTATTTTCATTGGATTATCATTTCCTCTTTGGGCACCAGGAACAAAAGACAAAAGTTATGAATAAAGGGTATGCCCAAAAAAATGATTATGAAAGAGCAAAGTCTCTAGAGCAAAGTCTCTATAAATAAGGCAAAGAAAAACCCGAGAAGATGTCCTAAAGAAGAATGCTGGAAGAGCAAAAGAAAATTCTAGACAAAGTTTTAGCAAAATCCGCCTCTTTCGAAGAAAACTTTTACGGAATTTGATGTGTGCAGAGGTGTATACGAAATAGTTATATTTTTGCTATGAAATACTATTAAATACGATACAATTTTACACAAGTTATTTATTTATTTATAGAGTGGATATACCTAAACCTTGCTACAACACTTATAGGCAGTGTACCTAATCGTACAGTAGTGTAGTTTTTAGTAAGTCCGGTTCGTCCACAGGGAACTAGCCAAGTTTAACGCTATCTTTTTAAAACTATATTTGTATAAATATAAATATATATATATATATATATAAGTAATATTATTATTATAAAAGGGGGTTTTTACCGTTTAATGACCGGTTTGTCAATTTTATGTCTTAAGTCGTAGTTAAAACCTAATGTAAAATATTAAAAATAAATATAACTTAATTTAAAGCGTAAAGTAAATAACGATAAATAAAAGTGCAATAATTTAAAGTGCGATAAATAAAATAACGGTAAATAAAATTGCGATAATTAAAAAGTACGATAATTAAAATGACAGGAATATGAAATAAAGGAATTATGCTTATTTAAACTTCCGTAATCATGATGTTCGACGTGTTGATTTTAATTTATTACCATGGGTTAATTGTCCTTTGTCCTAGATTATTTGATATGTCCATACGGTTTTGTCCATAATAGTCCATCAGTCATAAATATAAAGTGCGAGAGTCTTCGTCAAATTATCCTTATACTCGAAGTCAAATATTCCAACTAATTGGGGATTCGAACTGTAACAAGGTCTTAATACTTTGTTTAATGAATACACCAGGTTATCGACTGTGTGTAATCCAAGGTTTTACTACTTTGTTAATAATTACACCAATTACCCTTGAATGTAATCCACCCCTGTTTCAACGAGTCCATTAACTATTAATCCATCCCCGTGTCTGGTCAAATGAATAATTATTGGTATATATAGATATCCCGCCCACCGTACCCTGTCAAGCGTATGTAGTTATATATAAATACGTCAAATTATAAGTCTATATATTAAATTAACGAGGTATCATTTAGTTAATATAAAGCCCATTAATAGCCCATAGTCTAATTTCCACAAGTGTCGTTCTTTTATCCAAACCCCAATTATGGTCCAAAGCCCAATTACCCCGTATTTAATATTTATCCCAACATCACGATTACTTAGATTTAAATAAGCATAATAATAACTTAGCTACGAGACATTAATTTAAAAAGGTTGAACATAACTTACAATGATTAATAATAGCATAGCGTTACACGGACAGAATTTCGACTTACACACTTACAACATTCGCCACTATAACCTTATTATTAAACTTTAATAGTAAAATTATAATTAAAATTAAAATATAAATATATTTGAGTAAGAGAGATTGAAATATTATGAGTAAAAATTCGGTCGCATGAGTTTTGTGCCTTCGGGCCATGCGATCGCATGGCCGTCATTTCCTGGTCACATACTTTTTGGCTCCTAGCTTGTCGACATATTTATTTAATATATATAATATATATATAATTTTATATAATTATATATATATTATATTATATTCATGTGCATAGTTGATTTGTAATTTTATCTCCGTTGCGTCGCGCGTTGATTGTTGACTCTGGTCCCGGTTCCGGATTTTTGAACGTCCTTGCGTACAATTTAATATCTTGTACTTTTCGTTTTGCGGCTCGTACTCTTGTAAATTTTAGACGTTTCTCATCAATAATTTGAACCTCGTGATTTGTACTTTGTACTTTTTAGCTTTTTGGTTGTTCGCATCTTTAAATCGTCGAATCTGTCTTTTGTCTTCACCTTTTAATATTTAAACGAATATCACTTGTAAATAGAACAATTGCAACTAAAATCTTGTCTTTCTTGAGGGATAATGCTATGAAATATATGTTCATTTTTAGCATTATCAAATATTCCCACACTTGAGCGTTGCTTGTCCTCAAGCAATATAGTCTTGAAATAAAAATACTAGAATCACTTCTTTATTCTTCACACTTTGTACATCAGTGATTTCTATTTGGCGGTATGAACAATGATAGTAACGTTGTGGTTTACAGTCTCACATGACTATGAAAATTTAGATCCTTTAGGAAATTAGATCTTTATGAAAACATTTGATCTTTTGAAAATTTAATCTAGCTTTTACCCTAGATAAGTTTTTCGGAATAACCCTTCACCGGTGTTTGCAAAATATTTTTGTGGGTTTTGTGGGTTTCAGATTTGAAAATTTTAGCTCAAAATTTATGGTTTTGCGTCACCCACTTGCTAACCTTGTATTAGGAAAGAAACACGTCCAGTATACTTGCTCCGTATATTACCTTTCGGTAAACTACCGTCCGGTTGTAAAGGAAAGCGTTGAAAAGCAACTTTTAAGGCAATGTCCCGTGACATGCTTTTGATTATGGTCTATAACGTGTCGGATGCAATTACTACCTTTGTAGGAGCAATAGTAAAGATCACCCTATAATTTTTTGGTCTGGCACAAGGTCCTGTCTTTGACCATGCTATGCAACCACCGTTCTTACGGTTGACACTCGATTTGGTTCAGGTGACCTAATGAATTCCAGGTGAATTCCTAGGATTTTACGTTCAATGGTAATGAACGCATTGAAAATAGGGTTTTAGAAAACAAATCGGTTTGTAATTTTGATCAAAATATTTTCTCGTTCAAGCTCGAGTTTAGATATCATTGAATTCCATGAGTTTGAATTCTCAATCTTTAAGGTCAATCTCAAGGATTGAGTAATATCAGTCTTAAAAGCTGATTTTTTGATCTTTAAGGAGATTATCCTTTCTGGAGATCTGATTCATTATTCTTATAAGCTAATTTGCATGGTGCCCCCCATTGTACGAGACAGATTCTCTCATGGTTAGGATAAGTCTGACCACTTAGCGACCCTGTTTGATGCTGAGGTCCGTGGATTTCCAGCTGATTTTCGAGAAAACTTTTCAAGGTTTTTCGTAGACTCTACAACTGGTCTGGACGACAACTTCCTGACCTAAATCAAGAAGTGCGTGTATTTTTCTCTCGGAAGACTTTACTTCCTTTTAAATCAAGTGGCACATTTCTTTCAAATATATTATAAGAAATCGGGTAAAACTGATAAAATTGTCCAAAACAAAAGTATCTTCAATTATTTGTACAAAAATATGTGACATATGTTCTAAATAACTTGGTAAATTTTTCCCGCTCTTGGTTTTTATTTTCCTTTCTTTGCCTTTTTATTTTCCTCTATTCCATTTTAAATGAATTCTAACATTTTGGGTTGTTTCTCAATTTATGTCCTTTTCGAGGTAACAATAATTTCGTTGTTAACACCTAGTTTTATCGTTCATAAATATGTATAAACATGATTTTGAATTCATTTATTTAAAAATTTTGAAAAATTTTACTAGAATTAGGTAGTCAGTATATAAGACTAGGGTTGTTCTTTATTATAAGAGAGCACTAGATTCTAATACAACTACTGCGTTACTAGTATTTTTAATGGTAACCAAGTGTTTAAATTTAAAATTTTAAAAATCCGAAAGAATTTAACCCCTTCCCACACTTAAGATCTTGCAATGCCCTCATTTGCAAGAAATCAATAATAATTTAAATTATTGAGGGTGATTAGCGTAGAAAAATGATTAAATTTTACCAAAGTTTTCAAACATATTGGCGTTTGTTTGTTGAATGATAAATGGTGCACATCATTTGTTCATTCCGTCTTGTTGTTACATCACATTTGTTTTTCGTTTTATCGTCAAAATTAGTAGCTTTTGCTGAACTTAATGCCAGTCTTTGAAAGTTTGCTGTTTTACCCTGTTGTGTACATAAGATAAACTACAAACATACATAATATTTTTATTATTATTAATTTTTTATAAAATCTTTATTTATTAAAACAATTTAAATGAATAATTTTTTAAAATTTTGTTTCTTTTTACTTTAGGTAGTTTCGGTATGTTTACCTAGTCCGTCCCTCGACAAAATTTAAATTTTGTCGTTTTTAAAGCGATTGTTTTAAAAGCAAAGATTTTTGAGTTTTTTTTTTTAATGTTTTTGGCATACTTTAAATCAAATAAGATTAAAAATAATGATAATAAAATTTCTCGTCCCGCCCTCGGGTAAAGTAATTTCGATTCAACGACCTAGTCTTCAACTCACGACGAATTTTAAATATCAAATTTTTAACTTAATGAAATAAAGTAAATTTTTGTTTTTAAATTCACACCAAACTTAAATTTAAAATGCATAAAATTAAAAATTCATATAAATATAATTAATATTTTTATACATTAATTTTACAAACTTATATTAAAAATATTAATTTTTAAAATATTTAAAAACTTAATTATATTGATTTTAAAAATTTACATTAATAATTTAATATTTATATATTAATTTTAAAAATAAGGTAAAAATTAAAATTAAAAATCTTTTTGGTCTTTTATCCCACTTTAATCAATCAAATATTATCAAAAATATACGCCCCTCTTTTTCGTAAAGTAATTTCGGTTCCATTACCTACTTTTACTCCTGACGAATTTCTGAAATATTTTGGATTGATTGATTAAAGATATTTATACCTTAAGAATAAACGGTAAATTTCGCAGTGATGTAATAAATTTTTGTATGATATCAATAATTTCATTTTCGCATACCTAATTTTATTGAATACCAATTTAATACTTTATAGCGAACGATTTAGCATTTATTATCAAAAGGTTAAAAGCAATAAAATAAAAATAAAAACTGTACATACTTACCTATGAGATAGAATTCTCAGAGACCTACTTTAGCCGACTCATAGGAGAGTCGTGTGATTTGGTTTTCCATAGCTACATAAGCGTAATCTCGATTCTTCAATATCTTTTCTTCTAAACATATGAACGGTCCTTCTCTGCATAGAGTAACAAATTCGGTATTTGAATATGTTTGATTGTTAACATTTACCTTCGTGTGACCATTTTCCGCATTTATGACATCTTTCAAGGTGTCGTGCTCTTCTTTTTGTTGTGGATTTTGATTTTCCTCTACCAAAATGTATCTTATGATGATTGTTCCTGAGTTCTTTTCTTACTCCGTCCATTTTGCCTCTTATGAATGATACCAATTCACTCGGAAGGGTGTCATTATTACGTTTAGTAATCATAGCGTGTAGTAGTAGACCATGGTTCAGATCAAAGAAATTCTTCATCTCGTAAAACCTAAAAAAAAAATTCAGAATGGAGGGAGAAGACTAGTTCTTTAGGGTCTGCTAGGGAAAGACCATTCGGATTCCATTCTCGGAAACTACACGAAAACAGAATATCTAATTCTAACAGAAATATATATTATCCTTAAATAGACTTGATTCTCCCCACACTTAGTTAGCTGTGGTGTCGAAATTGTGATTAACTTTGTTTTCAATTGGACTATCAACAACTTGTATATCTCTGACTTTTGCTTCAAGCCAATTGTTGATTTCCTCTGTAACTTTCACAAATTAAACTAACATTGCCTTTTCTTTAGGCAACAAATTGGATACTAATCGGTTACATAACTTAAAGTTCCCCTTAATCCTAGCATCTTGAATCCGTTTATAAAGTTTCTTCGTTGAACTGTTAAAAACGGGTTCATCTAATTTCGTATCAACAACGGGGTTCTTTGTTATCAGGTCATCATTGGTTGTTGCTTCATCTTCCTCACACTTAGGCATTTTTATTGGTTCAACAGTTTTGGTTGGTGGAGATCTAAACTTTCGGTTCATAAAGGTAACCGATTTGTCACCATCCCTAAGTGTCATTCTACCTTATCTTACATCAATGAATGCCTCGGTGGTTGCTAAAAATGGGCGACCTAAAATTAGAGGAATATCAAGGTCTTCCTCCATATTAATAACTATGAAGTTTGCAACAAAGGTCAAACTTCCCACTTTAATAAGTAAATTGTTTACTATTCCAACCGGGTGTTTAATGGTTTGATCAAATAATTGAACACCTATTCTGGTTGGTCTTAATTTACCCACACCTAATCTTTTGTATAAGGAAAGAGGCATAACATTTGCACTTGCTCCTAAATCTGTGAGTCTATTATACATAGCACCATCGTTAAGCAAGAAAGAAATAATAAATTCACCTGGGTCTCCTACTTTAGTAAGTAGAGTTGGTTTGTTAACCTTTTCCAAGTGATATTTTCTTGGTTCTTTCACTTCTACTTGAACTTTTTGTTCACATTTTTCTTCGTTTCTTGGAATGGGAGGTTTGTATAGGAATTCTTCTTCATCACTCCAATTTGATGTTTCCCCGTCTTCCAATTTTGGTTTTTCATATGTTGTTGATAGCATATTTATGTTTTCATTCTGAGGATTTTCTTGGGTGGTGAAATTATGATTGACTTCATTGTCAACTTCCATTGGACCATGTATGTAATATTTAACTCTGTGACCATTAACTTTAAATTCAATCCCATTTGAATTTATTAACTCTATTATTCCATATGGGAAAACTCTTTTGACTATGAATGGTCCAGACCATCTTGATTTCAGTTTTCCAGGAAATACCTTGAATCATGAATTGAAAAGAAGAACTCTGTCTCCTTCTTTAAATTCTTTTAAACTTCTGATTCTTTTATCATGCCATTTCTTCGTTCTTTCCTTATAGATTAACGAATTTTCGTATGCTTCATGTCTTAATTCTTCTAATTCGTTTAATTGACTTAACCATAGACGTCCGGCTTCATGTAAATCAAGATTACATGTCTTCAAAGCCCAAAATGTTTTGTGTTCAATTTCTACTGGAAGATGACATGCTTTTCCGTAAACGAGTTTAAAAGGTGTGGTTCCAATTGGAGTTTTGTAGGCTGTTCTAAAAGCCCAGAGTGCATCCTCCAATTTCATGGACCATTCCTTTGGATTTGATCCTACGGTTTTCTCTAGAATACATTTTAATGCTCGGTTGGTATTTTCAACTTGTCCACTTGTTTGTGGATGATAAGAAGTTGAGATTTTATGAGTTACTCCATATCTTTTGAGAACTTTCTCAAGTTGATTATTACAAAAATGAGTACCCCGATCACTTATTAAAGCTTTCGGTGTTCCGAACCTAGCAAAAGGACGTTTTAAGAAGTTGACTACAACTCGTGCATCGTTAGTTGGGAGAGCTTGTGCTTCCGCCCATTTAGATACATAATCAATGACAACGAGAATGTAGAGATTATTATGAGATTTTGGAAATGGACCCATAAAGTCAATACCCCAAACGTCAAATACTTCACATACTTGAATGACATTTTGTGGCATTTCATCACGTTGACTTATTTTTCCGGCCCTTTGACTAGCATTGCAGGATTTACAAAGAAGGTGTGCGTCTTTGAAAATTGTAGGCCAATAGAATCTAGCATCGTAAACTTTTCTTGCTGTGAGTTGAGGCCCATAATTCCCTCCTGTTGGTCCTGTGTGACAATGGTTTAAGATTTGACTAGCTTCATCTCCGAATACACATCGGCGTTTTATTCCTTCGGGACAACTTTTAAACAAATGTGGATCTTCCCAGAAATAGTGCTTTATATCACTAAAGAATTTCTTTCGTTTTTGGTACGACAACCCTTTTTCAAGGAATCCACATACTAAGTAGTTTGCATAGTCTGTAAACCATGGAATTTCATTATAATCTATCTTCAATAGATATTCATCAGGAAAGTTATCTTGTATGGACGATTCATTTAGAACTTCTAATTCGGAATTTTCAAGACGAGAAAGATGATCAGCTGCGAGATTTCCTGCTCCCTTTTTGTCTCGGATTTCAATATCGAACTCTTGTAAGAGTAAGATCCAACGGATTAATCGTGGTTTGACATCTTGTTTCGAAAATAGGTATCTAAGAGCAGAATGGTCGGTATAGACCACCGTTTTAGCTAGAATGAGATATGAACGAAATTTGTCAAAAGCAAAGACAATAGCAAGGAGTTCTTTTTTAGTAGTTGTGTAATTCGTTTGTGCTCCTTGTAACGTCTTACTAGCGTAATAAATAGGTTGAAATCGTTTTTCAATCTTTTGTCCTAAAACGGCTCCCATTGCAAAATCACTTGCAGCGCACATGAGTTCAAATGGTAAATTCCAATTTGGAGTTATCATGATCGGCGCATTAGTGAGTTTTTCTTTAAAAATATTAAAAGATTTGATGCATTCATCTGAAAAGATGAATGGAGCATCTTTTTCAAGGAGTTTATTCATAGGAGTGGCAATTTTAGAAAAATCTTTTATGAAACGTCGGTAAAAACTGGCGTACCCTAGAAAACTCCTAACTCCTCTAACATTGGTGGGATGTGGAATTTTAGCAATTACATCTACTTTAGCTCTATCTACTTCAATTCCTTCTTTTGAATTTTTATGACCAAGAACGATGCCTTCTCTAACCATGAAATGGCATTTCTCCCAATTAAGAACTAGATTTGATTGTTCACATCTAATCAGCATTCGTTCAAGATTAACTAGACATGATTCAAATGTATCACCGAAGACTGAAAAGTCATCCATGAAAACTTCCATGCATTCTTTTATCATGTCGTGAAAAATCGCCATCATGCACCTTTGAAAGGTTGCAGGGGCGTTGCAAAGTCTAAATGGCATGCATTTATGAGCAAAAGTACCATAAGGGCACGTGAACGTGGTTTTCTCTTGGCCCTCGGGTGCTATTGGAATTTGAAAGTATCCGGAAAAACCGTCAAGAAAACAATAGTAACTATTTACGACTAATCTTTCCAACATTTGATCAATGAAAGGTAAGGGAAAGTGATCTTTTCTGGTGGCGTCATTTAATTTTCTATAATCAATACAGACACGCCATCCTGTTACAGTCCTACTAGGAATAAGCTCATTTTTTCATTTGTAATAACAGTCATGCCACCCTTCTTAGGAACACATTGAACTGGGCTTACCCATGGACTATCAGAGATTAGATAAATTAAACCTGCATCGAGCAGTTTAATAATTTATTTCTTAACAACATCTTGCATATTAGGATTTAGTCTTCATTGGCGTTGCACATACGTTTTATGGCCTTCTTCCATAAGAATTTTATGTGTGCAATACGAAGGACTTATGCCTTTAATGTCATGAATCTTCCATGCAATAGCTGGTTTATGAGCTTTTAGCCCATAAATGAGTTGAGATTTCTCAGTTTCAGTAAGAGAAGACGATATTATTACAGGTAATTCAGATTCACCATGTAAATAAGCGTATTCCAAATGGTTTGGAAGTGGCTTTAATTCTAATGTCGGTGGTTCTTCTATTGATGATTTATATCGATATCTGTCTTCCTCTTTTAGCATTTGAATTTCTTCTGTTGTTGGTTCATATCCATTAGCCATGAGTGTAGCTAACATTTCAGCTTCATCAATTGGTTCAGTTCCTTCTCCTAAAGAACATTCTCCTGTTCCTTGTAAATCTGGAAATTCTTCTAACAATTCTGCATGTGAATCTATAGTTTGAATATAATAACATGTATCATCTGCGGATTGAGGTTGTTGCATGGCTCTATCAACAGAAAAGGTAACACTCTCGTCCTCTATACTTAGGGTCAGTTTCTTACCGAACACGTCTATTATTGCTTTAGCCGTGTTTAAGAATGGTCTTCTTAATATGAGAGGAACTCGAGAATCTTCTTCCATATCTAGAATAAAAAAATCTATTAGAAATACTAAAGTACCAACTTTAACTAGCATGTTCTCCATTATCCCTCTAGGATATTTTACTAATCGATCGGCTAGTTGTATGCTTATTCGTGTTGGTTTCAATTCTCCAAGGTCTAGTTTAGCGTATAGTGAATACGGCATTAAATTTATACTAGCACCTAAGTCTACCAATGCTTCTATTGAACTAAGACTACCCAGAAAATATGGAATTGTGAAACTTCCTGGATCTGATAATTTTTCTGGTATCTTATTCAACAACACTGCAGAACAATTAGCATTCATTGTAACAGCCGAGAGTTCTTCCATTTTCTTTCTATTTGTGATTAGATCTTTCAGAAATTTAGCATATCTTGGCATTCCTGAAATTACATCAATGAAAGGAACATTTACATTTATTTGTTTAAACATATTCAAGAATTTGGATTGCTCGGCTTCGAGTCTTTCTTTTCTCATTTTACTCGGGTAAGGAAGTGGTGGTTGATATGGTTTAACATAAGGTTTAGCCTTAACTGTGTTATCTTCATTAACCTTTTCAACTACCGGTTCTGTTTCCTTATCTTGCTCAGGTTGTGGTGCTTGTGGAGTAGGAATAGAGTCATCAGAAATTACAGGTATTTCAGGTGGTTAAAGTGTAATACCACTTCTTGTGGTAATGGCTTTAGCTGTTTCATTCCAGGGATTAGCATTTGTATCGCTAGGTAGACTTCCCGGTTTTCTTTCACCTATCAACCTTGCTAGGTTGCTTACTTCTTGTTCCAGATTTTGAATTGAAGCTTGTTGATTTCTAAATGCTTGAGCATTTTGTTCATTGGTTTGTTTCTGAGATGTGAAAAACTGCGTTTGAGATTCAACTAGCTTTGACATCATATCTTCTAAATTTGGCTTTTTATCATCTGTTTGTGGTAGTTTCTTTGGAAAAATAGGTCTTTGCTGATTATAAGTATTATTGGATACTTGTTGATTGCTAGGACCTTGTTCGTTGTTGTATGGAACATTTCGGTTATAATTCTGATTTTGATTGTAGATTGGTCTTGGTGGTTGATAATTATTTTGATAATTATTTCCAGGCCTTTGGTTCATGTATGAAATATTCTCTCTTTGTTCCATTGTTTGTTCAATACTGAGACAATCTTTTGTCAAATGTGGTCCTCTACACTGCTCACAACTAATTCGTATTGAGTGAATATCTTTAGTCATCTTTTCCATTCGTCTCTCGACAGCATCTATCTTTGCAGAAATGGAATCAAAGGCATGGCTAGAATCGGCTCTAGCTGCTTTAGATGATCTAACGATATCTTTTTCTTGATGCCAATCATGTGAGTGGGAAGCAGTGTTATCAATAATTTTGTAAGCTTCAGTTGCGGTGTTCTTCATAATGGAACCACCAGCTGCTATGTCGATGTCTTTTCTTGTAGTGATGTCGCATCCTTGGTAGAATATTTGTAATATTTGATAAGTGTCTAAACCATGTTGCGAACATCCTCTCAATAACTTTCCAAATCTTGTCCCTGCCTCATATAAAGTTTCGTTTGGCTTCTGTGTGAACGTAACAATTTCTCCTTGAAGTCTCACGGCTTTAGATGCCGGAAAGAATTGTTTAAGAAATTTTTCAACTAAAACATCCCATGTATCAATCGCCCCTTCAGGTAACGATTCTAACCAATCTTTGGCTTCTCTCTTTAAAGTCCAGGGAAATAACATGAGATAGATCTGTTCATCCTTAACTTCTCGGATTTTAAATAGAGTGCAGATCCTATTAAAAGTTCGAAGATGTTCATTTGGATCTTCTTTTGGCGCACCACTAAATTGGCATTGATTAGTTACCATGTGTAGGATTTATCCTTCGATTTCATAATCTGGCGCATTAATGTCTGGTAGAGTAATTGCGTGACCTTGGCCAGTGCGTTTAGCTCGCATTCGGTCTTTCATACTTAAAGGTTCCAGATTTTCCATTATTGAATTTGTTGAATCTGAATCACTAGAGGATTCTGACTTAATGGTTTCTTCCTCGACAATCTCTGGATGAGTGATTTGTGGTTCAGGAGGAATGATTAGTGATTCGGGATCTCTGAATTGTCCTTGAATATCCTCCGGATTCTCAATTGTGAGGTCGGGTTCAAAAAATGGATTATCGGAAATTTGAATTGGAGTACTTGGTCGATTGGATGACGATTCTAAAGAAAAATCAACGGCGACAATATTGGTTAGATGTCTTGATCGATTTACAGGTGGTGAACGTATAAAAGGTGGTGAACATTTTGCTCGGTGCATTCACTGAATATCCTATTAGTTATAAAAAAAATATAAATTATATAAGTTATCAAATTAATAGACTTTTCTGATTTTGCCCACGTTTCGAATAGCCAATAGATGCAGTAGGTAGCCAGGACCCTTTAAATCGGAAGCCCACAACTCGCCACTAACAAATCCAACTATTACTACGAACCATAAAATTTTGGATGTCTATCAATTTAACCACTTAAAATAATTTTTTCGTCGAAATTTTAAAGAAATTTTAGAGAAGAAATAGAAAATTCTATGTCCTAAAAACTAGAGCGTCGAGAAATAAGAAAGAAAAAGAGCGCGTCGAAAAACGTCGAAAAATAAAAGGTCGAAAAATAAAAAAATGCAGCGTCGAAACTTAAAAGTCTAAAAAACTAAAAATTAAAACTTACGTCTAAAGGTATTAAAGCTTAAAAGAATTCTATATCTAAAACGGCAATAACTTAAAAAGTACTAAAATTAAAAACGGCGTCGCAAAATTCTAAAGCACCTAAATCTTAGTCTAAAGAAAAATCACTTAAGGGATTTTACGGCAAAGCCTAAAAATCTAGAAATAAAAATAACTACGGCAAAATACTAGTTTTAAAACTAATTATGAATGATAAATATACAATTTACGAATAAACGATTAAAAAGATACAAAATATAAAATGATATAAAAAGTGATAAAATTACTTATTTTTATAAAAATATTATTTTTATATTTATTTTATAAAAGTATTAATTTTTATATATTAATAAAACTAATTAAACTTAAAAATACAAATTAACTAAAACTAATTAATATTAAATTAAACCCTAATCTTAATTAATTAATAATAATAATAATTAAATCTTAACCCTAATTCGTTCAGCTAAGGTACCAGGCCTGTCAAATTAGCTCATGCGATCGCATGAGCTGAGTGTTGAAAATCCATGCGGTCGCATGGTACTCGAATCTAGTTCAGAAGTTGGGTTGCTACAGTACCTTGGCCCGATTTTATTTCTATTTTTTTTCTGTTTTATATTTTTCTAAAATATTTATATAAAACTTATAAATAAATAAAAAATTTACTTATTAGTTTTTTATAACTTTTCACAATAAATATAAACTTTTTAAATTTAATTAAACTTAAAAATATAGATATATATTTTTCTTTTTCTTTTATATTTTTAATTGTATTATATAAAACGTATTTTTATAAAAATGAATTAAAGCTTAATAAAAATCTTTTTTTATAGCATTTCGCTTTCGGCGTTTAAGAAGTCCCCGGCAGCAGCGCCAAAAATACTTGATGTGCGCAGAGGTGTATACGAAATAGTTATATTTTTGCTACGAAATACTATTAAATACGATACAATTTTACACAAGTTATTTATTTATTTATAGAGTGGATATACCTAAACCTTGCTACAACACTTATAGGCAGTGTACCTAATCGTACAGTAGTGTAGTTTTTAGTAAGTCCGGTTCGTCCACAGGGAACTAGCCAAGTTTAACGCTATATTTTTAAAACTATATTTGTATAAATATATATATATATATATATATATATATATATATATATATATATATATATATATATATATATATATATATATATATATATATATATATATATATATATATTATAAAAGGGGGTTTTTACCGTTTAATGACCGGTTTGTCGATTTTATGTCTTAAGTCGCAGTTAAAACCTAATGTAAAATATTAAAAATAAATATAACTTAATTTAAAGCGTAAAGTAAATAACGATAAATAAAAGTACGATAATTTAAAGTGCGATAAATAAAATGACGGTAAATAAAATTGCGATAATTAAAAAGTACGATAATTAAAATGACAGGAAATAAAAGTGCGTTGAAATATGAAATAAAGGAATTATGCTTATTTAAACTTCCGTAATCATGATGTTCGACGTGTTGATTTTAATTTATTACCATGGGTTAATTGTTCTTTGTCCTGGATTATTCGATATGTCCATACGGTTTTGTCCATAATAGTCCATCAGTCATAAATATAAAGTGCGAGAGTCTTCGTCAAATTATCCTTATACCCGAAGTCAAATATTCCAACTAATTGGAGATTCGAACTGTAACAAGGTCTTAATACTTTGTTTAATGAATACACCAGGTTATCGATTGTGTGTAATCCAAGGTTTTACTACTTTGTTAACAATTACACCAATTACCCTTGAATGTAATCCACCCCTGTTTCAACGAGTCCATTAACTATTAATCCATCCTCGTGTCAAGTCAAATGAATAATTATTGGTATATATAGATATCCCGCCCAACGTACCCAGTCAAGCGTATGTGGTTATATATAAATACGTCAAATTATAAGTCTATATATTAAATTAACGAGGTATCATTTAGTTAATATAAAGCCCATTAATAGCCCATAGTCTAATTTCCACAAGTGTCGTTCTTTTATCCAAACCCTAATTATGGTCCAAAGCCCAATTACCCCGTCTTTAATATTTAGCCCAACATCACGATTACTTCGATTTAAATAAGCATAATAATAACTTAGCTCGAGACATTAATTTAAAAAGGTTGAACATAACTTACAATGATTAATAATAGTGTAGCGTTACACGGACAGAATTTCAACTTACACACTTACAACATTCGTCACTATAACCTTATTATTAAACTTTAATATTAAAATTATAATTAAAATTAAAATATAAATATATTTGAGAGTAAGAGAGATTGAAATATTATGAGTAAAAATTCGACCAGAATTCGTTGTATTTAAAGAATGTGGCCTGCTACAGTAACTCATGCGGTCGCATGAGTTTTGTGCCTTCTGGCCATGCGATCGCATGGCCGTCATTTTCTGGTCACATACTTTTTGGCTCTTAGCTTGTTGACATATTTATTTAATATATATAATATATATATAATTTTATATAATTATATATATATATTATATTATATTCATGTGGATAGTTGATTTGTAATTTTAGCTCCGTTGCATTGCGCGTTGATAGTTGACTCTGGTCCCGGTTCCAGATTTTCGAACGTCCTTGCGTACAATTTAATATCTTGTACTTTACGTTTTGCAGCTCGTACTCTTGTAACTTTTAGACGTTTCTCATCAATAATTTGAACCTCGTGATTTGTACTTTGTACTTTTTAACTTTTTGGTCGGTTGCGTTTTCAAATCGTCAAATCTGTCTTTTGTCTTCACCTTTTAATATTTAAACGAATATCACTTGTAAATAGAACAATTACAACTAAAAGCTTGTCTTTCTTGAGGGATAATGCTATGAAATATATGTTCGTTTTTAGCATTATCAGAATTCTAAGCCGTTATCTATCCAAAAATGGATACTCTGAAGAATCAAAGTTTATCAATTCTCTCAAAAATCAAAAGATCTGGATACCTTTCACCGATCCATAAATTTCCAACCAAACCCTATAACCCGTCTTTCTCTTGAAAGAATGCTTAGGAAGAAGATCAGTGCCGTCCTTGCTTAACCGGTGGAGATATCGATGCTTTACCAAGCCTATGATGAGAACTGTTACACGACTGGCTTCTGAGCGACAATACAATTAGAATAGGACACCCTAAACACTTGAGTGATATGAGTAATCCGCTAGTAAGGAGCCTGATCATGTATACTCTACATTTGAGAGTTGGAAAGTACGCCTTTTTCACTATGGATGCAATTGAAATCTAGCGACCAAATCATCGAAGCTCGAAACTTTTTCTAATACTTTCGAAAGATGTGCTGACTTCTGATGAAGGCATAATAAAAAGATCTACGGGTGGGGCAAGGGAGAGTCTATTAGGAAGATCCTGATATTCCCGCTTTTTGCTTGAGGACAAGCAAAGCCAAGTGTGGGGTATTTGATATCGGGCAAAAAGTCACATTTTTATCCCTAAATTAAGTCCTAGAACAATAAAGATTTAAAAGTTGTTGGCAAAATTATCGCTTTTTCGGTTGATTTTGTAGATTAAGTAATTACGAAGGTGATGCAAAAAGAATCAAGTAAAACGGAGCTAAAATGAAGATTCTAGAGCAAAAACGGTGAAAGACAAGAAATCAAGTTACGATCCAGTGAATCAAGGCTGACCAGGCCCAAAAACGGCCTGCCATACGGCTTGCAAACGGCCTGCCAGTATGGAAAACGGCCTGCCAAGCTGTCAGGCAAACGGGCTCGATAAACGGCTTGTCTTGCAAATGGCCTGCCAAATACGGTCTGCCAAACAGCTTGCCAAACGGCTTACCAGCCGTTTGCAGGCAAAAATTTAGTCTATTTAAAGGGCTCTCTCCATCCATTCCACCACACACTCAATTTTGTAATTCATTTCATATTTTCAAGCGTTTAGTTAGTTTTTTGTAGTAGTTAGCTTAGCTTTTATTTTCCAGAGGATATCCCGGCGAGTCCCTGTGATCTCTGGCAGATTTCTTCGGCCTTTTCAGGTTTTTATCCGAAACGCTTGTCTTTTGTATTAAACATGTGTTCTTACTTTTTATGTTTAATAATGCGTTCCGATATTTCCATGATAGCTTAATTAATCTGTATGTTGCCATAATAGAAGTTTGGGTTAGCGTAATTATGTTAATTTAGTACGATTACTGTTATAATGCTGAACTAGGAAGTTTGATAGATTTATATGCTAGAATCTTAAGGATTGACCAACCTAGGTTGTGATCAGGACTTGTCCACCTATATGAAATTAGCTACTTCATGGGACTAAGACCCCTGGTTATACTGTATTTGAAGATTCTATGAACTCGGTATGGCCGGAGTTCCCGAGAGGCATCTAATGCACTTTTAGGACACTGAACTTAGGAATTGAGACATGAATGACCTAGTATACCTATTGACTGTTTTGAAGAGACCTCTTAGGAGCTATTAAGATCTAGTTAGTACCTTTACTGTATGACCCAAGCCTATTGCATGTTCTTGTCTGATTGTTGCCTTAGGTCTTAGTCATATCAACTATTTAGGTATTCATTAGGTTTCTATCTGCTTTACTATCAGTATATTAACTATGATTGAAATGTCCCGTTCTTATTGATTAAAAACGTTCCATATTAATTGATTTCGTTGCGAGGTTTTGACCTCTATATGAGACGTTTTTCAAAGACTGCATTCATTTTTAAAACAAACCATAACCTTTATTTCATAAATAAAGGTTTAAAAAGCTTTACGTAGATTATCAAATAATGATAATCTAAAATATCCTGTTTACACACGACCATTACATAATGGTTTACAATACAAATATGTTACATCAAAATCAGTTTCTTGAATGCAGTTTTTACACAATATCATACAAACATGGACTCCAAATCTTGTCCTTATTTTAGTATGCAACAGCGGAAGCTCTTAATATTCACCTGAGAATAAACATGCTTTAAACGTCAACAAAAATGTTGGTGAGTTATAGGTTTAACCTATATATATCAAATCGTAACAATAGACCACAAGATTTCATATTTCAATACACATCCCATACATAGAGATAAAAATCATTCATATGGTGAACACCTGGTAACCGACAATAACAAGATGCATATATAAGAATATCCCCATCATTCCGGGACACCCTTCGGATATGATATAAATTTCGAAGTACTAAAGCATCCGGTACTTTGGATGGGGTTTGTTAGGCCCAATAGATCTATCTTTAGGATTCGCGTCAATTAGGGTGTCTGTTCCCTAATTCTTAGATTACCAGACTTAATAAAAAGGGGCATATTCGATTTCGATAATTCAACCATAGAATGTAGTTTCACGTACTTGTGTCTATTTTGTAAATCATTTATAAAACCTGCATGTATTCTCATCCCAAAAATATTAGATTTTAAAAGTGGGACTATAACTCACTTTCACAGATTTTTACTTCGTCGGGAAGTAATACTTGGCCACTGTTGATTCACGAACCTATAACAATATATACATATATATTAAAGTATGTTCAAAATATATTTACAACACTTTTAATATATTTTGATGTTTTAAGTTTATTAAGTCAGCTGTCCTCGTTAGTAACCTATAACTAGTTGTCCACAGTTAGATGTACAGAAATAAATCGATAAATATTATCTTGAATCAATCCACGACCCAGTGTATACGTATCTCAGTATTGATCACAACTCAAACTATATATATTTTGGAATCAACCTCAACCCTGTATAGCTAACTCCAACATTCACATATAGAGTGTCTATGGTTGTTCCGAAATATATATAGATGTGTCGACATGATAGGTCGAAACATTGTATACGTGTCTATGGTATCTCAAGATTACATAATATACAATACAAGTTGATTAAGTTATGGTTGGAATAGATTTGTTACCAATTTTCACGTAGCTAAAATGAGAAAAATTATCCAATCTTGTTTTACCCATAACTTCTTCATTTTAAATCCGTTTTGAGTGAATCAAATTGCTATGATTTCATATTGAACTCTATTTTATGAATCTAAACAGAAAAAGTATAGGTTTATAGTCGGAAAAATAAGTTACAAGTCGTTTTTGTAAAGGTAGTCATTTCAGTCGAAAGAACGACGTCTACATGACCATTTTAGAAAACATACTTCCACTTTGAGTTTAACCACAATTTTTGGATATAGTTTCATGTTCATAATAAAAATCATTTTCTCAGAATAACAACTTTTAAATCAAAGTTTATCATAGTTTTTAATTAACTAAGCCAAAACAGCCCGCGGTGTTACTACGACGGCGTAAATCCGGTTTTACGGTGTTTTTCGTGTTTCCAGGTTTTAAATCATTAAGTTAGCATATCATATAGATATAGAACATGTGTTTAGTTGATTTTAAAAGTCAAGTTAGAAGGATTAACTTTTGTTTGCGAACAAGTTTAGAATTAACTAAACTATGTTCTAGTGATTACAAGTTTAAACCTTCGAATAAGATAGCTTTATATGTATGAATCGAATGATGTTATGAACATCATTACTACCTTAATTTCCTTGGATAAACCTACTGGAAAAGAGAAAAATGGATCTAGCTTCAATGGATCCTTGGATGGCTCGAAGTTCTTGAAGCAGAATCATGACACGAAAACAAGTTCAAGTAAGATCATCACTTGAAATAAGATTGTTATAGTTATAGAAATTGAACCAAAGTTTGAATATGATTATTACCTTGTATTAGAATGATAACCTACTGTAAGAAACAAAGATTTCTTGAGGTTGGATGATCACCTTATAAGATTGGAAGTGAGCTAGCAAACTTGAAAGTATTCTTGATTTTATGAAACTAGAACTTTTGGAATTTATGAAGAACACTTAGAACTTGAAGATAGAACTTGAGAGAGATCAATTAGATGAAGAAAATTGAAGAATGAAAGTGTTTGTAGGTGTTTTTGGTCGTTGGTGTATGGATTAGATATAAAGGATATGTAATTTTGTTTTCATGTAAATAAGTCATGAATGATTACTCATATTTTTGTAATTTTATGAGATATTTCATGCTAGTTGCCAAATGATGGTTCCCACATGTGTTAGGTGACTCACATGGGCTGCTAAGAGCTGATCATTGGAGTGTATATACCAATAGTACATACATCTAAAAGCTGTGTATTGTACGAGTACGAATACGGGTGCATACGAGTAGAATTGTTGATGAAACTGAACGAGGATGTAATTGTAAGCATTTTTGTTAAGTAGAAGTATTTTGATAAGTGTATTTAAGTCTTTCAAAAGTGTATAAATACATATTAAAACACTACATGTATATACATTTTAACTGAGTCGTTAAGTCATCGTTAGTCGTTACATGTAAGTGTTGTTTTGAAACCTTTAGGTTAACGATCTTGTTAAATGTTGTTAACTCAATGTTTATAATATCAAATGAGATTTTAAATTATTATATTATCATGATATTATCATGTATGAATATCTCTTAATATGATATATATACATTAAATGTCTTTACAACGATAATCGTTACATATATGTCTCGTTTAAAAATCATTAAGTTAGTAGTCTTGTTTTTACATATGTAGTTCATTGTTAATATACTTTATGATATGTTTTCTTATCATAGTATCATGTTAACTATATATATATATCCATATATATGTCATCATATAGTTTTTACAAGTTTTAACGTTCGTGAATCACCGATCAACTTGGGTGGTCAATTGTCTATATGAAACATATTTCAATTAATCAAGTCTTAACAAGTTTGATTGCTTAACATGTTGGAAACATTTAATCATGTAAATATCAATCTCAATTAATATATATAAACATGGAAAAGTTCGGGTCACTACAGTACCTACCCGTTAAATAAATTTCGTCCCGAAATTTTAAGCTGTTGAAGGTGTTGACGAATCTTCTGGAAATAGATGCGGGTATTTCTTCTTCATCTGATCTTCACGCTCCCAGGTGAACTCGGGTCCTCTACGAGCATTCCATCGAACCTTAACAATTGGTATCTTGTTTTGCTTAAGTCTTTTAACCTCACGATCCATTATTTCGACGGGTTCTTCGATGAATTGAAGTTTTTCGTTGATTTGGATTTCATCTAACGGAATAGTGAGATCTTCTTTAGCAAAACATTTCTTTAAATTTGAGACGTGGAAAGTGTTATGTACAGCCGCGAGTTGTTGAGGTAACTCTAGTCGGTAAGCTACTGGTCCGACACGATCAATAATCTTGAATGGTCCAATATACCTTGGATTTAATTTCCCTCGTTTACCAAATCGAACAACGCCTTTCCAAGGTGCAACTTTAAGCATGACCATCTCTCCAATTTCAAATTCTATATCTTTTCTTTTAATGTCAGCGTAGCTCTTTTGTCGACTTTGGGCGGTTTTCAACCGTTGTTGAATTTGGATGATCTTCTCGGTAGTTTCTTGTATAATCTCCGGACCCGTAATCTGTCTATCCCCCACTTCACTCCAACAAATCGGAGACCTGCACTTTCTACCATAAAGTGCTTCAAACGGCGCCATCTCAATGCTTGAATGGTAGCTGTTGTTGTAGGAAAATTCTGCTAACGGTAGATGTCGATCCCAACTGTTTCCGAAATCAATAACACATGCTCGTAGCATGTCTTCAAGCGTTTGTATCGTCCTTTCGCTCTGCCCATCAGTTTGTGGATGATAGGCAGTACTCATGTCTAGACGAGTTCCTAATGCTTGCTGTAATGTCTGCCAGAATCTTGAAATAAATCTGCCATCCCTATCAGAGATAATAGAGATTGGTATTCCATGTCTGGAGACGACTTCCTTCAAATACAGTCGTGCTAACTTCTCCATCTTTTCATCTTCTCTTATTGGTAGGAAGTGTGCTGATTTGGTGAGACGATCAACTATTACCCAAATAGTATCAAAACCACTTGCAGTCCTTGGCAATTTAGTGATGAAATCCATGGTAATGTTTTCCCATTTCCATTCCGGGATTTCGGGTTGTTGAAGTAGACCTGATGGTTTCTGATGCTCAGCTTTGACCTTAGAACACGTCAAACATTCTCCTACGTATTTAGCAACATCGGCTTTCATACCCGGCCACCAAAAATGTTTCTTGAGATCCTTGTACATCTTCCCCGTTCCAGGATGTATTGAGTATCTGGTTTTATGAGCTTCTCTAAGTACCATTTCTCTCATATCTCCAAATTTTGGTACCCAAATCCTTTCATCCCTATACCGGGTTTCGTCTTCCCGAATATTAAGATGCTTCTCCGATCCTTTGGGTATTTCATCCTTTAAATTTCCCTCTTTTAAAACTCCTTGTTTCGCCTCCTTTATTTGAGTAGTAATGTTATTATGAATCATTATATTCATAGATTTTACTCGAATGGGTTCTCTGTCCTTCCTGCTCAAGGCATCGGCTACCACATTTGCCTTCCCCGGGTGGTAACGAATCTCAAAGTCGTAATCATTCAATAATTCAATCCACCTACGCTGCCTCATATTCAGTTGTTTCTGATTAAATATGTGTTGAAGACTTTTGTGGTCGGTATATATAATACTTTTGACCCCATATAAGTAGTGCCTCCAAGTCTTTAATGCAAAAACAACCGCGCCTAATTCCAAATCATGCGTCGTATAATTTTGTTCGTGAATCTTCAATTGTCTAGACGCATAAGCAATCACCTTCGTTCGTTGCATTAATACACAACCGAGACCTTGCTTTGATGCATCACAATAAATCACAAAATCATCATTCCCTTCAGGCAATGACAATATAGATGCCGTAGTTAGCTTTTTCTTCAATAACTGAAACGCTTTCTCTTGTTCATCATTCCATTCAAATTTCTTCCCTTTATGCGTTAATGCAGTCAAGGGTTTTGCTATTCTGGAAAAGTCTTGGATGAACCTTCTGTAGTAACCAGCTAGTCCTAAAAACTGGCGTATGTGTTTCGGAGTTTTCGGGGTTTCCCACTTTTCAACAGTTTCTATCTTTGCCGGATCCACCTTAATACCTTCTTTGTTCACTATGTGACCGAGGAATTGAACTTCTTCCAACCAAAATGCACACTTTGAAAACTTAGCGTACAATTCTTCCTTCCTCAATACTTCTAACACCTTTCTCAAATGTTCACCGTGTTCTTGGTCATTCTTTGAGTAAATAAGTATGTCATCAATGAAAACAATGACAAACTTGTCAAGGTATGGTCCACACACTCGGTTCATAAGGTCCATGAACACAGCTGGTGCATTAGTTAAACCAAACGGCATGACCATAAACTCGTAATGACCGTAACGTGTTCTGAAAGCAGTCTTTGGAATATCATCTTCTTTCACCCGCATTTGATGATACCCGGAACGTAAGTCAATCTTTGAATAAACAGACGAGCCTTGTAGTTGATCAAATAAGTCGTCGATTCTCGGTAGTGGGTAGCGGTTCTTGATGGTAAGTTTGTTCAACTCTCGGTAGTCGATACACAACCTGAATGTACCATCTTTCTTCTTGACAAACAAAACAGGAGCTCCCCACGGTGATGTGCTTGGTCGAATGAAACCACGCTCTAAAAGTTCTTGTAATTGGCTTTGCAGTTCTTTCATCTCGCTGGGTGCGAGTCTGTAAGGAGCACGAGCTATTGGTGCAGCTCCTGGTACAAGATCTATTTGAAATTCAACGGATCGATGTGGGGGTAATCCCGGTAATTCTTTCGGAAATACATCGGGAAATTCTTTTGCAATGGGAACATCATTGATGCTCTTTTCTTCAGTTTGTACTTTCTCGACGTGTGCTAGAACAGCATAGCAACCTTTTCTTATTAGTTTTTGTGCCTTCAAATTACTAATAAGATGTAGCTTCGTGTTGCCCTTTTCTCCGTACACCATTAAGGGTTTTCCTTTTTCTCGTATAATGCGAATTGCATTTTTGTAACAAACGATCTCCGCTTTCACTTCTTTCAACCAGTCCATACCGATTATCACATCAAAACTCCCTAACTCTACTGGTATCAAATCAATCTTAAATGTTTCGCTAACCAGTTTAATTTCTCGATTCCGACATATATTATCTGCTGAAATTAATTTACCATTTGCTAATTCGAGTAAAAATTTACTATCCAAAGGCGTCAATGGACAACTTAATTTAGCACAAAAATCTCTACTCATATAGCTTCTATCCGCACCCGAATCAAATAAAACGTAAGCAGATTTATTGTCAATAAGAAACGTACCCGTAACAAGCTCCGGGTCTTCCTGTGCCTCTATCGCATTAATATTGAAAACTCTTCCACGGCCTTGTCCATTCGTGTTCTCCTGGTTCGGGCAATTTCTAATAATGTGGCCTGGTTTTCCACATTTATAACAAACTACATTGGCATAACTTGCTCCGACACTACTTGCTCCGCCATTACTCGTTCCGACACCATTTGTTCCTTTCGTTCTATTAGCCCCTGGTCCGTAGACCTCACACTTCGCCGCGCTATGACCATTTCTTTTACACTTGTTGCAAAATTTGGTGCAGAACCCCGAGTGATTCTTTTCACACCTTTGGCATAGCTGCTTCTGATTGTTGTTGTTGTTGCGGTTATTATTGTTGTTGGGATGATTGTTGTAGTTGCTGTTGTTGTTGTTGTTGTTGTTGTTGTTGGGCCGTTTGTTGTAGTTGCGATTGATGTTGCGATTGTTGGGATAATTGTTGCGATTATTGTTGTAATTACTGTTGTTGTTGTTGTATTGGTGATTCTTATCACCGTTTTCCTCCCACTTTCTTTTGACTTGCTTCACATTGGCCTCTTCAGCAGTCTGTTCTTTAATTCTTTCTTCAATCTGATTCACTAGTTTGTGAGCCATTCTACATGCCTGTTGTATGGAGGCGGGCTCGTGTGAACTTATATCTTCTTGGATTCTTTCCGGTAATCCTTTCACAAACGCGTCGATCTTCTCTTCCTCATCTTCGAATGCTCCCGGACACAATAGGCACAATTCTGTGAATCGTCTTTCGTACGTGGTAATATCAAATCCTTGGGTTCGTAACCCTCTAAGTTCTGTCTTGAGCTTATTGACCTCGGTTCTGGGACGGTACTTCTCGTTCATCAAGTGCTTGAATGCTGACCACGGTAGTGCGTACGCATCATCTTGTCCCACTTGCTCTAGATAGGTATTCCACCATGTTAACGCAGAACCTGTGAAGGTATGCGTAGCGTACTTCACTTTGTCCTCTTCAGTACACTTACTTATGGCAAACACCGATTCAACCTTCTCGGTCCACCGTTTCAATCCGATCGGTCCTTCGGTTCCATCAAATTCCAAAGGTTTGCAGGCAGTGAATTCTTTGTAGGTGCATCCTACACGATTTCCTGTACTGCTAGATCCAAGGTTATTGTTGGTATGTAGCGCAGCCTGTACTGCGGCTATGTTTGAAGCTAGAAAAGTACGGAATTCCTCTTCATTCATATTCACGGTGTGTCGAGTAGTCGGTGCCATTTCCTTCAAAATAGTTAAATGGAACAAGTTAATCATACAGAATATTAAGAGTAGTTAATAGTATTTCGTAGCATAATATGAACTCATTTATAAAAGCTTTTTCTTCATATTAGCGTTTTATAAGTTTAAATTCGGGTAGTACCTACCCGTTAAGTTCATACTTAGTAGCTAATATACAATTCAACTACTACAATTCTATATGAAAAACTGATTGTAATAATATTTCGCGTTCAAACTTTTATACAATATTTTACAAACTTACAATACCGCTTATTTTACATAAAGCATGAAATATAGCACACAATAACTTTGATACAAGATAGTTGTGAAGACAATTCTAGCTAGTACACAAGTCGTTCGGCAAAGGCAATAAAGACACGTAATTCATACGTCCAGAAACAAGTCATGCATTCTGGTTTTACTAGGACTACTTCCCATCCTTGGTCTTGTGCAACATAACCGTTATGGCCGTTGATAAGACAGCGTGTTGTAACGTCATCAAAGGGACGAGGGTTACGTAATGTCCAACAGTCCCGTAATAATCTAAAAACCTCATTTCTTACCCCAATTACCGACTCCGTCACTTGTGGAAACGTTTTGTTTAATAGTTGTAGCCCGATGTTCTTGTTCTCACTTTGGTGAGAAGCGAACATTACTAATCCGTAAGCATAACATGCTTCTTTATGTTGCATGTTAGCCGCTTTTTCTAAATCACGAAGTCCAATATTCGGATATATTGAGTCAAAATAATTTCTTAACCCGTTGCGTAAAATAGCATTTGGGTTCCCCGCAATATATGCGTCAAAGTAAACACATCGTAACTTATGGGTTTCCCAATGTGATATCCCCCATCTTTCAAACGAAAGTCTCTTATAAACGAAGACATTCTTGGAACGTTCTTCGAATGTCTTACAAACTGATCTCGCCTTAAATAGTTGTGCCGAAGAATTCTGGCCGACTCTAGACAAGATTTCATCAATCATGTCTCCGGGTAGGTCTCTTAAAATATTGGGTTGTCTATCCATTTTATGTTTTTAAACTGTAAAATAGACAAGAGTTAGTTTCATAAAAAAATACTTATTAATACAAGCAATTTTTACATATATCATAAAGCATAAGAACACTATATTACATATATTACACCACACGAATACAACTATCTTATTCCGACTCGCTCGTTTCTTCTTCTTCGGTTTTGGTTCGTTTTGCCAAGTTTCTAGGGATATATGATGTTCCCCTAATACGAGCCGTCGTTGTCCACATTGGTTTAGAAAAACCTGGTGGTTTAGAGGTTCCCGGGTCATTGTTACAACTTAAGGACTTCGGGGGTTGACGATACATATAAAGTTCATCGGGGTTGGAATTAGATTTCTCTATTTTTATGCCCTTTCCCTTATTATTTTCTTTTGCCTTTTTAAATTCAGTTGGGGTAATTTCTATAACATCATCGGAATTCTCGTCGGAATCCGATTCATCGGAGAATTGGTAATCCTCCCAATATTTTGCTTCCTTGGCGGAAACACCATTGACCATAATTAACTTTGGTCGGTTGGTTGAGGATTTTCTTTTACTTAACCGTTTTATTATTTCCCCCACCGGTTCTATTTCTTCATCCGGTTCCGATTCTTCTTCCGGTTCCGATTCTTCTTCCGGTTCCGACTCTTCTTCTGGTTCCTCTTCGGGAACTTGTGAATCAGTCCACAAATCATTCCAATTTACATTTGACTCTTCATTATTATTAGGTGAGTCAATGGGACTTGTTCTAGAGGTAGACATCTATCACATAATATCAAACACGTTAAGAGATTAATATATCACATAATATTCATATGTTAAAAATATATAGTTTCCAACAAAAATGTTAAGCAATCATTTTTAAAGAAAACACGGTCGAAGTCCAGACTCACTAATGCATCCTAACAAACTCGATAAGACACACTAATGCAAATTTTCTGGTTCTCTAAGACCAACGCTCTGATACCAACTGAAATGTCCCGTTCTTATTGATTAAAAACGTTCCATATTAATTGATTTCGTTGCGAGGTTTTGACCTCTATATGAGACGTTTTTCAAAGACTGCATTCTTTTTTAAAACAAACCATAACCTTTATTTCATAAATAAAGGTTTAAAAAGCTTTACGTAGATTATCAAATAATGATAATCTAAAATATCCTGTTTACACACGACCATTACATAATGGTTTACAATACAAATATGTTACATCAAAATCAGTTTCTTGAATGCAGTTTTTACACAATATCATACAAACATGGACTCCAAATCTTGTCCTTATTTTAGTATGCAACAGCGGAAGCTCTTAATATTCACCTGAGAATAAACATGCTTTAAACGTCAACAAAAATGTTGGTGAGTTATAGGTTTAACCTATATATATCAAATCGTAACAATAGACCACAAGATTTCATATTTCAATACACATCCCATACATAGAGATAAAAATCATTCATATGGTGAACACCTGGTAACCGACAATAACAAGATGCATATATAAGAATATCCCCATCATTCCGGGACACCCTTCGGATATGATATAAATTTCGAAGTACTAAAGCATCCGGTACTTTGGATGGGGTTTGTTAGGCCCAATAGATCTATCTTTAGGATTCGCGTCAATTAGGGTGTCTGTTCCCTAATTCTTAGATTACCAGACTTAATAAAAAGGGGCATATTCGATTTCGATAATTCAACCATAGAATGTAGTTTCACGTACTTGTGTCTATTTTGTAAATCATTTATAAAACCTGCATGTATTCTCATCCCAAAA
Source organism: Rutidosis leptorrhynchoides (assembly GCF_046630445.1). NCBI lineage: Eukaryota > Viridiplantae > Streptophyta > Magnoliopsida > Asterales > Asteraceae > Rutidosis > Rutidosis leptorrhynchoides. The sequence goes on from NC_092343.1 coordinate 197,659,850, forward strand.
ATATTAGATTTTAAAAGTGGGACTATAACTCACTTTCACAGATTTTTACTTCGTCGGGAAGTAATACTTGGCCACTGTTGATTCACGAACCTATAACAATATATACATATATATTAAAGTATGTTCAAAATATATTTACAACACTTTTAATATATTTTGATGTTTTAAGTTTATTAAGTCAGCTGTCCTCGTTAGTAACCTATAACTAGTTGTCCACAGTTAGATGTACAGAAATAAATCGATAAATATTATCTTGAATCAATCCACGACCCAGTGTATACGTATCTCAGTATTGATCACAACTCAAACTATATATATTTTGGAATCAACCTCAACCCTGTATAGCTAACTCCAACATTCACATATAGAGTGTCTATGGTTGTTCCGAAATATATATAGATGTATCGACATGATAGGTCGAAACATTGTATACGTGTCTATGGTATCTCAAGATTACATAATATACAATACAAGTTGATTAAGTTATGGTTGGAATAGATTTGTTACCAATTTTCACGTAGCTAAAATGAGAAAAATTATCCAATCTTGTTTTACCCATAACTTCTTCATTTTAAATCCGTTTTGAGTGAATCAAATTGCTATGATTTCATATTGAACTCTATTTTATGAATCTAAACAGAAAAAGTATAGGTTTATAGTCGGAAAAATAAGTTACAAGTCGTTTTTGTAAAGGTAGTCATTTCAGTCGAAAGAACGACGTCTAGATGACCATTTTAGAAAACATACTTCCACTTTGAGTTTAACCACAATTTTTGGATATAGTTTCATGTTCATAATAAAAATCATTTTCTCAGAATAACAACTTTTAAATCAAAGTTTATCATAGTTTTTAATTAACTAACCCAAAACAGCCCGCGGTGTTACTACGACGGCGTAAATCCGGTTTTACGGTGTTTTTCGTGTTTCCAGGTTTTAAATCATTAAGTTAGCATATCATATAGATATAGAACATGTGTTTAGTTGATTTTAAAAGTCAAGTTAGAAGGATTAACTTTTGTTTGCGAACAAGTTTAGAATTAACTAAACTATGTTCTAGTGATTACAAGTTTAAACCTTCGAATAAGATAGCTTTATATGTATGAATCGAATGATGTTATGAACATCATTACTACCTTAATTTCCTTGGATAAACCTACTGGAAAAGAGAAAAATGGATCTAGCTTCAATGGATCCTTGGATGGCTCGAAGTTCTTGAAGCAGAATCATGACACGAAAACAAGTTCAAGTAAGATCATCACTTGAAATAAGATTGTTATAGTTATAGAAATTGAACCAAAGTTTGAATATGATTATTACCTTGTATTAGAATGATAACCTACTGTAAGAAACAAAGATTTCTTGAGGTTGGATGATCACCTTACAAGATTGGAAGTGAGCTAGCAAACTTGAAAGTATTCTTGATTTTATGAAACTAGAACTTTTGGAATTTATGAAGAACACTTAGAACTTGAAGATAGAACTTGAGAGAGATCAATTAGATGAAGAAAATTGAAGAATGAAAGTGTTTGTAGGTGTTTTTGGTCGTTGGTGTATGGATTAGATATAAAGGATATGTAATTTTGTTTTCATGTAAATAAGTCATGAATGATTACTCATATTTTTGTAATTTTATGAGATATTTCATGCTAGTTGCCAAATGATGGTTCCCACATGTGTTAGGTGACTCACATGGGCTGCTAAGAGCTGATCATTGGAGTGTATATACCAATAGTACATACATCTAAAAGCTGTGTATTGTACGAGTACGAATACGGGTGCATACGAGTAGAATTGTTGATGAAACTGAACGAGGATGTAATTGTAAGCATTTTTGTTAAGTAGAAGTATTTTGATAAGTGTATTTAAGTCTTTCAAAAGTGTATAAATACATATTAAAACACTACATGTATATACATTTTAACTGAGTCGTTAAGTCATCGTTAGTCGTTACATGTAAGTGTTGTTTTGAAACCTTTAGGTTAACGATCTTGTTAAATGTTGTTAACTCAATGTTTATAATATCAAATGAGATTTTAAATTATTATATTATCATGATATTATCATGTATTAATATCTCTTAATATGATATATATACATTAAATGTCTTTACAACGATAATCGTTACATATATGTCTCGTTTAAAAATCATTAAGTTAGTAGTCTTGTTTTTACATATGTAGTTCATTGTTAATATACTTTATGATATGTTTTCTTATCATAGTATCATGTTAACTATATATATATATCCATATATATGTCATCATATAGTTTTTACAAGTTTTAACGTTCGTGAATCACCGATCAACTTGGGTGGTCAATTGTCTATATGAAACATATTTCAATTAATCAAGTCTTAACAAGTTTGATTGCTTAACATGTTGGAAACATTTAATCATGTAAATATCAATCTCAATTAATATATATAAACATGGAAAAGTTCGGGTCACTACAATGATGCTGTATAATGTTTGAATTGTTGTGATCTCATTAGTATGATGGAATAGTTGTTAGTTTGCATTTAAGGTTTTGCCAACTTAAACCGACGGATTCCTTCCGTTTGTGATCAGTGTTCAATCAACAAGGCACGTTGTTATTCAGTTACCCAAACTGATAACGAGGGTTAGGATTAGACCTTAACTCACTAACCAACCTAGTACTTTACTGAGGATAACCTCCAAGATATTGTTACCTTTCAATTATACGACCAAGTGACATACTTCTCACTGCTCAAAGAGAACTCCGAGAGTTCAGAGACAAGTAGGTCTGTGTAATTGGCTCATCCAACCAGATCTACATCATTCCAAGTATAGTCTTAACATAAGCATAATTACCTTTCCCTAACCCAATACTGATATCTTGGTCAACATTTTCCTGATCTGCATACTCCGGATATCCTTCCACTTTATTTACTTTTCTGCATTTAGGATCTTTAGCTAAAATCAACTACTATCTTGTATCCATGTAATTTAACTAAAAGACAATTATCCACTTGATTTTCAATTCGTTAATCAGCATAAAAATATGACATTAGGTTAACTTACACCTTCTAAACCTTAGAAAGTAAAAGTAAATTTAGGCCCCGCAAAATATAAATAACAAAGACACTGTGTGCTACCGAATCGGACATCCTGCGACCTAACGACACCGCACATATAAAACCGTCCGTTAGTGGCATATCAATAAACATAACAAACCGTTCCCCGCTATGGCACTACCGGCTTGTAGACGACCAATAATGTCGAGTCTCACTCGTATGATGTCACCGACTTGTGACTCATAATCTGGTGCCACCGACTTGTGAATCACCAAAGGGTGTCACCGACTTGTGAACTACCCACCAATACCTATGGGTCACCGAATTGTGAACGCCATGTGGTGTCACTGACTTGTGAAGCGCCACTGATATGCCACTAACGGATGGTTTTTTATTTTGTGTGGTGTTGTTAGGTCGCACGGTGTCCGATTCGGTAGCACACAGCGTCTTCGTTTATTTATATTTTGGTTGGCCTAAATTTACTTTACTTTCTAAGGTGTAGAAGGTGTAACTTAACCTAGTGTCGAATTTTATGCTGATTAACGAATTGAAGATCAAGTGGATAATTATCTTTTAGTTAAATTACCTGGATAAAAGATAGTAGTTGATTTTATCTAAAGGTCCTAAATGCAGAAAAGTAAATAAAGTGGGAGGATATCCGGAGTATACAGATCAAGGAAATGTTGACCAAGATATCAATATTGGGTTAGGGAAAGGTAATTATGCTTATGTTAAGACTATGCTTGGATTGATGTTGATCTGGTTGGATGAGCCAATTACACAGACCTACTTATCTCTGAACTCTCGAAGTTCTCTTTGAGCAGTGAGAAGTATGTCACTTGGTCGTATAACTGAAGTGTAACAATACCTCGGAGGTTATCCTCAGTAGAGTACTAGGTTTATTAGTGAGTTAAGCTCTAATCCTAACCCTCGTTATCAGTTTAGATAACTAAATAACAACGTGTCGTGTTGATTGAACACTGGTCACAAACAGAAGGAGTCCGTCGGTTTAAGTTGGCAAAACCTTAAATGAAAACTAACAACCATTTCATCATACTAGTGAGATCACAACAAGTCAAACATTATACAGCATTACAGTTAATATACTAATAGTAAAGCAGATAGAAACCTAATAAGTACCTAAACAGTCGATATGACTAAGACCTAGGGCAACAATCAGACAAGAACATGCAATAGGCTTGGGTTATACAGTAGAGGCACTAACTAGATCTTAACAGCTCCTACGAGGTCTCTTCGAAATAGTCAATAGGCATACTAGGTCATTCATGTCTCAATTCCTAGATTCCGTGTCCTAAAAGTGCATTAGATGCCTCTCGAGAACTCCGGCCATACTGAGTTCATAGAATCTTCAGATACAGTATAACTAGGGGTCTTAATCCTATGAAGTAGCTAATTTCATATAGGTGGACAAGTCCTGATCATAACCTAAGTTGGTCAATCCTTAAGATGCTAGCATACAAATCTATCAGACTTCCTAATTCAGTATTATAACAGTAATCGTACTATATTAACATAATTACGCTAACCCAAACTTCTATCATGGCAACATACAGATAAATTAAGCTATCATGGCAATATCGGAACGTATTATTAAACATAAAGAGTAAGAATACATGTTTAATACAAAAGACAAGCGTTTCGAATAAAACTTGAAAAAACCGAACTAATCTGCCCGGGATCGCAGGGACTCGCCGGGATATCCTCCGAAAAAATAAAAGCTAAGCTAACTACTACTAAAAACTACCTAAAATATTGAAAATATAAATTGTATTTCAAGTTGAGTGTGTGTTGGAATTGGATGGAGAAAGGCCCTTTAAATATACTTGGAATTTGCCTGCATACGCCTAGCAGAGCGTATGGCAGGGCGTATGGCAGCTCGTTTTTGGCAGGCCGCATGGTGACTCGTGCGGTGGCACGTATTTGGCAGGAAGTTTCCATAGTGGCAGGCCGTATGGCAGGCAGTATGGCTTGCTTGGTCACGCTTGATTCACTGGATTGTAACTTAATTTCTTTTCTTTCACTGTTTTCGCTCTAGAATCTTCGTTTTAGCTCCGTTTTACTTGATTCTTTTTGCAGCGCCTTTGTAATTACTTAATCTACAAAATCAACCGAAAAAAATGATAATTTTGCTGACAAAGTTTTAATCTTTATTGTTTTAGGGCCTGATTTAGGGGGTAAAAACGTGACTTTTTACCTGATATCAAATACCCCACACTTAGCTTTGCTTGTCCTCAAGCAAGAAAGCGGGAATATCGGGATCTTTCTAATAGATTCTTACTTGCCCCACCCGTAGATCTTTTTATTATGCCTTCATCAGAAGTCGGTTCATCTTTCAAAAGTATTAGAATAAGTTTCGAACTTCGATGATTTGGTCGCTAGATTTCAATTGCATCCATAGTGGAAAAAGGCGTACTTTCCAACTCTCAGATGTAGAGTATACATGATCAGGCTTCTCACTGAAGGATCACTCATATCACTTAAGTGTTTAGGTTGTCCTATTCTAATTGTATTGTCGCTCAGAAGCCAGTCGTGTAACAGTTCTCATCATAGGCTTGGTAAAGCATCGATATCTCCACCGGTTAAGTAAGGACGGCACTGATCTTCTTCCTAAGCATTCTTTCAAGAGGAAGACGGGTTATAGGGTATGGTTGGAAATTTATGAGTTTTGGTGAACGGTATCCAGATCTTTTGATTTTGAGAGAATTGATAGACTTTAATTCTTCGGAGTATCCATTTTGGATATATAATGGCTGAGAATTCCGTAAAGGTTTTCTTCGGAAGAGGCGGATTATGCTAAGACTTTGTCTAGAATATTCTTTTGCTCTTCCCTCATTCTTCTTCAGGGCATCTCCTTGGGTTTCTTTTTGCCTTATTAGAGACTTTGCTCTTAGAGACTTTGCTCTTTCATCATTCATTTTTTTTTTCATGGCATACCCTTTCTTTATAACTTTTGTCTTTCGTTCCTGGTGCCCAGAGAGGAAGTGATAATCCACTGAAAATAGGTCTTTGACCTATCAAAAACAATCAGGGGTTTGGAATCTTTCGACTAGTGCTTTTAAAGCGAATTTGATCGATCTATCTCTTCATTGATCTCTGGATCTTTGGTGAATGGAAAGGGGAATGAAATGGTGTATTTTGGGAGTGAATTTGGGGTGAATATTTCTGATTCATCAACTCTTCATGTGAATTGGTCGGGTTGAAATACGTGGAGTGGAAACGAAAATGGATGGCTTTTTGTCTTCTCTATTAAGAATGATTTCGGAAGGAGTATCGCACCTGCACCACGTATGGCGCTCACTAACCATTGGTCTTGAAACGTATGACTGAACCAAGTTCTAACTTGAACCGTACACCGGCACGCTCATCAATTGAAATAACAAAGTACTGTAGATTTGATGGGTCATACAGATACTTTGGGTCCAATATTCCTCACTTTTTAGAGTTGGGGTCGTGCTTGATCATGCGTAGCCTTTAACATATTTTCTTAAAAGAAATCTTTTGACATAAAACATTAGTTTCAGCTTAATCGTTCCGTTCTAATAAATGTTTCGAAAACCGATTTCTAGCAATTTTATTAGATCTTTTGGGCAAAAACAAAGTAAGAATTTTTCAAAATTACCCAATATCCATTGCTTAATTACTTTTGGACAAAAGAATTTTTCAAAACCTGGCGTTTTATGGTTACTTGACTTAAAACTTTCGACCTTAAAAACCTTACCCATTACCCCACACTTAGAAGAACATTGTCCCTAATGTTCTCTCGAAAGAATATTTTGATACTATATGAATTAAGGACATGACTTCTAAAATTCTAAGTTCGTTGCGGGGGTTATCCCACACTTAGAGATTTTAGTACGTTATAATTGAAATAGGTTTGAGGAAGGATTAATTCCCTATGGTCGTGTTACACTCCTAGTGTTGGGCCCTCCTATGGTCCGTCTCCTACATACCAGTCTCTTTTAATAATATTTCTGCATGAAGAACAAAAAGAGAAAGGCATCATTTCCACTATATATAACTTTTTATACAATACTTCAAAAAGATAAAAACTAAAACATAAAATAAAGATAAAGTAGTCTATGGGATACTATCCTGGTCAATGTGTGTCGACTCTGCAAAGTATCTGAAGACATCATCCTCCAGGTTTGGCATGTGCTCGAAAGGCTGCCCTATATCCATCTCAGGGCCTAGTAAAGACTCTAGACATAAGTCTGTCGGCATCTCCAGGTGGGATAAGTCTGGGAAAAGCTCCTCATCAGGCATGCTTCTAGTGATCTCAAATGCCTGGGCCGTTGGCGGCTCCACTGAAATAGAAATAGTGACTAAATGACAACCCTCTGGCAACTCAGCAACTGGAACTGGCTCTGTAACTGGGGCAGGCGGCATGATGGGAGTAGGGGTAGCGTGTGCAGGCATGGCAACAAAGTGAACTGAAGCTGGTGTGGAATGCCCGGGCGTAGACTGTCGTGTCGGCTGAACACGGCGTGCTAGCCTAAATGAAGATGGGCCCAGAGTACGTGGCATCCCCTCACGCTGGAGGTATGCTCTTAGAGCTTTGTAAAGGCTCTACTGATCTCTGAGTAGTGCCCATGCAACATCAGGGTCACTCAAAGTAGCTCCGTAATGAATCACCATCTAAGGCTCATGCGTATCTGGCAACTATGTATGCTCGACCGGTCTCCTGGCTAGACGTCTAGATCGTCGGACGGGAGGAGATGGCGGTGCTGTGCCGATGTCTTCCTCAACGCTCTCTAATACTAATCTCCTTGGGCCTAATTTCCCTATTGATGGCCTGTTCGGATCAGCACTGCTTCTGGATGAGTAAACTACAGGAGTCCTCCTCCTGCGAACGGGAATGTAAGATGATGCTCCTGAACTTGGCATTGCGCCTAAACACATTCAACAAACTTGTAAGCACTAAGCGTAAGTATGGCGCTTAGTTTGTTATACAGAAATAATATATTAAGACTAAAAATAATTAAAATGAAAATAAATAATAAAAAGGATAAGCAAGGGGTGCCTCCCAAGAACGCTTTGTTTATCAAGTCGTTACAGCTCGACTTTTCCTTGTTAGATCTTCATAATGGATCAAAGGAGAAGAGGTGCTCCTCCTTATCGTGGTCTTCTAAATAGGCTTTCAATCGATGGCCATTAACTTTAAAATTACCAGTAGGTCCTTCCAACTCCACGGCTCCGTGTGGAAAAGCGTTCACAACTTTGTATGGGCCACTCCATCTTGATCTAAATTTTCCGAACTTCTTGAACCGAGAATTGAAGAGAAGAACTTTATCTCCAGGGGTGAACTTTGTAGGGATTAATTTTGCATCATGCGTCAGTTTCGTTCGTTCCTTGTAGATGTATGATGTTTCATATGCCTGGTCTCTCAATTCGGCGAGTTCGTTCAATTGCATTTTTCTATGTCTTCCGGTAACTGAGGGATCCAGGTTGCAGGTCTTTAGCGCCCAGAGAGCTTTGTATTCGAGTTCTAACAGAAGGTGACAAGCTTTTCCATAGATCATTCGGTAGGGTGTAGTTCCTAGAGGATTCTTGTAAGCAGTTCGGAATGCCCACAGAGCATCATCTAGCTTCTCGGCCCATTTATTTCCATGATGGCCGACAGTGCGTTCAAAGATTCTTTTGAGTGCTCTGTTCGTGACCTCTGCTTGTCCGTTGGTCTGCGGATGATAGGCAGTGGACATCTTGTGGGTAACTCCGTATTGTTGCATCACCTTCATAAACTGAGTATTACAGAAGTGTGTGCCTCTATCACTTATTATCGCATGGGGAGCTCCAAATCTACAGAATAGTCTCTTCAGGAAATTTGTGATGAATTTGGCATCATTAGTCGGAAATGCTTGAGCTTCGACCCATCTGGAGACGTAATCTACTGCTACGAGGACATATTCTTTCCCGTTAGACTTTGGGAATGGGCCCATGAAGTCTAATCCCCATATATCGAAGATCTCGCAAGCTTGGATATTAGTCATAGGCATCTCGTTCTTCATAGAGATATTGCCTTGTCTTTGGCATGCATCGCAACGCTTTATAAGCTCTTGCGCATCTTGAAATATAGATGGCCAGTAGAATCCTGATTCGTAGACTTTCCTAGCGGTTAAATTTGCTCCATGATGACCTCCAGTTGGTCCATGGTGACATTGGTGAAGAATCCCTGCTGCTTGCTTCTCATCTACGCACCTCCTGATTATCTGATCAGGGCAAATTCTAAACAGGTAAGGATCTTCCCAGTAGTAGTATTGGCATCCCTGAAGAACTTCCTTCTTCGAGAGGTACTCATGCCCTTTTGTACTACTCTGGAAAATAGGTAGTTGGCCATGTCGGCATACCAAGGAGTGTCATTAAACTGTGATCCTATGTGACTTTTTCCTAAACTCATAAGCTGTTCTTCCGGAAATTTATCTCTGATATCTTGTTCTGCAAGTTTTTCCATCGTTGGGTTTTCCAAACGACTAAGATGATCTGCTACGGCGTTCTCTGCTCCTTTCTTGTATTTAATCTCGATGTCGAATTCTTGAAGGAGTAAGATCCATCGTAGGAGTCTCGGTTTCGCATCTTGCTTAGTGAATAGATATTTGTGGGCTGAATGATCTATGTAGACCGTAGTTTTGGACAAGATAAGATAGGAACGAAATTTGTCAAAGGTGAATACTATGGCTAGCAGCTCCTTCTCCGTGGTAGTGTAATTCTCTTGAGCTCCGGTTAAGGTTTTGCTGGCGTAATAGATTGGATGAAAGTTTTTATCTACCCGTTGTCCAAGCACTGATCCAACTGCAAAATCGCTCGCATCACACATGATTTCAAATGGTAGACTCCAATCAGGAGCTATCATGATCGGTGCATGTGTTAGCTGTTCTTTCAGATAGTTGAATGCTTTTCGACATTCTTCATTGAAGACAAACGGGACTTCCTTTCCTAAGAGGTGAGTGAGAGGTTGTGTGACCTTTAAAAAATCCTTAATGAAACGTCGGTAGAAACTGGCGTGTCCTAGGAAACTCCTTATTGCTCTTACCATAGTAGGTTCTGAAAGTTTAGTGATGGTCTCAATCTTAACCTTATCAACTTCTATTCCTGCTTTAGAGATCTTATGTCCTAAAACTATCCCTTCTTTTACCATGAAGTGACATTTTTCCCAATTAAGAACTAAATTTGACTCTTCACACCGATTGAGCATCTTTTTAAGGTTTGATAGGCACGAATCAAAGGTACTGCCAAAGACTGAGAATTCATCCATGAAGACTTCCATATAACGTTCAATCATGTCATGGAATATTTCTACCATGCATCGCTGAGATGTAGCTGGTGCATTGCATAACCCAAAGGGCATACGTCGATAGGCAAATGTTCCATAAGGACAGGTGAAGGTTGTTTTCTCTTGGTCCTTTGGATCGAGGGGAATTTGAAAGTAGCCGGAAAAATCATCTAGGAAACAGTAGTACTCATTTCCTGATAGACGTTTCAACATTTGATCAATGAAAGGTAATGGAAAATGATCCTTCCGGGTTGCATCATTTAGTTTACAATAATCTATGCAAACCCTCCAACCGGTAACTTCCCGAGTTGGAATAAGTTCATTATTCTCATTTTGAATTACGGTCGTCCCTCCCTTTTTGGGTACCACTTGAACAGGACTGACCCATGGTGAATCAGAGATTGGATAGATCATACCGGCGTCCAGAAGTTTGATTACTTCTTTCTTGACGACTTCTTGAATCATAGGGTTGACCCTTCTTTGCCTCTGAACTGGTGGCTTGAAATCATCTTTCATGAAGATCTTATGGGTACAATAGTTGGGGCTGATCCCTTTGATGTCGGAGATCTTCCAAGCAATTGCCTTCTTATGTGATTTTAGCACTTGAATCAATTTCGCCTTCTCTTGTGGCGTGAGGTCTTTTGATATAATCACAGGGAGTTGCGATTCTCCTTCTAAGAATGCATACTCCAGATTGTCGGGTAACTTCTTCAATTCCAATTCCGGAGGCTCCTCGATAGATGGCTTCATTCTAGCTATCTCCTTACGGTCTAACGAGTCGTACCTCACCTGGAATTCTGATTCTTCAGTAGCGGTCACTGATGCTATCTGTTCTTCATTTCTGGAAATTGTCCTTCTTAATGCTTCCTCTTCAGAAACGTCTTCTTTAGTTTTTAAGGTAGGTTCGGGAAACTCCTTACAGTCATCCCTTGACTGGGGTTCCTAATATACCGGAATGAAATATGTTTCTTCATTCGGTCTTCTCCTTAGTAGAGGTAAAGGAATGCCTTGTCCTAGCGGTGCTATTTGAATAGTATGGCCAAGAAGGTTACTTTCAGAGAGGGGAGATATGGGATGACTAAGGTCTATGGCTGAATGGTTGTCGAGATTTCCTTCAGGAGGTGTAAAGAACAGATCCTTAGAAATATGATCCAGACTTCAAATAGCCATAGTCTCTTCCAGGTATTCGTTGACGAGTTCTTGAAAAGAATCAGAGAGATTCACATCCTCTTCCGTAGGATGGTTCATGAGGCGATCAACATTGAATGTGATTTCTTCTCCTCCAACCCTTAACTTTAGAGATTTCTCGTAAACGTCAATTACGGCCTTGGCAGTATTTAGGAATGGTCTGCCAAGAATGAGTGGGACCTTCGTGTCTTCCTCAATATCCATAATGACAAAATCAACGGGAAATGCGAACTTATCCACTCTAACTAGGACATCTTCAGCTATTCCCCGTGGAATCTTAACTGATCTGTCCACGAGTTGGATAGTCATTCTGGTTGGTCTTAAGTCATTTAATCCTAGCTTCTTGAATAATGAATAGAGCATTAGGTTTACACTGGCTCCTAAGTCTGCTAACGCATTGCTAATTTGGACATCTTGCAGGTAGCAATGTACCGTAAATCTTCCTGTATCTCCTAACTTAGGGGGAATTCCATGCTGTAACACTAACGAGCATTCTTCACTTAAGGGCAAGATAACTATCTCTCTTAATCTCTCTTTATTTGAAAGCAGTTCTTTGAAAAATTTAGCGCAGTTTGGCATTTCTACTAACGCATCTACTAGACGTACATTCAAATGCAAATTCTTAATAATATCTCAATACTTAGCAAATTGTGCTTCTTGTTTTTCCTTCCTAAGCCTACCTGGGAAAGGTATGCAGGCGCGCGGAATGATTTTCGGGGCCTTAGGAGAGATAGGTTCCGGTGGATTGACGACTGGGTCAATTGGCACAGGTTCCTTATCGGAAAAATCTTGTATGGGTATATTAACAGTTGTTTCTTTTCCTCCTCTAGTAATTACTAGAGCATCAAACTCACTACATTCTATATCAATTTTAGTGGTTAAACGTTTAAGCGTAAGCTGAAAATTAGTGATTAATTCTTTAAAAGTCTTTATCAACGTGTCGAACTTATTCTGGCATTCTATGACTTGAAGGTTTATCATGTATTGCTTTTTTATAAATTCAGCTAAAATTTCCTTAGAGTGGAGAGTAGGTTTGTGCAATGGAAAAATTATATTATGATCCGAGCTATTTTGCTGTTTGTGTGCCCATCTAGGGTAAGGATACCTTAGATTGGTTCTAGTAGCATCGGAGTTCTTAGGAATTTATAAACTTTGAAGAGTGAGGGTGAGATCTTGTAACCTGGTTTCCAGCATTTTTACCGTATGAGCGAAGACATCATCCTTCTCAGCAGCGTCATTGTTCCAGTCTTCCTGTTGTGCAGCTATTGTGTCCAAGAGATCTCATGCTTCATCTGCTGTTCGAGACATGAAATTTCCTTGCGAGGCCATGTCTAGGAGAGACTTATCATCCTTGGTCAAACCATTGTAAAGCGTACAGACTATGTCTGCCCGACTTAACAAATGATTCGGACATCTTTTAAGCATCATCTTTACTCTATTCCATGCTAGACACAATGACTCATTTTCTTTTTGGAAAAAGTTAGTGATGTCATTTCTTAAACAGGTTTGTAGGGAGGGTGGATAAAATTTATTTAGAAATTTAGTGGCTAAATCCTCCCACATATGAATTGAATTCGAGTTAAGTGCGTCAAACCATGCTGAAGCGTGTTTAGAAAGTGAATATTGAAAAAGATGAAGTTTTAAAATGTTTTTCTCGTTTGCTTCCTTCTTAAAATAGTCAACCAGACTGATAAATTTGTTTATATGAAAATTAGGATCATCAGTCGATAATCCTTGAAATTTACAGATCAAACTGACTAGTTTAATCATGTGTGAACTGCTTTCAGGAATTCCTTCGGTTCCTAAGGTGATTGGTCCTCCTCTTTCCTCTAAGCATGACTTAAGCATAGAAGCAAGGGTGTCTTGTTGTTCCATTTTTTTTCTAATTTTCTGTTAATAAAAAGACTTAAAAGTAACTTTTAGAAAATATTAATTTACTAAAAGGATCAATAATTTAATAAAAACAATTATTCTTGAAATTCGGTCGCTAACCAGATCGGATATCTTAATTGATAGGACTTTTCACAGATTACTTGTATCGAGGTGGCCAGGCCGACTACGGAGAGGCGGGATCCTTTTGGTTCCAATATAATTGGAGACTGTTCGGAAAATTCAATAACCAAGTCCGTGTATAATTGTCTTTCTTAGACACCACCAAACAACACTTTGTCTGTTTAAAATCTTTCTCGATCAAAATATTCGATCCCCGGCAACGGCGCCAAGAAGAAGGTCAACTACTGATATGCCACTAACGGACGGTTTTTTATTTTGTTCTGTTTCGTTAGGTCGCACGGTGTCCGATTCGGTAGCACACAGCGTCTTCGTTTATTTATATTTTGCGGGGCCTAAATTTACTTTACTTTCTAAGGTGTAGAAGGTGTATGTTAACCTAGTGTCGAATTTTATGCTGATTAACGAATTGAAGATCAAGTGGATAATTGTCTTTTAGTTAAATTACCTGGATAAAAGATAGTAGTTGATTTTATCTAAAGGTCCTAAATGCAGAAAAGTAAATAAAGTGGGAGGATATCCGGAGTATGCAGATCAAGGAAATGTTGACCAGGATATCAGTATTGGGTTAGGAAAAGGTAATTATGCTTATGTTAAGACTATGCTTGGATTGATGTTGATCTGGTTGGATGAGCCAATTACACAGACCTACTTATCTCTGAACTCTCGGAGTTCTCTTTGAGCAGTGAGAAGTATGTCACTTGGTCGTATAACTGAAGTGTAACAATACCTCGGAGGTTATCCTCGGTAGAGTACTAGATTTATTAGTGAGTTAAGCTCTAATCCTAACCCTCGTTATCAGTTTAGATAACTGAATAACAACGTGCCGTGTTGATTGAACACTGATCACAAACGGAAGGAGTTCGTCGATTTAAGTTGGCAAAACCTTAAATGAAAACTAACAACCATTTCATTATACTAGTGAGATCATAACAAATCAAACATTATACTGTATTACAGTTAATATACTGATAGTGTAGCAGATAGAAACCTAATAAGTACCTAAACAGTTGATATGACTAAGACCTAGGGCAACAATCAGACAAGAACATGCAATAGGCTCGGGTCATACAGTAGAGGCACTAACTAGATCTTAACAGCTCCTAAGAGGTCTCTTCGGAATAGTCAATAGGCATACTAGGTCATTCATGTCTCAATTCCTAGCTTCCGTGTCCTAAAAGTGCATTAGATGCCTCTCGGGAACTCCGGCCATACCGAGTTCATAGAATCTTCAGATACAGTATAACCAGGGGTCTTAATCCTATGAAGTAGCTAATTTCATATAGGTGGACAACTCCTGATCACAAGTTAAGTTGGTCAATCATTAAGATGCTAGCATACAAATCTATCAGACTTCCTAATTCAGTATTATAACAGTAATCGTACTATATTAACATAATTACGCTAACCCAAACTTCTATCATGGCAACATACAGATAAATTAAGCTATCATGGCAATATCGGAACGAATTATTAAACATAAAGAGTAAGAATACATGTTTAATACAAAAGACAAGCGTTTCGAATAAAACCTGAAAAAGTCGAACTAATCTGCCCGGGATCGCAGGGACTCGCCGGGATATCCTCCAGAAAATAAAAGCTAAGCTAACTACTACTAAAAACTACCTAAAATATTGAAAATATAAATTGTATTTCAAGTTGAGTGTGTGTTGGAATGGATGGAGAAAGGCCCTTTAAATAGACTTTGAATATGCCTGCATACGCCTGGCAGGGCGTATGGCAGCACGTTTTTGGCAAGCCGTATGCTTGGCAGGCCGCATGGTGGCTCGTGTGGTGGAACGTATTTAGTAGGCCGTTTCCATAGTGGCAGGCCGTATGGCAGGCCGTATGGCAGGCCGTATGGCTTGCTTGGTCAGGCTTGATTCACTGGATCGTAACTTGATTTCTTGTCTTTCACCGTTTTTGCTCTAGAATCTTCGTTTTAGCTCCGTTTTACTTGATTCTTTTTTCATCGCCTTTGTAATTACTTAATCTACAAAATTAACTGAAAAAAACGATAATTTTGCTGACAAAGTTTTAATCTTTATTGTTTTAGGGCCTGATTTAGGGGGTAAAAACGTGACTTTTTGCCCGATATCAGCCACCAATAAGTGCCACCGAATTGTGAGCACTAAGAAATGTCACTGACTCGTAAATCACTTCTCCGACTTATGGAATCACCGACTTGTGAATCAACATCTAGTGTCACTGACTCGTGAACACTATGAAGTGTCACCGACTTGTGAATCACTTCCCCGACTTATGGCATCACCGACTTGTGACTCACCAACCAACTACTAAGGGGGGTCACCGCCTCGTGAACCACCATGAGGTGTCACCGACTTGTGAGTCACCTAACGAAATACTAAAGGGGTCACCGCCTCATGAACCACCATGAGGTGTCACCGACTTGTGAATCACCTAATGAGACACTACCGACCCGTAGTTCTCTTCACCCCTAACCTCAATAAGTCACCATCTTGTGACATAACGCCCAATACTCACGATGTGGCACCTAAGGCCCACATCGCGTACGAGTAAATAAACCACATACATACATGTATAAATATTCCACTCACCTCGATTACAAGAAAGGCAACTCCCGCTTGAGCTCCTAATCGTCCGAATGTGAATCACCTAGATAATTCACAAACAAATAAGCCAAACACTCTAGCTTATGCCCAAACTACCATAAGTGCAAATTTCGACCCGTTTGCACATACTTCCCTTTGACTAAGTCAAATCTCGCCCAAATCACTCATAATCACAAATAACTAGCGATTATGTTCAAACACCATATTTTACTCAAATCTTAAGTGTTAAACACTTATCTTACCCAAATTAACACCAAACCCTAATTTTGACCCATTTCAAAATTAGTCAACCAAAATACACCCAAGTGTGTTTCAACACATCCAAAATCACTAAACCTAGTGATTAACCCATTTTGGAAGTCTTGAACTTGACTAAAACATCAACCAACCCAAAATCCACCAACGATACTATAAAACTCGATTACTAGCATCACTAAACTCACTTCATGAGTTTAAATGGGTTTATCAACAATTTAAGCTCAAACCCTAACTTTGAATATCAAATCAAACAATGAAATTCGGAGTTAGAACTTACCACAACAACCAAAATGTAGCTAGAAGCGAGATGAACAACTTTAAAACCCGAGCTTTGGTGAGAATCCAACTCCTTCTTCTCCAAATCAAGCTCTTTCTCTCTAAACTCTTTCTCTCTCTCTAGAATTGGATGGGAGTGTTTGTGTGGATGAACTGTGATCCACAAATGGGATCTAGATCAGTTTTGAGGGCTCCAAACCGACACTCAAGTGAATTTACCAAAATACCCCTTTTTAAAACCAAATAAAACAGCCGGCCCATCAGTACATCTGGACGGCGTCCCAAGTATTGGACGGCGTCCAATGCTTCACTGCTGGACGGCGTCCCGAATCTTGGACGGCGTCCCACTTAGCTGAAAATGAAAACAGGGTCTTACATGTTGGCATTGAAGACTTGGACATCCCATAGCCAACATTTTAAAGTTTATTAGAAATAATGTTTCTATTTCTCATAATTCTACCAATAAAAACTCGTCTACTTTATGTCAATCTTGTGTTTTTAGTAAACATATTAGATTAAAATTTAATAATTCTACCACTACTACATCATCACCCTTTGATATTGTGCATAGCGACTTCTGGACCTCACCGGTTGTTAGTTCCGCTGGCCATAAATATTGCATATTGTTCCTTGACGACTATTCTAACTTTCTTTGGACATTTCCCTTGGGTCAAAAGTCACAAGTCTTTGATACTTTCTTAACTCTTAACAATTACATTCATACAAAATTCTCCAAAAATATAAAAACTTTTTAATTCGATAATGGTAAAGAATACAAATACTCTTCATTCCACAATTTTTGTCAAAAACATGGCATGTTATTTCATTTTTTATGTCCATACACCTCACCCCAAAATGGAAAATCCGAATGTAAAATTCGTGCCATAAATAATATTATTCGAACCTTACTTGCCCACTCTTCCATTCCTTCCCATTTTTGGCATCATGCTTTAGCTATGGCAACATACTTACTAAATATCCTAACTTCTAAGCTTCTTAACTCTAAAGACTCCAACTCGCATTCTATTTAATCGTGTTACACAATATAATCACCTTCGTACTTTTGTTTTCCTATGTTATCTATTCTTACCATCAACCAAAATAAATAAATTACAACCCCGTTCTATACCTTGCGTTTTTCTTTGGTGTTCTAGCTCTCATCGAGGTTACAAGTGCTATGATCTTAAAACGAAAAAGATAATTATCTTCGTCATTTTATGTTTGATGAAAAGAATGGCCCTTTTGCATCTACCAACAATATTTCGGATGATTCCTATCAATTCCTTCATCACCAACTTCGTCCAGAACTATTACAACCACCTGTACCATCTACAGTCCAGTGCAACAGTAATCAGGCCCAACAGTCTACTACAACCCACACCACATCCTCCTCAGAAAATAATGATTCTGCCACGGCTCAATCCACTTATTCTCATTTGATTTCATCAGCCAACTACGAGTCTACAAATTCACATACTGGACCACCGAGTCCCACGGCCCAAAAGTCAGCTATTTCCTCTTCTAATCCAATGGCCCAAACCTTACAAATTTCCTCTTCTGTTACTACTACATCACACGATAATACTCCACCTTCAATTCCTACACCTCATGTTCACATTAGAACTATTCACACTAGAAGCATGTCAAACATCTATAAACCAAAAACACAATTTAATCTTAATGTTAATACCACCAATCTCTCTCCCATTTCTAAAACACCAAACGAAGCCCTCCAAGAACAAAACTGGAAGCTTGCCATGATCGATGAATTCAACGCGCTTATTGGTAATAAGACTTGGGATCTCATACCTCGTGACCCTAACATGCATGTGATACGTTTTGGATATTTAAGCATAAATTTAATTCTGATGGTTTTTTTAGCGTTATAAAGCTAGTTTGGTAGGTAACGGCAGGAGACAACAAGTGGGAATTGATTGCAGCGAGAAACTTAGCCCGGTTGTAAAACCGGCGACTATTCGAATGGTTCTAACTCTAGCACTTGCACACGATTGGTTGATACATGATTTAGACGTTAAGATGCATTTTTACATGGCAACTTACAAGAAACAGTCTACAAGTATCAACCTATGGAATTCTGGGACCCTACCTATCCCGACTACAAATGTCGTCTCAACAAATCTTTATATGGCCCAAAACAAGAACCATGGGCTTGGTACCAACGATTTGCAACATTTGTGTCCACAATTGGTTTTAAACACAACCTTTGTGATAACTCTTTATTTGTGTACAAGAAAGGCAAAGATGTTGCATATATACTTCTCTATGTCGATGATATAATTCTTATGTCATCTTCACAGGTTCTCCGAAATAATATCATGCATCATTTAGCTAGTGAATTTGCAATGAAGGATCTCGGGACACTCAGTTATTTCTTGGGAATATCCGTATATCGAACACGGTCAGGTCTTTTCTTAAATCAAACCAAGTATGCAAATGAAATATTGGAACGTCCAGGTTTGAGTGAGTGTCGACCATCTGCTACTTCAGTCGATACAAAAGCTAAAATCAGTCAAGAGGAAGGGAATGCATACTCTAATCCTTCATTTTTTCGAAGTTTGGCCGACGCATTACAATACCTAACGTTCACGAGGCATAATAATTCCTACTCAGTACAACAAATCTGCCACAATATTCACTCACCTAAAGAGGCTCACATGGCCGCCCTAAAGTGCATACTGAGATATATTAAAGGCACGATTAACTTGGGTCTCCACATGAAAAAAAAAAACATCTATTAACTATCTTCTATCTTATACCGATGCAGATTGGGCGGGATACCATGACACACGAAGATCCATTTCCGGTTATTGTTTATATCTAGGAGACAACTTAATATCGTGATCCTCAAAATGTCAACCTGCCATTTCACGTTCAAGCAACGAGGCCGAATATAGAGGACTAGCTAACGTCGTATCAGAATAATGTTGGTTACAAAATTATTTATAAGAGTTACATCATCCAGTTAATAATCCACGGTAGTGTATTGTAACAACGTAAGTACCATCTATCTTTCCAGTAATCCGTCTAGCATCAACGAACAAAGCACATTGAGCTACACATACACTTTGTTCGGGAAAAAGTTGTGCGGGGTCAAGTCCGCATTCTCCACGTTCCCTCACGCTATTAAATTGCGGATATTTTCACTAAAGGACTCCGAGAATTCTATTTGATGATTTTCGCTCCAGTCTCAACGTCCGTCAACATCCCAATTCGACTGCGGGACCCTATTAGACGTAGTCTATATGATATGTAATATTGTGCATATCTCTTAATTATGTGTAGAGATATGATTTGTAAATGACAGAATAAGTAATAGTCAGCAAGGGATAATCTTTTCCTAAATTATCTCATATATGGTGTATAAATGTACGTAATTAGGGATAATCTTTTCCTAAATTATCTCATATATGGTGTATAAATGTACGTAATCGTGGAGAACAATAGATAGATCAAATTACCAATTTACATTTATCATATTTGTAGTCTTAAACGCTATCTCATTGTTTGTATCCACCACTACTTTGTTGTTGTTTCGATACATTCTAAGGTCACTGCTCGTTACCGTGTTGAGGACTTTCAATACCGGTTACCAAAGAGATTAATAAATGGTCTTGTGATGTTATTTTTATCCGTAACATTCTTGATGTTATCCTTAAGTGTGGCATTGTATGTTATGTTCCGCTAGGAAAGGGTACGGATCATATATCACGTAGCTATATTAACGAAGGGGCCAATTGCTTCCTCCGTAGCATTACAGTTTCCGTTGCTTTTTGAGCTCATTTCTTCAACATATGGCAATGAAATCTTTGCTAAAAAAATGAGCGAACACATTAACTCCAGAAGATTACAAGCATGAAGATTACAAGCATGTTTCTATCTACTTTTCAAGAAAGCATCTTTTGTATGCCATGTCATTCTACAAATTGAATTATAATTTATGACTTAAGATTTTTTTTGAAGTAGTTTTTTTCCTATCATCTTTATAGTTCTAGTATTTACAATTACAAAAAATAAAAAAATAAAAAAAAAATTTCAAAGCAACTTTTTTTTTTTTTTTTTGGTAAGCGAGGAAACCTTCCTATGAACGAACACATTGGCTCCCCCATAGAAGGTAAAACATCGGGTAATCAAGCCCCCGGAGCGCGAGACCTGGTACCGGATGAATTGCGCATTGTGCGTACCCTCTAGTCACACTCACTTTTTGAACAATTTGGCATAGCCAGGAATTGAACCCGGATGGTGTGCTTCATTGGGCAACTCGATGACCACTCAGGCAAGCCTGCGTGGTTATTCAGAACTACTATAGCAAGGTTGGTTTTGTCCATGTCACCAGAAACCGTCTTTCTTAAGGCCGATTTTGCCTATGTGGCAGTTCACTGGTTACCCTGGACTGAAAGTGCTGACTGTATAGAAACCGGCCTTCCCAAAGCCGATTTTTTACTATTTCTGAAACCGGCATTGGGAAGACCGGTTTTCAATTACTTATAGCTCCAACGTTATTGACTGAAATCGTATGTTGATATGATCATCTTTCAATGTTATTTATAGTACAATTATCTTAAATTTAATAAACATATCATAAATAACACAACTACATTTCAAATACATCAAATTGAGGTTTATATATCAACAAAATCAACACTTTTAAACTTCAAAAACACCAAACTCACAACATTGGATGTATAGATTTCGTCCATTTATGGTTCATTTGTTTGGGGTGACATTATTACATATCAAAATGATTGACTTATTGGTGATAGCACAACATTAAGAACGAGTTTTCCGTTGTATAATAAATTTAACTCCCTTCGTCCCAATTAATAGTCCAGACAAAAGGTACACAGTTTAATATATGTCATTATCACATTATACTTTTTAGTCATTTTACAGTTTTATCTTTATTTTTCCCTACATTTTTATTTTACATAAATAAGGTAAAGTTATATTAAACTTTACCTACTAGAGGGTCAATTTCACCCTTTTTTTATAGTAAACTTTACCTTATTATTTTTATATATTTATGGATAGAAGTAAATTAATAATTTGAAAAATCTTAAAATAAAAAATTACTATTAAGTTAAAAAAAATTACTAGTAAGTTAAGACGGATGGAGTAGTCATTATCATTGGCGAATCTATTAAGAAGTCAATGAGATCATATGACACCACTAGTTTAAAAAAATTTAGTAGAAAATACCACTCAAATTGTATGGAACACCACTAAATACAACTTAAGGATCTCATATATTTTTTAAATTTATAGTTTTTTTTGTAAATTATATAGAAAACCACTATATTTAACTACTCGGATCCCATATATTTTACGAATTTTTAATTTTGTTAAAGTAAACTACCACTAAAACAAATATAATTAGTACTGTATTAAAAAAAATTCAGAACCTAATTAAGTTATAATCTGAAACCGCCACTTTACTCACAAAGTTTTATCAAAAAGTTTTATCACAAAGTTTTACAAAGTACTACAGTCACGCTGTTCTAACCTGTAAATTATAAAAATAAAAAATAAAAAATAAAAAAGAAAAAAGAAAATTAAAGACAAAAGATGAGTCAGAGTACAGGTACAATCTAGTCCCCACCAAAAACAAGGACACCCTACCGTGAGCTGAATTATAAAACCTGTGTGCTAACCAGGGTCCGTTTCAAAGTGCTAACCTACCTACACCCCTATGAACCTAGTCTCACAAACTTCCAGACACCAAACCTTAACCACGATCTCAATGAAAAACATTTTCAATCTTAAAATTAAAAATAACTAAATTAGAGTAAAGAATAATTCATTTCTTTAATAATTACGGAGCATAAACTAAACTAATTATTAATTATATTAAATTTATAATATTAAATATAAATAAAAATAAAATTGATAATAACAGAGTAATAACAATTATAAACAACCAGAATAATTCAAACGGAGTAATTTAATTCAATTCAATAAAAATTTCTACAAACTTCTTCATCAGAAAACCCAAATTTCGCATCATATTATATAGATATAAAATATAAAATATAATCGAACAACTTTTTAATTTTAATTTTAATTTAAATCCTAACTATTTTTGCCGCTTTAACAACCGGATTCTCCCTTGCAATCACTTCACGGCCAGCAGATTTATAATCATAGCTACAATCATGACGATCGGAGTACCGATGTTCAGCGCAAAACAAATCACCGCACCGGCACCGGAATCCGGTCAACCCTACACGTTTCCGGCAACCAGAGCACCGACTAACAACCTTCGATTTCGCCGTCGTCAATTCTTCATCAACCGTCACAACCGTCCGATCTACAATCAGATCAACGGTTACGTCCGGCGTTGACCTCGTCGGAGACCTCAACGATCCAGATCTACGCGTATGTTGCGATGACGTCATTGAGCTCGACGTTGTAGTTGCGTTAAAGCATTTTTGACACATATTATTCGTTGATGGATTACCTACAACGCCGCAGTTGTTGATGCAGAGCGTTATGATTTCCGGTACGGTTTTGAATTCCGTTTCTTCCTTTTCTGTTCGTTGCGCCATCTGTAAATGAAAAAAATTCGAAAATATGAAAATTCAAGTGAAATTGAATGATAAAAGAGGTTTCCGGTGACTGATTGTGATTTTCCGGCGACTGATTGTGATTATGATTTTAGTTCGGTATGAAGAAAGAAATGGAAGGAAGGGAGAGGCTTATTAAGGGAAGGGGTGTCGCAGGGGACGCGTTCATATCATCATCATGCAAATTGTGAAGTGAAATGACTATTCTGTCCTCTTGAACTATTTTATTAATTTATTTTTTTATATTGAATTTAGAAATGTGGGGTTATAGGCTTATATAGGTAGGATTAGTACGTCTGACGTGTTTATTTGTTTATTTTATTTTTGTAGAAATGTTGGGTTATCGGTGGATTATTACGTATGACGTGTTTATTACTCTCGGTGAATTAAATCACGAAAAGATTGAAGCTTTATTACAACTTTGTAATTAAAGAAAAATAATCTAAGTTTACTAAAATATTTAAAACATATAAATATTTGATTTGATTTTTATTGTTAATTAATGGAGTGTCAAAGGTATGAACTTTGACCAGAATGGTGCAAAAACGTCAAAGAGTTGCACACTTGCTGCTTAAATGCATCAAGGAATAGAACCTTGATAATCACCATGCGTTTATGGTTCTATCGGAACACAAATTCGACTTTTTCGAGTCTGACACCTGAGACTTCTGAAAAATTTATATTCAGAAATTTTAGGATCTGTAGATAACATTTGGTTTAAGACTCATCAACGTTCGATGTACGGTTTAGGAGATACGTCTAAAGAAACTTTTCTACGTTTTCTTTGCGACATGCTGAAAATTCTGACCCATTAACCATTTAACCGAGTTCACGGTCAAAAGACATTGAGTTAAGGTCCGAGCTTCGGATAGTGGCAAGGGGACTCACAAACGGAGCCTTGGTCGCTGACCACACGTCAGTTGATTAAGTATAGAGGGCAAAACGGATGTTCAAAGTCGGGTATTAATAACTGACCTAAATTTGAAATTCACAATTTAACGACCCGTCAAAGTACACTTGACGGCCATCGTTATCTTCGTCTCACAGCTTGATCATAAGTCTAAATGAATTTAATAAATAACCTTGAATTCTTTATTTAAAAATGATTTTCTATAAAAGAAACCTACCAAAATATGTAAGTTTAGAAAAACCATACATAAATACTTAACCAAAAGTTGACAAAAACAAACTCAACAAATACCAACAATTTAATGTATCAAAATAGAATGCAAGTTAATGTTTAACAAAAGCTGTCATCATAAATATGCAGACTCTCTATCTAATGACCCGTCATAATCCATCTGGACGAATACATTACATTTGGTTACATCGCGAGGTACTTGACCTCTATATGATACATTTTACAAACATTGCATTCATTTTTAAAAGACCAAGTTTCATTACATCGAAAGTTGACGGCATGCTTACCACTTCATAATATATACAACTATAATTGACTTAATAATAATCCTGATGAACTCAATAACTCGAATGCAACGTCTTTTGAAATATGTCATGTATGATTCCAAGTAATATCTCTAAAATGAGCAAATGCACAGCGGAAGATTTCTTTAATACCTGAGAATAAACATGCTTTCAAGTGTCAACCAAAAGGCTGGTGAGTTAATTAGTTTTTCATAATCAATCATTTTCAATAATATAATAGACCACAAGATACTCATAATTAGAAAACAATCTGTGCAGGTCTATTCCTGCTGTAAAATCATATATGAAGAACATCGGAACCTTTCAAACAACTCACCAACGGTAGCTAATGCGTAGTGCAATGACAAAATCATCTCACTGTGGTAGTTAATACAATATGTGATGCCCCGTACAAAACCATCGTGTACGAATCATCAACAACAGGATCATTACAAGGTTAAGTACTATATGCTGTAATAAAAGAAGTTGCATTCACGATAAAAAGATGACGTCATAACCGACGTCAATTGTTTTACACCAACAGTATGCTTCTACGAATAGCAAGCATGAATAAATGTATGTGACCCTTAGGTCGTTACAAAATATAGTTTCAAATGTATTAAAGTTTGAATGCAAGATAAATAGTTCATGCGGTGATAACACTAGAGCAGCGGGTGTCTACGGTAAGACTAGTACACAGCGGAAGCTAACCTCAAGCACCTGAGAAAAACATGCTTAAAAACGTCAACACAAAGGTTGGTGAGCTATAGTTTAAGTATAACAGTATGTAAGGTAGGCCACGAGATTTCAGTGCTACAAGAGCGTTTCAAAACAGTATGATAAAGTATATGTTAACCGTGGGCACTTGGTAACTAACTTAACGTTTATACCCCCTGAAAGTACACTTGGCAAGTGCGTATGTTTACGAAGTATTAAACACTCGTTAAATGCTAGCGCTACTAGCCCGAGTGGGGATGTCAAACCCTATGGATCCATATCTAAGATTCGCGTTCACCGGTTCAAAAACCAATGACTAAACGTTACCGAGCTAAAGGGAATGTTTCTGCCGTTATATAACCCACACATATATAAGTTTAAGTACTCGTGCCTAGTATGTAAAACATAAAATCCGCATGTATTCTCAGTTCCCAAAATAAGTTAAAGTAAAAAGGGAATGCTATAACTCACAATGATAAAGTAGCAGTAAAGTATGACTCGGAAAGTAAGCAAGTAATGAAGGTTGTTCAAACGGGTCCTCAACCTAAGTCAAATAGTACTAAGTCAGTAAATCGTCCAAAAAGGTTTAAAAGTATGTAAATAAGGTCTTAAAGGTCATCATCATTCATCATCAAACAAAAGGTGTAAAGTAGGTTTCGTTCATGAAAGTAGTTTAAAACAAAAGCTGACTTCGATCAGTCACCACGGCCTCTAACCTTACTGAATTAAGGTGAGACCAGTGGGCATGGATCTGTATATGAGTCCTTTAAGTATGGTAAAATTTACAGAAGCAAACTCATCTTCGTTTGACCGTGGCGATGGTCTAAGTGCGAGTAGGTCAGAAATTTCTGCACAACGTTAAAAGGACATAGTGACGATCGGAGGGCCATAAATCCTAAACCGTAACTCGGATCAAGTCGAGTCCTGTATGAAAAGTTATCTAATCGAAAAGATCTATCTGAAAATCAAGGTTACAGTAGCCCAGGTGTACTGGTCTGTTACAGAAACTAGAAAACAGTAGGTAGAAGACAGAAAGCAGAAAAATAATGGGTTCCGGTGAGTTTGGTGCTTGATGTTCATCATGGTTCTCATTCTTGATGCCTATAGCTTCAAGTGTACAACTCATTGATGTGTTTACATCATCTTTACCATGGTTTGACCATCATAACCCAAGTGTAAGTCTAAGACATGAAGCACAACTCACTTAAGTGTTGCAAGTGTTTTGATGAACCAAAGTTACATCAAAGTCTTAGATCTAACACATACATGAACTTTAAAAGTAATATTGAACTACAAACTTGAAAGTAAACTTATGAAATCAAGATCTTAAGATGTAGAACATAGTTCTTAGTTTGATCTTGAAGATCCAAGACTCAAAAGTCTAGATCTAACATAAGTGTACAAAGTTATAATTAAAGAAAGCTTATTTGTGTGTTCTTGAACTTTCAAAGTTAACTTTTAGTTCAAGATTAATGAGATCAAAGTTAACTAGTAACATTTGACCAACAAGAACATAAATCATGAAATTAAAGTGCAAGTATAAGCTAAGTAATGAGTTCATGGGTTGCATACTTTAAAGATTCAAACCAAAGTTTGATCTTTAAGAAAATAAACTTTAAAGTTTACTAACATGAATTACAAGTATGATTTCACAACACATGAACTTAAGTCTTTGAAACTTTAAAAGTAGAACATAAACTAGTAAGTTTATGTTCTTGAGTGTTCTTGTAAATACAAGATAAATGAAGAATCAAACTAGTAAGTTTGATCTTGTAACTTGTAAGTAATAATTAATCAATGAACAAGTAAGTAAATAATAACCAAAGATAAGTAACAACAACAAAAGAATGATGATGATATGTGTTGTATGGTTTGGTTTTTGTAAGAAAAGAAGAAGAGAAAATAAGTTCCATTTACTTACAAGAAAGAAAGAAACCTTGGGAGAAAAATGAGAGAAGTTACAAGTATTTTTTTTGCGTGTGAAAGTGAAAGCAAAATGCTAGCAAGTGAGTAATGAAAAAAAAAGTTTGAACTCCCCTTGTAATACCCCAAAACCGTCGGCCAAGAAGTGGGGAAGGGAGGAGAGAGTTGTTCCTTGGTCACTTGTATGTAAAGCTTGAAAAAGTTGGTTAATGGATGGCCATGCATGGGGATTGTATGTTAACTAGATTCCTTAAGTCTTTAACTAACTAGTTAAGTTCAAAGGGATTACTTACATGTATGTATGGGCTAACTAGTCCACTTAAGGGTGTAGGGTGGGCTTTATAAGCCCATGTTCAATTAAAAGCCCAAGTATGTATGTAGTTAACAAGTTTATCCAATTAAAAGCCCAAGTAACTAACTAACAACTTTAGTTAAATAAAATGATTAATAAAACTTAATCATGAGCGTAAATAATACTTGAAAATATTATTCGTGTAAGTTTCGTGTGTCACAAAGACGTTTCGGGCAATTAAAGTCAAGTACGTTTAGTCATGGCAACATGTAAATGTAATAACATACATTTGTTTAATTACAAGTATTAATAATAATAATTATTAATAAATAAACGTTGGAAAATCCAGGGTCGTTACATTACCCACCTGTTAAAGAAAATTTTGTCCCGAAATTTAAGCTGAGGTAGATGGAGGAGTCGGGAAAAGGTGAGGATACTTCCGCATCATTTGATCCTCTCGCTTCCAAGTAAACTCAGGTCCTCGTTTGGCATTCCATCGTACTCGGACGATCGGAATCTTGTTGCGTTTCAAAGTTTTGATCTCACGATCCATAATTTCAACAGTTTCTTCCACAAAGTGAAGTTTGTCGTAAATCGTAAGTTCTTCCAGTGGTATGATAAGTTCCGGTGCCATAAGGCACTTCTTCAAGTTTGACACGTGGAAGGTAGGATGAACTGAGCTCAATTGTGCTGGTAGATCTAAACGGTAAGTAACGGGTCCAACACGTTCCAAGATCTCAAAAGGACCAATGTATCGTGGGTTTAAATTTCCACGTTTTCCAAAACGGATCACACCTTTCCAAGGTGCAACCTTTAACATTACACGGTCGCCCACGTTGAATTCAAAGTCCTTACGTTTAAGATCGGCATAACTCTTTTGACGACCACGGGTAGTCTTAAGTCTAGCTTGAATCTGAGCAATCTTCTCCGTCGTTTCGTGGACCACCTCGGGTCCGGTGATTTGCTTTTTGCCTACTTCGGCCCAACAAATAGGAGATCAGGACTTACGGCCATACAATGCTTCAAAAGGCGCGGCATTAATCCTAGAGTGATAACTGTTGTTGTAAGAAAATTCGGCGAGTGGCAAATGCCTTTCCCAGGCCTTTCCGAAATCAATGACACATGCACACAACATGTCCTCCAAGGTCTGAATCGTTCGTTCACTTTGTCCGTCAGTCTGTGGATGATACGCAGTACTCATGTCGAGACGGGTTCCCATGACTTCTTGCAAAGAACGCCAAAATCTGGAAGCAAAACGGGGATCGTGATATGAGATGATCGATAAAGGTACACCATGATGAGATACAACCTCTTTGATGTATAGTTGAGCAAGTCTTTCCATTGTATCAGTTTCCTTCATCGCTAGGAAGTGTGCAGATTTGGTAAGGTGGTCAACAATAACCCAAATAGTATCGTATCCGCCCACCGTCTTTGGTAGCTTGGTGATGAAATCCATTGTGATCCTTTCCCACTTCCATTATGGGATCTCCGGCTGTTGAAGTAATCCAGAGGGTCTTTGATGCTCGGCTTTAACTTTCGAGCAGGTTAAACATTTACCAACATAAGTCGCAACGTCCTTCTTAAGATTCGGCCACCAATACTGTTCTTTAAGATCGTGGTACATTTTACCCGCTCCAGGATGAATCGAATATCTTGATTTGTGTGCTTCATCAAGTATAATGTTCCGTAGATCTCCATAATAAGGTACCCAAATTCTTCCGGAATAACATCGGAGTCCAGACTCCCTAACCTCGAATCGAGAGACAAGTATGTTCAAATGTTCGTGAGATATATTCCCCTCCTTGAGAGCCTCGTCTTGGGCTACTCTGATCTGGCTGTTGAGGTTCGAATGGATGGTGATGTTCAGAGCCCTAACACGAAGAGGTGCCGTCCTCTCCTTTCGGCTTAAAGCGTCAGCTACAACAATGGACTTGCCAGGATGATAACGAAGTTCACAATCGTAGTCGTTGAGCGTCTCGATCCATCGACACTGTCACAGATTCAGTTGCTTCTGGTCAAAGATGTGCTGGAGACTCTTGTGATCGGTGAAGATAGTGCTCTTAGTTCCATAAAGATAGTGTCTCCACAATTTGAGTGCAAAGACAACGGCTCCAAATTCAAGATCATGCGTAGTATAGTTCCGCTCGTGAATCTTTAATTGGCGGAAGGCATAAGCGATAACCTTTGATCTTTGCATCAGTACACAACCAAAACCACTCTTCGATGCATCACAATAAACAACAAAGTCGCCACTGCCCTCAGGAAGTGATAGGATAGGTGCGGAGGTTAACTTCTTCTTCAAAGTTTGGAATGCTGATTCGTGTGCGGGTTCCCAAATGAACTTCTTGCCCTTGTGAGTCAGAGCGGTCAAAGGACGCGCAATCAGAGAAAATCCTTCAATGAACCTTTGGTAGTAACCGGCGAGACCTAGGAATTGGCGAATATGATTCGGAGTAGTGGGGGTTTCCCACTTGCTGATAGCTTCAATCTTGGTGGGATCAACTTTGATACCCTGGTAGCTCACAACATGACCCAGAAATTGTACTTCCTTCAACCAAAATTCACACTTGGAGAATTTGGCGTAAAGTTGCTCTTGTCTCAAGAGTTCAAGTACTAGTCGGAGGTGTTGCTCATGCTCTTCTTCGCTCTTAGAGTAGATGAGGATATCATCTATGAAGACGATAACATACTTATCCAAGTACGGCTTGCAGACACGATTCATGAGATCCATGAACACGGCAGGTGCATTGGTTAATCCGAATGGCATCACGAGAAACTCATAATGACCATAACGAGTTCTAAATGCAGTTTTCATCACGTCACTTTCCTTCACCCTCAACTGGTGATAACCGGATCGCAAATCGATCTTTGAGTAAACGCTCGATCCTTGTAGTTGATCAAAAAGATCATCAATTCTAGGAAGAGGATACCGATTCTTGATTGTCAATTTGTTGAGTTCACGGTAGTCGATACACATACGGAAGGATCCATCCTTCTTTTTCACAAACAACACAGGTGCGCCCCAAGGCGAGAAACTTGGTTGGATAAATCCTCGATCAAGTAGTTCTTGTAGTTGGCTTTGTAATTCTTGCATCTCGGAAGGTGCGAGTCTATAAGGTGCGCGAGCTACAGGTGTAGCTCCTGGTACTAAATCAATCTGAAACTCTACTGCTCTCTGCAGCAGCAATCCAGGCAATTCCTCTGGGAAGACATCGGAAAATTCGTTCACAATTCGAACGTCATTCACGCTCTTCACCTCAGTTTCTACCGCTTTCACATGTGCTAGGACAGCAAAACGTCCCTTCTTCATGATCTTTTGCGCTTTCACGCAACTAATGAGGTTCAACTTCGAGGTACATCTCTCTCCATAGATGATCAGTGGCTCACCGTCTCCTTGTGGTATGCGAAATACTTTATCTCCATAAATAATATCAGCCCTTATCTTACTCAACCAATCCATACCAACGATCACGTCAAAACTTCACAGTTTGATAGGTATCAAATCAATTTCAAAATCTGCACCAGCTATGTTGATAATAGCTCCACGACTAATATGGTCAACCTTTTCAAGTTTTCCATTGGCGACCTCGACAAGCATACTCTCTTTTAACGGGACTAACGACCAATTAATCTTATCGCAAAAATGTCTACATACATAACTTTTATCCGCACCAGTATCAAACAAGACAGAAGCTAAAAGATTGTTGATTGTGAATATACCTGTCACCAAGTCGGGATTATCGTGTGCATCCCTTGCATTAACATTAAAAGCTCTACCACGGGGTGGTCCGCCATCTTTTCGCTTGTTTGGACACGCATTTCTGAAATGATCCGTCTGTCAGCATTCGTAGCACTTCCTTGGCCCTGTGGGGTTTGGCTTCCCATTCAAAGTGGTGACCTTGTAGTCTTTTCCAACATGCCCAGACCGTTGGCACTTCTCGCAGACAACATTGCAATACCCAGTGTGGTGTTTGTAACACCTCTTACATTGAGGTAGGGTTCCTTTGTAGTTTGGATTGGAGTTGTTGTTGGGATTGAGGTTTCCACCGTTGTTGTTTCCTCTGAAACCCTCATGTCGTTTCGCCGAGTTTTGATCATAGTTCATTCCCCTGTTGTTGTTGTTGTTGTTGTTGTTGTTGTTGTTGTTGTTGTTGTTGTGGTTATCCCATTTGCGTTTCTCACTAGTACCCGCTTCAGACTTAGCCTTCTCCGGCTCATCAATAATGATTTGGTTCATGAGAGTTTGCGCCTTGCGCATTGCTTCGGGGACATTTGGTGGTTTGGATGAGGTGACGTTTCCCTTGATGGACTTAGGGAGTCCCCAGAAGTACCTTCCCATTCGTTTGAATTCCGGGGTGACCATTGTTGGACACATCAGGGCTAGTTCCAAAAATCTCCCGTTGTAACCTTCAAAGTCGTTCCCAACGGCCTTTAACTGCATGAATTCGATTTCCATCTTCTGGATCTCGGTTCTCGGACAATACTCATCAATCATAGCCGCTTTGAATTCCTCCCATGGCGTAGCATACGCCTCATCAATACCTTGTGCATGTGCCATTGTGTTCCACCATGTGAGCGCGCCGTCAGACAGCGTGCAAGAAGCAAATTTGGTTTTGTTGTCCTCCGAACAGTTGCTAACTCGGAATACTGATTCAAGTTTCTCGAACCATCTGGTGAGACCAACCGGTCCCTCAGTGCCACTGAAGTTGTGTGGTTTACAGCTCTGGAATTCCTTGTAAGTACACCCATTTCGAATGGGCTGCATAACCGGTGGTGGTGGCGGTGGAGCTTGGGGTTGCATTTCCGCAATGGCTGCGGCTCCACGTTCTTGGATCATCTCTTCAATTTGAGCAGCAGTAGGTGTGGATCGACCGTTAACCATGGTGTTCTAAACAAAAATTTTGACTCAAGTCAAAATTCAGTATTCAAATAGTAATAATACAGTATATAGTAACCAACATGGAATCAAAACATCACATGTTATTAAATAACGCATCTAGGTACAAATACCACAGAATCATCGTACAGAACATCGTGCAAGAATTAAATAACGCAAAGTTCCATTAATAATAATAAGTTGCATACATCTGAATAAGTTCGTACAATACATGAGTAATACAATAAATTACAACTAGATTACATAATGAAATCTATATACAAAAGCCCTACGGTGAAGGTGGGTGAAGGATGTCCATAACCTGAGACATCTGCTCCTCAAGCTCAGCTACCCGAGCTCGGAGGATCTCCACCTCCCTTGTCAATTCCTCGACTGTGGGAGATGGTGGGGCAGGCGGTGCCGGCGGTGCAGGTGTTGCCGGTGGTGAAGGTGGTGCAGACCTCACGAAACGAGGTGCAGACGTTCCGGCTCCAGAAATAGTCAGTACGTAATGGGGTGCCTTACGTATCTGTGGGTCGGCAGGGTACGACCCAAGCCGTTTACGAGCAGTAACCCTACGACGTCGACCAAACGCGTCAGTGAAGGCTGGTCCTCCGTTGATCCCCGGAATGATGGTACCGTCGAAGCGATATCGCTTCTTCGGCGGGGTGGAGGGTGGCTGAATAGGTATATCAGCAGGGTCCTCATCATCACTGGAGTCGTCTGAGGAGGTGTCGTCGGATGAAGCATCAGTGGATGACGGGTCGTTCGAATCATGTGATGGTGGCACTGGTGGCTGAACTAGCAGTCCGTGGGCGGCCATCATCTGTCTGTATCTGAATGGCGGAATCGGCACTAAACGTCCATTAGGAGTGCATCGGCACGACATGCGCATATGGTTACGGAATGGCCCTTCCCCGAACTCCGCGGGAATCACAACACCACCGATGCGGGGCTGTGGCTCCGAGGGTCCGGGAGCAGACGGAGCTGGAATCTCCGTAGGGTATACGTGTCCGTCAATAGTAGCCACTGGTGCAGGCGCCTGGCTGCTAGTCCCGGAAGATGAAGTGCCGGGGTCACTCGTGGGTAGCGGGATCGGTGTGTCGGCAGCAGCAGCAGGTGGGGTGGCTGACGAGTCTAAACTGCCCAAAACGATAGAAGGTGGAATATCCGACATCTGAACAAGGAAAAATAAATATTTCATGTCAGTAAGTCATAACGCAAGCACGTATTAGGCCAACAGTTTAAATCATGTATAACAATAAGTAGCATGGAAATAATAACGAATCGTACAGAAGTAGCATGCAATCGAAAGCAAGTGATATCATACAGTAGTGAAATCATGTAGTAGCATACGGCATATAGCAGTAAAAGCAAGCAGCAGCATGCAGTAAGTTCAGTAGAAACACGTAAACTAGCAAGTTGTAGATTAGTCCTATTAGTGAATTCTACTCGGGTCGGTCTTAGACTCACTAATGCAACCTAATTCCCTACAACCAATGCTCTGATACCAAATGTGATGCCCCGTACAAAACCATCGTGTACGAATCATCAACAACAAGATCATTACAAGGTTAAGTACTATATGCTGTAATAAAAGAAGTTGCATTCACGATAAAAAGATGACGTCATAACCGACGTCAATTGTTTTACACCAACAGTATGCTTCTACGAATAGCAAGCATGAATAAATGTATGTGACCCTTAGGTCGTTACAAAATATAGTTTCAAATGTATTAAAGTTTGAATGCAAGATAAATAGTTCATGCGGTGATAACACTAGAGCAGCGGGTGTCTACGGCAAGACTAGTACACAGCGGAAGCTAACCTCAAGCACCTGAGAAAAACATGCTTAAAGACGTCAACACAAAGGTTGGCGAGCTATAGTTTAAGTATAACAGTATGTAAGGTAGGCCACGAGATTTCAGTGCTACAAGAGCGTTTCAAAATAGTATGATAAAGTATATGTTAACCGTGGGCACTTGGTAACTAACTTAACGTTTATACCCCCTGAAAGTACACTTGGCAAGTGCGTATGTTTATAAAGTATTAAACACTCGTTAAATGCTAGCGCTACTAGCCCGAGTGGGGATGTCAAACTCTATGGATCCATATCTAAGATTCGCGTTCACCGGTTCAAAAACCAATGACTAAACGTTACCGGGCTAAAGGGAATGTTTCTGCCATTATATAACCCACACATATATAAGTTTAAGTACTCGTGCCTAGTATGTAAAACATAAAATCTGCATGTATTCTCAGTTCCCAAAATAAGTTAAAGTAAAAAGGGAATGCTATAACTCATAATGATAAAGTAGCGGTAAAGTATGACTCGGAAAGTAAGCAAGTAATGAAGGTTGTTCAAACGGGTCCTCAACCTAAGTCAAATAGTACTAAGTCAGTAAATCGTCCGAAAAGGTTTAAAAGTATGTAAATAAGTTCTTAAAGGTCATCATCATTCATCATCAAACAAAAGGTGTAAAGTAGGTTTCGTTCATGAAAGTAGTTTAAAACAAAAGCTGACTTCGATCAGTCATCACGGCATTTACCCTTACTGAATTAAGGTAAGACCAGTGGCCATGGCTCCGTATATAAGTCCTTTAAGTGTGTTAAAATTTACAGAAGCAAACTCATCTTCGTTTGACCGAGGCGACGGTCTAAGTGCGAGTAGGTCAGAAATTTCTGCACAACGTTAAAAGGACATAGTGACGATCGGAGGGCCATAAATCCTAAATCGTAACTCGGATCAAGTCGAGTCCTATATGAAAAGTTATTTACTCGAAAAGATCTATTTGAAAATCAAGGTTACAGTAGCCCAGGTGTATTGGTATGTAACAGAAACCAGAAAACAGTAGGTAGAAGACAGAAAGCAGAAAAATAATGGGTTCCGGTGAGTTTGGTGCTTGATGTTCATCATGGTTCTCATCCTTGATGCCTATAGCTTCAAGTGTACAACTCATTGATGTGTTTAAATCATCTTTATCATGGTTTGACCATCATAACCCAAGTGTAAGTCTAAGACATGAAGCACAACTCATTTAAGTGTTGCAAGTGTTTTGATGAACCAAAGTTACATCAAAGTCTTAGATCTAACACATACATAAACTTTAAAAGTAATATTGAACTACAAACTTGAAAGTAAACTTATGAAATCAAGATCTTAAGATGTAGAACATAGTTCTTAGTTTGATCTTGAAGATCCAAGACTCAAAAGTCTAGATCTAACATAAGTGTACAAAGTTATAATTAAAGAAAGCTTATTTGTGTGTTCTTGAACTTTCAAAGTTAACTTTTAGTTCAAGATTAATGAGATCAAAGTTAACTATTAACATTTGACCAACAAGAACATAAATCATGGAATTAAAGTGCAAGTATAAGCTAAGTAATGAGTTCATGGGTTGCATACTTTAAAGATTCAAACCAAAGTTTGATCTTTAAGAAAGTAAACTTTAAAGTTTACTAACATGAATTACAAGTATGATTTCATAACACATGAACTTAAGTCTTTGAAACTTTAAAAGTATAACATAAACTAGTAAGTTTATGTTCTTGAGTGTTCTTGTAAATACAAGATAAATGAAGAATCAAACTAGTAAGTTTGATCTTGTAACTTGTAAGTAATAATTAATCAATGAACAAGTAAGTAAATAATAACCAAAGATAAGTAACAACAACAAAAGAATGATGATGATATGTGTTGTATGGTTCGGTTTTTGTAAGAAAAGAAGAAGAGAAAATAAGTTCCATTTACTTACAAGAAAGAAAGAAACCTTGGGAGAAAAATGAGAGAAGTTACAAGTATTTTTTTTGTGTGTGAAAGTGAAAGCAAAATGCTAGCAAGTGAGTAATGAAAAAAAAAGTTTGAACTCCCCTTGTAATACCCCAAAACCGTCAGCCAAGAAGTGGGGAAGGGAGGAGAGAGTTATTCCTTGGTCACTTGTATGTAAAGCTTGAAAAAGTTGGTTAATGGATGGCCATGCATGGGGATTGTATGTTAACTAGATTCCTTAAGTCTTTAACTAACTAGTTAAGTTCAAATGGATTATTTACATGTATGTATGGGCTAACTAGTCCACTTAAGGGTGTAGGGTGGGCTTTATAAGCCCATGTTCAATTAAAAGCCCAAGTATGTATGCAGTTAACAAGTTTATCCAATTAAAAGCCCAAGTAACTAACTAACAACTTTAGTTAAATAAAATGATTAATAAAACTTAATCATGAACATAATAATACTTGAAAATATTATTCGTGTAAGTTTCGTGTGTCACAAAGACGTTTCGGGCAATTAAAGTCAAGTACGTTTAGTCATGGCAACATGTAAATGTAATAACATACATTTGTTTAATCACAAGTATTATTAATAATTATTATTAATAAATAAACGTTGGAAAATCCAGGGTCGTTACACAATATAATTCTTACAACGGGGGATAATGCGTACGCAATGCAAAATCATCCCTTCGAGGGTAGCTGAAACGGGGGCTAATGCGTACGCAATGCAAAATCAACCCTCTGTTACCAACTACAAAGTCCACTATAATACAATACAATACATCGGGGGCTAGTGCGTGCGTGCAATGCAAAATCATCCCACCGATGGTAGTTAAAACGGGAGCTAATTCGTACGCAATGCAAAATCATCTCTCCGTTAACTACTAAATTGAACCTCTGAATCCAAATAATAATAATACTATTAATACTTATAGTACTAGGAATAATAATAATACTAATAATCCTAATCATAATCATAATAATAATAGTGGTACTAAAATGATAATTTATTAATGAGAATAACATTAATAATACTTATAGTGATAATAATAATAATAATTGTTATATCACTTATTATGATACTAATAATAATTATCATAATACTTAATATAGTAATAGTAACAATAATAATAACAACAATGATAATAATAACACTAATAACACTAATAACCAATTCATAATAATAATAATAATAATAATAATAATAATAATAATAATAATAATAATAATAATAATAATAATTATTATTATTATTATTATTATTATTATTATTATTATTATTATTATTATAATAATAATTATAATAATAATAATAATAATAATAATAATAATAATAATAATAATAATAATAATAATAATAATAATAATAATAATAATAATAATAATAATAATAATAATAAAAACTTGGAACTACCTTAAGATAGGCCTTTTTAAAAAAAATAACAACCAAGCTGGGACTCGAACCCGCGACCTCTCGCCAACCCGAACCAACACACAACCACTCGACCATTTCCATTTCTCTGATTTAAACTGGATCCTAATATACATAGCCAGTTTATTTTTCTGGTTCCTTTTATTCATCTTCTTCATCACAGTTACGATCGACCAACACCCCAATAATCATAATAGTATATATACAGTTTTGACTAGTACATGGGTTCAAAACAGGAATCAATCGTTTGCTGAGCTTGTGAAAAGAAAGAAAAAATAAATAAATGGCAGGAGGTACTGGACTCGCGAACAAGGAATTGAACTTAAAGTTTGATTTTGAAAGTGAGGCTGTTTGAGACCACAATCATAACATGAAAAAAGTCGAATTTATCTCCTAGAAACTTTCTGAACACTCAATTGAACCTAAACCTTAACAGAAAACTCGAATTCGATCATAGAACGTTGTTTGACTTTTTATTCCTTAAACTTTGACTTTGAAATTAGAACGCGATAAAAGGAATTGGAACATGTAATTTTGCAGATAGTTTGGCTAAAAGATTCCTAACATCATGGCATTTACACATTTTGAAATTGTTTCGAAATCGAGCATTTTGAATTTATCCTCCAAGAACAGAGGTTATTGAATAAAATAAAAAGAATTTGAATTAATTACAATTCGATTCTGTAAAAAAAATATATACTGTAATTGATACAGAGAATGGAGAAGACGAATTGAATTCCTCAGTATGATTGAGGATTCGAATGTTTTATGGTGAGAAAGGGGTCGATATAAATAATGTACTCAGAAGTAAAATAAAAAAATAAAACTAGATATAGATTGATAACCGAATTTTGTTGTGTTCCTGAGATTGATATCTTTGATTCGTACTAATTTGCTAAAGAAAGACCAATCTAACACAGTAGGATTGTTATAGGTACTGAATCCAACTCATATTCGTCGATTTTTCTTTTAAATAATATTAATATTAATAATAATTCTATTAATAATAAATTCTAATAATACTGATTTATTATTAATAATAATAATATTATTAATTATCATGATAATAGTTAGAATAATGATATTAATAGTTATAATAATTTTTATAATAATATTATTAATGATAATATTAATAAGTTGTATTCTTTTCATAATAATAATAATGGTAATATATAATAATAATAATAATTCTTAATAAATATAACTACAATAATAATATTCTTAATATAAATATTAATAATACAAATTTATATTATAATAGTAATAATAATAATATTATTACTAATGATTATGATAACAATTACTATAATCTTTATAACAATATTATTATTAATAGTAATATTACTAACAATAATAATACTATATCAATTTTTATATATCTATTTTCATATCTATTTATTACACTAGTATTGTTATTAATATTAAAAGTAAATACAATATTATTACAACAACTATATTTAATATATTGGTATTACATATAATGTATCTACCTATTATATAATAATGTGTATATAATAATGAAAATATAACAAATTACATGTTTCTATTTTTATATAATACTATTAATAATATTGATATTAATAGTAAAAGTAATAATAATATTATAACAAATATATTTTTAACTTGTAATTACATTTAATATTTTTAATATCAGAATTTAGTAATCATGTAACATATTATAATATAATATTTATTATTTATATTTATATATTACATATATATAGATTTGTAACAACTTTTTATCGTCTATATGTATTTTCAAATAATTAACTTTGATAATCAAATTACATTTTATTATTTCAATTTATTATATAACTTATATATATACACATAAACATATATATATATATATATATATATATATATATATATATATATATATATATATATATATATATATATATATATATATATATATATATATATATATATATATATATATATATATATATATATATATATATATTTATTTATTTACAGCTATTGTTCGTGAATCGTCGGGAATAGTTAAAGGGTAATTGAATACATGAACATAGTTCCAAAAATTTTCAAGACTCAACATTACAGACTCTGCTTATTGTATCGAAATCATATAAAGATTAAGTTTAAATTTGGTCAGAAATTCCCGGGTCATCACAGTACCTACCCGTTAAAGAAATTTCGTCCCGAAATTTGAGTGAGGTCGTCATGGCTAACAATAAAAATGTTTTCATGACGAAAATGAGTTGATAAATAGAGTTTTATCATTATTGGGTAATATAGATAAAACGATGCGATTATTCGAAGCGTACGAATGAAACTATCACTAAATAGTGAAATGAGAAAGATAAGTTTCCTCATACTTTTGACTAGTCATGGTTAAATTCCGGAATTCAAGGGATTTAAAAGAAAATCTTTGAAATCTATAAGATTTGATTCTTCGATGAATAAGGAAATTAGGTACTCTTTAATTAAATGCGATGATATGTCTTAATTGTTTTGTCTGATATTTCACTATAAATTTACCTTTTCCGTTCTATTATTTTCACCACCCCTATACTTTCTTCCTTAGTTCATACATCAAAAGATTGTGAAAATGCTTAATCCAGTTCTAATCCTTGATATTTTCCTAATTATTATTTCTGTCATCCTTCTTTTCAATCTTCCACCAGAAAAATCTGTTTACTTCTACTATTACCTTGGGGTGATGCTATTCTTAATTATACCGTGTCTTTATATTGCTATTCATATTAATATCCACGGTTTGTAATTTATATGTTGTTATCGGGCTTTATATTTTCTCTTATATTCTGGAGCTCTTTGCCTTTTTATTATCTTCCCGATTTCTAGTAAAGCAAGTAACGGTCTAGAATTCGTAAGTATGGAGTTTCGAATGAACTTAATGTTCTAAACAAGAAAGAACGAAATCGCATGATTTGATTTGTCAAATTACCAGAAGCACTGAGAATAGAACTATCAAGAATATACTTTCTTGATATGTTCATAAGTTAAGCAGAATGAAAGAGTTATGTAACATGGCACATGATGACGTTATGATCTGTGAATCATCACGTCCCATTAGAAACTCAGCATGACTTACTGTAATATAATCACATTGATCAAGTGTCATTATATTATACTAACTCATGCATCAAGTTCCAACACTACTTCAAAATGATTCATAATTCAAACTTGAATTTTAGAGAAATTTAGAAACTAAAGTAGTTTCCTCTATGATGTAATATAGATAACACGAAGAGATAAATAATTTCGGACGAGAATATTTATGAAAATATCTTCAGAAATATCGAAGATATTTATGATGATATTTTGGAATTTCTAAGTTCGATGGATGATGAAGAAAGATTTTCCGCAAGATTTTAACATGAGTAAGGAGCAAGATATTCGCTGAAGATTTCATTGGATCCAGAATTATCTGGATTCTTTGAATATATGGTATGGTCTTTGTATTTGGCCTTGGTCTCCTTCATGGTTTGCTCAATCTGTTTTTCAGTACCAAATTTTTTATCGAGCGTTCCTAACACTCCCTTCTTTATCATCAAACTTTTGGCCGTTTAGACCATCTATAATTTTTTTGTTTCCTCTGCATTTAATGCTACGATATCTGAATCATCGGTTGTCAATTCGAGATGGTTTTAGGAGAATTGTGTTTTTAGATGATTAAACGCTAATGGTAATATAGTGGAATATAAAAGGTTCTCCGGTAACAATAAAAGAGCATGCATATATATCAAAGTTATAATAAGGTTTATTCGAATGAAAAGTCGAAATTGATTTGATGAAGCTGTGACAAAATTGGCTAATTTAGGAAGGGATTGCAAAGTTATTTTTGGTAATAACAACGCCAAAGGAGCTAGCACAGATACGTGTTAAACGATTACTCAGTTTCTGAGAGTTTTTCGGGTGCATAACTATATGCATAAATCTTTCCTTCCGTAGATGAAGTGTGATTGGTTCATCCTCTCTATTGAGATGTTTTCAAGAATCATGAAAGGTTTGAACGCAGATTGTAATCGTCAAGATACAAATGAGGTTAAGATGAGATCA
This sequence comes from Rutidosis leptorrhynchoides, assembly GCF_046630445.1. NCBI lineage: Eukaryota > Viridiplantae > Streptophyta > Magnoliopsida > Asterales > Asteraceae > Rutidosis > Rutidosis leptorrhynchoides. The sequence continues at coordinate 197,701,562 of NC_092343.1, forward strand.
AGTGGCAAACTTGAAGAAATGTTTAGTTTCATATGTTGTAATCAATATTTTAATTCATTTTAATTGTCCAATTTTATTAGTCCACAGTCGATAGTCCACAGTTAACAGTCCAATAATTCATATATAGTTTAATATATAATATTCGAATTAATTAATACGTATCGTGACCCGTGTACATGTCTCAGACTCGATCACAACTCAAAGTATATATATTATTGTAGAATCAACCTCAACCCTGTATAGCTAACTCAAGCATTACTGCATATAGAGTATCTATGGTTATTCCAAATAATATATATAGATGCGTCGATATGATATGTCAAAACCTTGTATACGTGTCCCGATATTTAAAGTGCGTAAAATAAATAACAGAAATTAAATGACAATAAATAAAATTGCGAGAATTAAAATTGCGAAAAATAAATTGCCATAAATAAATTGCGATAAATAAATTGCGATAAATAAAATGTAATACAGAATTAACAGTTAGCTAGGAACAGTTAGCTAGGATTTTGTTAGCGTGGATTCTTAACAAAATTTCTCATAGTTAATTTGTTTGTTTCTAACAAATTTTATTTTGTCAAATGTTTTCTTCATTATGCCACTTGTTGGATTCTGATAGGTCAAAATCCAAATATGAAATTGAATGAAAATGGTTATTCTGTGGTGAACGGATTCGTATAGCTGTGGATGTAAGTAGGATAGTAAATGACTGTTGAATCAGATTTGAAGAATGTACAATGTAATTTATTAATGTGAAATCTAAATATTCCTCGGGTATTACCTACCCGTTAAAATATTTTCATCATTAACAGTTTGTACGAAGAATTTTTAATTACAATCTTTATGAAAATATATATACAAATATATTTTCTTCAGATGTAATCATGGATTTAATGAGTTAATATGATATTAAACTCATTTGATTTACCTTTAGAACAAGAATATATATTCTCTAAAACACTAGAGATTACATAATCATCATGTCGAACGAAGATTAAGGATGTAGAACAATACGTAGAACGGTGATTATACTCGAGGTACAGAATGAGATGTTGAGGCATAGATTGTTGATGGTACTGGTGCTGTTATTGATGGTACTGTTGGTGCCGGTGATATTGCTGAAGCTGGTAATTTTTGCACCATATTCTCCAAATTGATTACTCGAGCGCGAAATTCGTTGACTTCTTCTATTATTTCGGGATGATTGTCAGTCGGAACGAGTGGATGAATAAGTTGTAGAATTTTAGATAGATTATAATCGTGACGAGATATCCTGGAAATAAGGGTGAAAATGGTGTTTCGGCCTGATTTGTCGGTAAGTGTTTCAGGTTCTTTGCCAAGAAGGAAATTTGGTTGGTGGAAAGGATTTGACTTCTTATCGTTTCCATTGATTAAGTCGACTACGAACTCATCAGATGAATTGGGGATGAATGATTGGTTGATTCATTCTAGTGACGCATGCTTTCGGAGCTCAGGTGGATATCCATATCGGAATAGCTGTCGGAATCCGAGGAATTCGAAGTGGTTGAGGGATTCATCTCGTACGATCAGATGAAGGATTTTCGATAAGAAATAGATTATAGGATGTAGATTAGTACCCTGCAATACATAATTTACATATGCATATATAATACTAAAATCCCATAAGTTACGGAGGAATCTACGAAAGTTGTCAGGCAAAGGTAACAATAACAGATACACTAAGATTTGAATTTATCTATACACTGTCTATGCAATATAGGCAGTAAGACGTGTCTAGCCTTTAAGGATGATAAGAAAATAATTTTCGACACTAAATGATAAGCAAAACTTTTGACATGCAGACACGGTCGAAGTCCAGACCCACTAATGCATCTAAACAACTATCAGTTAGACACACTAATGCAAGACCTGGTTCGCTAAGACCACCGCTCTGATACCACATGTCATATGTGGGGACGCATCCCACTCAGTGCCTTCCCAGCTAATCACCTGGTGACCACTGAGCGTACCTCAGACACTGATTTTACAGCCCTGCCTCTCGGCAAAACGAACCATATTCGGACCGCGAGGAGTAAGAGCCAATGCTTCATCACAGGTAACACTGTGAGAACCCCCTCTACGATTAAGCCGACGACACAGCTTAAATCAGCTCTAATACCAACTCTAATGACCTGTCCTAATCCATCTGGACGAATACATTACAATTGGTTACATCGCGAGGTACTTGACCTCTATATGATACATTTTACAAACATTGCATTCATTTTTAAAAGACCAAGTTTCATTACATTGAAAGTTGACGGCATGCATACCACGTCATAATATATCCAACTATAATTGACTTAATAATAATCCCGATGAACTCAATGACTTGAATGCAACGTATTTTGAAATATGTCATGTATAATTCCAAGTAATATCTCTAAAATGAGCAAATGCACAGTGGAAGATTTCTTTATTATCTGAGAATAAACATGCTTTCAAGTGTCAACCAAAAGGCTGGTGAGTTCATTAGTTTTTCATAATCAATCATTTTCAATAATATAATAGACCACAAGATACTCATAATTAGAAAACAATCTGTGCAGGTCTATTCCTGCAGTAAAATCATTCATATGAAGAACACCGGAACCTTTCAAACAACTCACCAACGGTAGCTAATGCGTAGTGTAATGACAAAATCATCTCACCGTGGTAGTTAATACAATATAATTCTTACAACTGGGGCTAATGCGTGAACAATGCAAAATCATCCCTCCGAGGGTAGCTGAAACGGGGTCTAATGCGTACGCAATGCAAAATCATCCCTCCGTTACCAATTACAAAGTCGACTATAATACAATACAATACATCGGGGGCTAGTGCGTGCGTGCAATGCAAAATCATCCCACCGATGGTAGTTAAAACAGGAGCTAATGCGTACGCAATGCAAAATCATCTCTCCGTTAACTACTAAATCGAACCTCTGAATCCAAATAATTCTATCATAGAATGTAGTTTTGAATATTTGTGTCTATTTCGTCAATCATTTATAAAAGCAGTTCATGTATTCTCAGTTCAAAAATATATATCAAAAGCATTTAGGAAACAGTTATAAAAACAGCGCATGTATTCTCAGTCCCAAAAATGTAAAGAGTAAAAGAGAATCAAATGAACTCACAATAATGTATTTTGTAGTAAAAATACATATGACGATATTGAACAATGCAGAGTTGGCCTCGAATTCACGAACTTATATCATTTGTATATTATTAATATACATAATTGTAATCGAGTAAATTTCTATATATTTAATGTATTAATTATATCATTTTATATTAATAATCTATATATGTCTAATATATTCTTTTTGTATATGAAAATATTGATTTTATTATGTTATTTGTATCAAATATATTTGCATATATATATATATATATATATATATATATATATATATATATATACATATATATATATATATATATATATATATATATATATATATATATCATTTGTTTGTTAAAACTAGTAATTATAATGATACTAAAATTTTATTAATATTGGTAATAATGATAATAATTATAGTACTTAATATCATTAATAAAGGTAATAATGTTAACAACGCTATTAGGGATAAATATCATAATATTAATAATAATAATTGTAAAAATATTAATCTTACTGTTACTGATAGATATGATTAAGGATGTTAATATTTATATAATAATATTCATTAATAAAACTACTTATAATGATACTTATAGTAATAATAATATAATTGTAGTGATTATAATGATGATAATAATAATAACGATTATAATACTTGTAACTGTGATAATAATAATAATAATAATAATAATAATAATAATAATAATAATAATAATAATAATAATAATAATAATAATACTACTACTAATAATACTTATAGTACTAGGAATAATAATAATACTAATAATCCTAATCATAATCATAATCATAATAATAATAGTGGTACTAAAATGATAATTTATTAATAAGAATAACATTAATAATACTTATAGTGATAATAATAATAATAATTGTTATATCACTTATTATGATAATAGTAACAATAATAATAACACTAATAACCAATTCATAATAATAATAATAATAATAATAATAATAATAATAATAATAATAATAATAATAATAATAATAATAATAATAATAATAATAATAATAATAATAATAATAATAATAATAATAAAACTTGGATATACCTTAAAATATGCCTTTTTAAAAAAAATAACAACCAAGCTGGGACTCGAACCCGCGACCTCTCGCCAACCCGAACCAACACACAACCACTTGACCATTTCATTTTCTCTGATTTAAACTGGATCCTAATATACATAGCCTGTTTATTTTTCTGGTTCCTTTTATTCATCTTCTTCATCACAGTTACGATCGACCAACACCCCAATAATCATAATAGTATATATACAGTTTTGACTAGTACATGGGTTCAAAATAGGAATCAATCGTTTGTTGAGCTTGTGAAAAGAAAGAAAAAAAAAATTAAATGGCAGGAGGTACTGGACTCGCGAAGAAGGAATTGAACTTAAAGTTTGATTTTGAAATTGAGGCTATTTGAGACCACAATCATAACATGAAAAAAGTCGAATTTATCTCCTAGAAACTTTCTGAACACTCAATTGAACCTAAACCTTAACAGAAAACTTGAATTCGATCATAGAACGTAGTTTGACTTTTTATTCCTAAAACTTTGACTTTGAAATTAGAACGCGATAAAAGGAATTGGAACATGTAATTTTGCAGATAGTTTGGCTAAAAGATTCCTAACATCATGGCATTAACACATTTTGAAATTGTTTCGAAATCGAGCATTTTGAATTTATCCTCCAAGAACAGAGGTTATTGAATAAAATAAAAAGAATTTGAATTAATTACAATTCGATTCTGTAAAAAAAAATATACTGTAATTGATACAGAGAATGGAGAAGACGAATTGAATTCCTCAGTATGATTGAGGATTCGAATGTTTTATGGTGAAAAAGGGGTCGATAGTAATAATGTACTCAGAAGTAAAATAAAAAAAATAAAACTAGATATAGATTGATAACCGAATTTTGTTGTGTTCCTGAGATTGATATCTTTGATTCGTACTAATTTGCTACAGAAAGACCAATCTAAAACAGTAGGATTGTTATAGGTACTAAATTCAACTCCTGTTCGTCAATTTTTCTTTTAAATAATATTTATATTAATAATAATTCTATTAATAATAAATTCTAATAATACTGATTTATTATTAATAATAATAATATTGTTAATTATCATGATAATAGTTAGAATAATGATATTAATAGTCATAATAATTTTTATAATAATATTATTAATGATAATATTAATAAGTTGTATTCTTTTCATAATAATAATAATAATGGTAATATATAAAAATAATAATAATTCTTAATAAATATAACTATAATAATAATATTCTTAATATAAATATTAATAATACAAATTTATATTATAATAGTAATAATAATAATATTATTACTAATGGTTATGATAACAATTACTATAATCTTTATAACAATATTATTATTAATAGTAATATTACTAACTATAGTAGTACTATATCAATTTATATATATCAATTTTCATATCTATTTATTACACTAGTATTGTTATTAATATTAAAAGTAAATACAATATTATTACAACAACTATATTTAATATATTGGTATTACATATAATATATCTACCTATTATATAATAATGTGTATATAATAATGAAAATATAACAAATTACATGTTTCTATTTTTATATAATATTGTTAATAATAATATTGATATTAATAGTAAAAGTAATAATAATATTATAACAAATATATTTTTAACTTGTAATTACATTTAATATTTTTAATATCAGAATTTATTAATCATGTAACATATTATAATATAATATTTATTGAATATTTATTATTTATATTTATATATTACATATATATATAGATTTGTAACAACTTTTTATCGTCTATATGTATTTTCAAATAATTAACTTTGATAAACAAATTACATTTTATTATTTCAATTTATTATATAACTTATATATATACACATATACATATACATATACATATATATATATATATATATATATATATATATATATATATATATATATATATATATATATATATATATACACGTATATATATATATATATACACACGTATATATATATATACACACACACATATATATATATATATATATATATATATATATATATATATATATATATATATATACACACACACACACACACACATATATATATATATATATATATATATATATATATATATATATATATATATATATATATATATATATATATATATTTACAGCTATTGTTCGTGAATCGTCGGGAATAGTCAAAGGGTAATTGAATACATGAACATAGTTTCAAAAAATTTCAAGACTCAACATTACAGACTCTGCTTATCGTATCAAAATCATATAAAGATTAAGTTTAAATTTGGTCAGAAATTCCCGGGTCGTCACACTCTAAGCACAGCGGAAGCAATCAATCACGAACCTGAGAATAAAACATGCGAGTAACTGCCAACAAAAATGTTGAGTGAATTATAGGTTTGATATTGCAAACAATAATCAATTTAAACCATAAAAATTTATGTTAGAAAACATAAAGACTTATTTTGGACCACAAAATTATATGTTCGAAAATATATAAAAACATTATTCCATTAACCCGTGAGCCACCTGGTAATCACTTAACCATTTCCATACCCTTACCAAACAACAATATACACTGAACAGGTGTATCTTCAAATAATTACGAAGTATTAATACATTCCGCTTATAAACTGCTAGCGCGACTAGCACGAAATGGGGCTGTCAGGCCCGATAGATCTATCCATATGATTCGAGTTCACCAGTAGAAACCAGTGATTATAATTACCAGATTAGGGAATATTTTTGTTTGACTCACAATGAATAGTTTAAACCAACTTCCACTTGTGTCCAAAATATAAAATAAATTGCATGTATTCTCATCCCAAAACATTTAAAATAGAAAAATGGGACTATAACTCACCTTAACGTAAACGAAGCAATAACACAGAAATGCGAACATCAAATGGTAAAGTGATCAAGAATGATCACAACGCCGACCTATAAATAAAGCAGGTCGATATAAATAACTAACTTAGGTCAAGTCTTAGTATGATAGCTATAGTACTTATTGCAAATAAGCATAGAACAACACTCGGTATGTTTCGGTATGATCAGGACAGCGTATAACACGTACTTTCTATTTTTAGAAAGTTTCTATTTTTAGCAGGTTTTTATTTTTGAAAAGTTTCTATTTTTGGAAAGTTTCTATTTTAGGAAAGTTTCCATATTTAGAAAGTTTCCATATTTATAAAGTTTCTATTTTTAGAAAGTTTATAAGTTAAGAAAGTTTCCTTAATTAGAAAGTCAACAAAAGTTAACTGAAAGTCAAAGTCAACCGAAAGTCAACTCAAAAGTCAACCTTGGTCAAACATAGTCAACATTAATTTTTAAGGTATAAGTTATAATAACAATATAAGTTATAATGTTATTTAAAGTCACATATGTATAATTATGTCATAACATAAGTTTAATTAAATTAAATTGAATTAATAAAGTTAACATAAGTTTAAATGATATAATTAATATAACATAAGTATTTAATTAATTAATTAAATATTAGTCATAACATAAGTATTATTAATTAATAATAAATTTTTAATCATATCATAAGTATTATTAATTAATAATGAATTATTAATCATGTCATAAGTATTTAATTATAATTATTAAACCATAAGTATTTAATAATTAAATAATAACTAAGTCTTATAATAATTAAATAATTAATTAATCCTTATTATAAGTCTTATTATAATAATCTCATAACATAAGTTTAATACTTACCATAAGTATTTTTATTAATAATAAAAGTATTATTAATCATAAGTTTAATTAAATGTTTAATTAAATCATAATGTAATTAATAAATGATATAATAAATATATATAAGTAACGATCCAACTCGTTATACAAACGAATACGCGTAATAAAAAAAATTATAAGCAGGGTGCGCGGCGCGCAGCCCCTTGTGTGCGCGGCGCGCACAAGGGCTGACAGCCCGCTGTCCAAAATGTTCAATTCTCGTTTAAAGATCTCCCACTTCCCGACACTTTTAGACGAAACGCTTTTCACATCATATTATAATAGTTAAAACTAGCACGTTTCAATGATAAAACAAGTTTTACGAAACCGGGCCCACATATGCCGAATTACGAATTTCGTACAAAATATAAGTTTCGACCACATTAGTTTAAATTCCAAACTACACTTTGAGCATGGTGTTTGGGGGTTAAACTACCCGAATTTTGATCAAACTTCAAAAAGCTATACGTCCAAAAGTTTCTCCTAACATAACGAAGCGGGATCACTAATCCAAACGAACGCCCTTACCCTTGTCTACGCCGGAGCCTATAAAAAAGGTAAACAACGAGAGGGTAAGCAAAACGCTTAGTGAATACAATAATTATACACATACATATATAATATACCTACTTGCAAACACTCACACAAATACCTCGTACACACTAGCATTTTAAATTAGCATACCATCTCAAAGTACAATGCTAAATCCACGATATCGCAAGCTAGCCCAAACAATAGCATATGACACGAACGATATAATATATGCTATACTACAACACATAACCATGGTTAACCAATCGTACAAGGAATGGTACTCGAATTTCCCATCGGTGTTCATAACAACCATTAGAGTACTTAACACGTCGTACACTAATCCCACGGGTGGCATCTTAACACGTCGATGCTTCACCCCGGGTGGCGTCTTAACACGTCGACACTTCACCCGTCATAGTTCTTACTTGGAGTGGCATCTTAACACGTCGATGCTTCACCCCGAGTGGTGTCTTAACACGTCGACACTTCACTCTTCATATTATTTGGGGTGGTATCTTAACACGTCAATACTTCACCCCGAGTGGTGTCTTAACACATCGACACTTCACTCACTACGTGAACGTGGTGTCTTAGCACGTCGACACTTCACATCTCACGGTACGCAAATAAATACATTATATACCTAAGCATATAATTATTCCACTCACCTTAACGGTTCGGTGACGGTTTTATACTTCCGCAAGGTTCAAAGCAAAGTACCTAATACAATAAGTACTCAATCAACACACAAACTAGTTGGACCAACCATCAACAATTTTCTTATGCGCATTTAATAGCCTACTTGCATTAAATGACTCATTTATATCAAAACCGCCCATTTAAGGTCAAGACCATCATAAATCACTAAAAGCTAGTGATTAAGGTCCAACAACACCAACTAATACACAATTAGGGTATTTCATACTCGTCTTTCCCAACTAGGTCAATTATTACCCATTTGACCATGTTAAAGTCAACACACCTATTTCGGGTCATCCACTAACCCAATTAACACCCATTTGCTTAATAACTAGGTGTGCTAGTAATTAACTAACCTTTTAATACTCATAACCACCAATTTGCACTTTGAAACCCTAGGTTAGTTACTACTGAGTCCTCATGACTCAATCTTACCCAAGAACACCCAAAATCACCAAATATGGGTTATATGTTCATCACTAACCCAAACCCTAACCATTAAACAAATTAAAATAATGAAATCAAGATTAGAGCATACCACCACAATCACAACGTAGCTAGTGATTAGATGAACAACTTTAATACACGCTCTTTGGCCCGAAATCAACTTCTTCCTCCTTGATTTGAGCTTTCTTTCTCTTAAAATGTTTCTCACTCCAGAACTTTAATTTAGAGAGATGATGTGGTTGGTGATAATGTTGAATGTGTTTCAACCACTAAACAACTGGCCATTACAACCCCAAACTCGTCCTTATGTGAAAAGACAACAATGCCCTTCATTTAACTTTAAATTAAAAAGCTGGAATTTGTGCACAGGGCTAGTGCGTGGCGCGCACACTTAACCCTGCACGGTGCGCACAAGGTTCTGGGCAGGTTCTGGCTTCTGTTTAATTGCACAATGAAACCCACACTCTATCTACCATATTTACACTGTTGTACAATAATAATTTAGGTCTTAAAACTCTCCCCCACTTGAATCGGAGCGCGTCCTCGCGATCCAAGCCGCATGACAAGATGGAAGATAAACTAACACAAACTCTTCGGGCTCCCAAGTAAACTCGGAACCTTTACTACGATGCCATTGAACTTTAAAAGTTCTCACCTCTTTATTTCTCAACCTTTTGACCTTCTCATCGAGTATAGCAATCGGCTCCTCAATATACTCTAACTTGTTATTTAGCTCAATCTTGTCTAATGGCACCCATGAAGAATCATCCGCAAGACACTTACGGAGATAGGAAACATGAAATGTGTTATGGATCCCCGCAAGCTCTTCGGGTAATTCCAAACGATACGCAACTTCACCAACACGAGCTAAAATTTTAAATGGTCCAATAAACCGAGGAGCTAACTTTCTCTGTTTTCGAAACCGAATAATACCCTTCTATGGCGAAACCTTTAGCATCACCATGTCACCTTCTTGGAACTCAATCAGTAGCCTACGTTTGTCGGCATATGACTTTTGCCTATCTTGAGCCGCTTTCAAATGAGTTCGAATCATCTCAATCTTACCATTTGTCTCCAAAACCAAATCGGTACTCCCGATTTCTCTTTTACCCACTTCACCCCAACAAATCCGAGTTCGACACCTACGCCCATAAAGCATCTCATAAGGTGGCATCCCGATACTAGTACGATAACTATTATTGTACGAGAACTCCATCAATGGTAAGTGCTCATCCCAACTACCCCCGAAATCAATAATACACGCCTGTAACATATCCTCCAATGTTTGATTCGTACGTTCGGTTTGACCATCCATTTGAGGATGGTACGCCGTGCTCATTCTCAATTGTGTACCCATATCTTCATGAAACTTATTCCAAAACCGAGATGTGAAACGAGTATCCCAATCCGAGATAATAGATATAGGAACCCCATGTCTCGATATCACCTCCTTGGTAAACAACTTCGACAAAGCCTCCGACGATATCGTTTCCCGAATGGGAAGAAACAAAGCACTTTTCGTCAATAGATCAACTATCACCCAAATCGTATCAAATTGGGTTCTCGCTGTCTTTGGTAACTTTGTAATGAAATCCATGGTAATGTGCTCCCATTTCCATTTCGAGACTTCCAACGGTTGTAACTTACCATACGGCTTTTGGTGCTCGGCCTTAACTTGCAAACACGTGACACATTGTTCAACATACATTACAACATCACGTTTCATGCCCGGCCACCAATACTCTTTCTTCAAATCGAGATACATCTTCGTTGCGCCCGGATGAATGGAATACTTTGATTTATGTGCTTCATCAAGTAGCACTCGTCGATAATCTCCCATTCTAGGCACCCACACTCTTCCTTGAAAAGACAACAAACCATGCAGACCTAAAGTAATAGACTCCGTTTGTCCCACGATTCGTTCCTCATGCTTATTGTTAACAAAAGCTTCAATTTGAATCTCACCGAGCTTTACAAGAAAATCGTTAGTAATAATCATGCGTAACGATCCTACTCATATCGCCGGATGTTGACTCTTCCAACTTAACGCATCCACGACCACATTCGCCTTACCCGGATGATAAAGTATTTCACAATCATAATCTTTTACCACATCCATCCACCTACATTGACGATAATTCAAGTCTCGTTGATCAAAAAGATGTTTTAAACTCTTATGATCCGAATAAATCGTACACTTGACATCGTACAAGTAGCGGTGCCAAATTTTCAACGCATGCACCACCGCCGCCAATTCAAGATCATGAGTCGAATATCTCTTTTCGTATCCTTTTAATTGTCGAGAGGCATAAGCGATGACCTTACCTCGTTGCATTAGAACACACCCAATCCCATTTAAAGAAGCATCACAATAAACCGTCATGTCTTCTACACCTTCCGCAACACTAAAACTGGAGCTTGAGATAACTTCTCTTTCAACAATTGTAAAGCAATTTCTTGCTCGTTTTCCCAATTAAATCTCGCGTTCTTCCTTGTCAACTTCGTCAATGGAGAAGCGATCTTAGAAAGGTCTTGGATAAACCGACGACAATAACCGGCCAACCCGAGAAAACTTCGGATTTTCGTAGGCATAGTCGGTCATCCCCAACTCTTTACTGTCTCAATCTTCCTCGGATCTACTTGAATACCATCTTTGTTCACAGTATGGCCAAGGAATTGAACTTCCCTTAGCCAAAATTCACATTTGAAGAATTTTGCATACAACTTATCCTTCCACAACGTCTTCAACACAACACGCAAATGATGTTCATGTTCCTTCATACTCTTCGAATAGACAAGTATGTCGTCAATGAACACAATCACCGACTTTTCCAACATAGGTTGGCACACTCGGTTCATAAGATCCATGAATGCCGACGGTGCATTCGTAAGACCAAAAGGCATGACTACGAACTCAAAATGCCCATAGCGCGTTCGAAAGGCCGTTTTCTCAATATCTTCCTCACGGACCCGCATTTGGTTATAGCCAGACCATAAGTCAATTTTAGAAAATAAGTCGCGCCTTGAAGTTGATCAAACAAATCGTCAATCTGCAGCAATGGATAACGATTCTTGATTGTCACTTTATTCAACTCCCGATAATCGATGCACATTCGCATACTACCATCTTTCTTCTTCACGAATAAAACCGGAGCGCCCCATGGCGAAGCACTCGGTCGGATGAAACCCTTTTCAAGCAACTCTTGGGTTTGGTTTAACAACTCTTGCATTTCCGTTGGTGCTAAACGATAAGGAGTTTTAGCAGTGGGAGTAGCACCCGGAACCAACTCGATGCAAAATTCAACTTGTCTTTCCGCTGGAACACCCGGTAATTCATCCGAAAAAACGTCTTCGAATTCACTAACCACTGGAATTTCACGAATGGATGGTGGCTCTTCATGAGTATCAACTACATGAGCAAGAAAAGTCATGCCACCACTAACAAGAAAACAACGTGGCCGTGCATAAGTGCATAATGGCACAAGTCTTCTCTGTCTCTCGCCATGAATAATTAACTCTCCCCCACTTGGGGTCTTCACACGAATAGATTTTTCATGGCATGCAATATCGGTCCTATAACGATCGAGCCAATCCATACCAATGACAATATTGAATTCACCCAAGGTCATCAGGATAAGATCAATTTTAAACGTTTCGGTACCAAACACAATATCACAATCATTACAAACATCAACCCCTAGCACCGTCTTACCATCCGCTATTTCAACTTCTACCGGATGACTTAACCTAGCTAGCAGTTTATCAAGCTTAGACACAAATCTTGGAGAAACAAACGATAAATTAGCACCGCTATCAAATAGGATCCTTGTCGGATTAGAGTTAACCATGAAAGTACCTGAGACAACTTCGTTGGATTGCTTGGCCTCATCATTAGTCATTAAATAATTTCGCCCCCGAGCCGTACCCATCGCTTTCTCCAACTTCTTAACATGATCACCCCGCAACTCAGGACATTCCGTCCTTCGGTGCCCTTCTTTGTTACAATTAAAATAAGTGAGTTTGTTTGTAGCGGATTGGTTCGGACAATCACGAGCCATGTGCCCCTTTTGTCCACAATTGTAGCACGAATAAGAAAACTCCCGAAAGCACTCTTCTTCACACTACCAACACTTTTGGAACCATTCTTGTTCTTCTTACTTGAAAAGTTCGATTGACTCGAATCCTCAAATTTTCTTTTGCCAAAAGTAAAACCACTCTTTCTCAAGACGAGCGCCTCAAAACCTTTGGCCATATCAAACAACTCATCAAAAGTCTTCACCGTGGCTACACTAATCTTTTCTTAATAGTTGTCGTTTAAAGTTCAATAAAAGTCTTCCTTCAACATTTTGTCATTCCCGACATACTCCGGAAAAAATTGGGTCTTTGACAAGAAAACGGATTTGAGAGTGTTCAAATCCATCGACCCTTGCCTCAAGGCACGCAACTCGTCCTTAAGTCTAGTAAGATTGGCAGAAGTTCGGTAATCTTTGAAAAATTCCGCCTTGAATTCATCCCAAGTGAATTCCATGCATTGCTCTTCACCATAAAGTTAGATTTTAGCGTCCCACTATAACTTTGCATCACCCCTTAACATGCTACAACCATACCTCGTCTTCTTATCAAGAAGGCATTCACAAGTACGAAAAGCCCCCTCCATATCGGAGATCCAACGGGCACTCTTAAGTGGGTCCCGTTCGCCTTCAAAGGTGGGAGGTTGAGAATCCTTGAAATTCTTATAAAAGAAGTCCCGCTTTCCAATATTATCTTCTTGTAGAATAACCTTCACTTGTTCCTTAACTAGATTGACTACTTGCTCGTCAATCGAATCTAGAAACATCTTCCTAACGTCCTCAAGGAAGGCCGTGTGATGCCTTTTCAAAATGGCCTCAACCTTGACCGTAAACTCGGAGTCCTCGCTCGTACCTCCTTCATTGGTATCATGTCCGTTTCTCATCTTAATTCTGTATAACGGAAATAGGTTAAACCATGAAACAAAAAGACATAACACATATATACAAATACAACTCACCGCCCTATCTTGCTTAACAATCATAGTACATCGCTTGTTTGACACGATTTGAACCCGTAACAATGTAGCAAATCATTGTTACGCGAGCACGTCGCATTAACTTGCTAGTACAACGTCTATCTCGCTTGATGATTGCAACACAACACAAAACAATTAGCGCATAGTTAGTTCACCTAAAGCTAGGCACTAACCAATCCCCGGTCCGACCCATCTCCTACAAGTCTCGCATAAAGCGCATACACAATAAATTCTAAGTCTAGACACCTATCTCAAGTCGCCTAAATCCCTTAGGCCATGCTCTGATACCACTTGTAACGACCCAACCCGTTATACAAATGAATACGCGTAATAAAAAAAATTATCAGCAGGGTGCGCGGCGCGCAGCCCCTTGTGTGCGCGGTGCGCACAAGGGCTGGCAGCCCGCTGTCAAAAATGTTCAATTTCCGTTTAAAGATCTCCCACTTCCCGACACTTTTAGACGAAACGCTTTTCACATCATATTATAATAGTTAAAACTAGCACGTTTCAATGATAAAACAAGTTTTACGAAACTGGGCCCACATATGCCGAATTACGAGTTTCGTACAAAATATAAGTTTCGACCACATTAGTTCAAATTTCAAACTACACTTTGAGCATGGTGTTTGGGGGTTAAACTACCCGAATCTTGGTCAAACTTCAAAAAGCTATACGTCTAAAAGCTTCTCCTAACATAACGAAGCGGGATCACTAATTCAAACGAACGCCCTCACCCTTGTCCACGCCGGAGCCTATAAAAAAGATAAACAACGAGAGGGTAAGCAAAACGCTTAGTGAATGCAATAATTATACACATACATATATAATATACCTACTTGCAAACACTCACACAAATACCTCGTACACGCTAGCATTTTAAATTAGCATACCATCTCAAAGTACAATGCTAAATCCACGATATCACAAGCTAGCCCAAACAATAGCATATGACATGAACGATATAATATATGCTATACTACAACACATAACCATGGTTAACCAATCGTACAAGGAATGGTACTCGAATTTCCCATCGGTGTTCATAACAACCATTAGAGTACTTAACACGTCGTATACTAATCCCACGGGTGGCATCTTAATATGTCGATGCTTCACCTCAGGTGGCGTCTTAACACGTCGACACTTCACCCGTCATAGTTCTTACTTGGAGTGGCATCTTAACACGTCGATGCTTCACCCCGAGTGGTGTCTTAACACGTCGACACTTCACTCTTCATATTACTTGGGGTGGTATCTTAACACATCGATACTTCATCCCGAGTGGTGTCTTAACACATCGACACTTCACTCACTACGTGAATGTGGTGTCTTAGCACGTCGGAAATTCACATCTCACGCTACGCAAATAAATACATTATATACCTACACATATAATTATTCCACTCACCTTAACGGTTCGGTTACGGTTTTATACTTCCGCAAGCTTCAAAGCAAAGTACCTAATACAATAAGTACTCAATCAACACACAAATTAGTTGGACCAACCATCAACAATTTTCTTATGCGCATTTAATGGCCTACTTGCATTAAATGACTCATATATATCAAAGCCGCCCATTTAAGGTCAAGACCATCATAAATCACTAAAAGCTAATGATTAAGGTCCAACAACACCAACTAATAAACAATTAGGGTATTTCATACTCGTCTTTCCCAACTAGGTCAATTTTTACCCATTTAACCATGTTAAAGTCAACACACCCATTTCGGGTTATCCACTAACACAATTAACACCCATTTACTTAATAACTAGGTGTGCTAGTAATTAACTAACCTTTTAAGACTCATAACCACCAATTTGCACTTTGAAACCCTAGGTTAGTTACTATTGAGTCCTCATGACTAAAATCATACCCAAGAACACCCAAAATCACCAAATATGAGTTTTATGTTCATCAATATCCCAAACCCTAACCCTTAAACAAATTAAAATAAGGAAATCAAGATTAGAGCATACCACCACAATCACAACGTAGCTAGTGATTAGATGAACAACTTTAATACACGATCTTTGGCCCGAAATCAACTTCTTCCTCCTTGATTTGAGCTTTCTTTCTCTTAAAGTGTTTCTCACTCTAGAACTTTAATTTGGAGAGATGATGTTGTTGGTGATGATGTTGAATGTGTTTCAACCACCAAACAACTTGCCATTACAGCCCCAAACTCGTCCTCATGTGAAAAGACAACAATGCCCTTCATTTAACTTTAAATTAAAAAGCTGGAATCTGTGCACAGGGCTAGTGCGTGGCGCGCACACTTAACCCTGTGCAGTGCTCACAAGGTTCTGGGCAGGTTCTGGCTTCTGTTTAATTGCATAATGAAACCCACACTCTATGTACCATATTTACACTGCTGTACAATAATAATTTGGGTCTTACAATATATCATAAGTCTTAAATCAAATTAATTACTTTTATATCATAAGTAATTTAATAATAATGAAAATCATTATTTATATCATAAGTGCCATTTATATCATCGTGTCATAACTTGAGCCCCGGGTGTCAGTTTTCGGCGAGTCTTATATATATCTTCGCCTAACCAAACCACTCGACACATTAGTACACTCAAGAACACCCTAAGAACAACCCCCAAGTCATGACAAACAGGCATAATTCAACTTGGGACTTTAATCCAATCAAAAACTTGTTTTAGTCGTACCGGGTGATCCGTGGCTCGGATTTCGATGACCCGAACATAAATGTTCATCCCATCATCAATCCTAACACACTAGTACACCCTAGAGACTCCAAAAGTGGTCACAAAGTTGGACCAAACATGAACACATTCGTTTTTATATTTTGATTTCATGAAAACACCATTTTAATCATAACTTAAGTTCCGGGAATCGAAATAACATGAATCCGGAGTCTAAAATTAATGTCTTGATGAGCGGAACACATCTAAACACTTTAATTTAGCAAAAACATCAGTTTAGTTTACAGAAATGATCAAATACTCCTCTGTCCAAAATCAATCAAACCGAAATCATGAATTAACGAGTGATTCTACGCATACAATCAATAATCCAACAACATACAAGCACTATACTATCATAATAACATTCAAAATCAGAACTGAGTTCTTCAAATTTGATACATGAAAAATGTCATGAACAGCACTGAGTTCTTGTGGCAATTTCAAACGATAAGCCACGGGTCCAAATTATTTCGATAATCTCAAACGGTCCAACAAGTCAAGGATTCAACTTTCCCCTTTTACCAAAATGTACCACACCTTTCCATAGTGATGCCTTCAACATGACACGATCACCAACTTGAAATTCTAAATCTTTTCTTCTAACATCGGCATACCTCTTTTGCCAACTCCTGGCGGTTTTCAACCTTTCTTTAATCTGTACAATCTTCTCGGTAGTCTCACGAATGATTTCTGGGCCTGTGAGTTGAGCATCCCCAACCTCATTCCAACAGATAGGAGACCTACACTTCCTACCATACCGAACTTCAAACGGTGCGGCATTAATACTTGCATGATAACTGTTGTTATAAGAAAATTCAGCCAGTGGCAAGTACCTATCCCAACCATTACCAAAATCAATTACGCATGCTCTCAACATGTCTTCCAACGTTTGGATGGTCCTTTCACTCTGACCATCCGACCGTGGATGATAAGTAGTGCTCATATCCAACTTAGTTCCCAAAGCTTCTTGTAAGGACTGCCAAAACCTCGATGTGAATCAACTGTCTCGGTCTGAAATAATTGATACGGGAGCACCATGTATCGAAACAATCTCCTTCAAACACAAACGAGTAAGTTTCTCCATCGAATCCGTTTCTTTAATCGGCAAGGAGTGAGCTGACTTTGTGAGTCGGTCTACAATCACCCAAATGGTATCATATCCACCCACGACTCTCGGTAACTTAGTAATAAAGTCCATCGTAATGCCTTCCCACCTCCACTCGGGAATTTCAGGTTACACAAAAAGTCCAGACGGTTTCTGATGTTCAGCTTTAACCTTAGCACAGGTCAAACACTTAGCCACATAAGTAGCCACATCAGTTTTCAAATTAGGCCACCAATATAGCTCTTTAAGATCATGATACATCTTTCCTGAACCAGGATGAATAGAGTACCTAGACTTATGAGCCTCATCTAAAACAAGTTGTCGCAGATCACCAAATTTCAGAACCCAAAGGCGTCCCGCAAAATACCGTGTACCATCTGCTCGTACCTCAGATTTCTTAGTCATGCCTCTGACCTTCTCGTTCACGAAGTTCTCCTCCTTCAAGGCTTCTTGTTGCGCTGCAAGAATCTGCCTTGCGAGGTTAGTTCGAATTGTCATATTCAAGGCTCTAAATCTACGAGGTTCAACCCTCTCTTTTCGACTTAACGCATCGGCCACAACATTGGCCTTCCCCGGATGATATAAAAGTTCACAACCATAATCATTTAACGTCTCAACCCATCTTCGCTGCCTAATATTTAGCTGTTTTTGTTCAAGAATATGTTGAAGACTTTTGTGATCAGTGTACATTGTACTTTTGACCCCATATAGATAATGTCTCCAAATCTTAAGTGCAAACACAACAGCTCTCAATTCTAAATCATGGGTTGTATAATTCTGTTCATGGATCTTCAACTGGCGTGACACGTAAGCGATGACTTTCTTTCGTTGCATTAAAACACAACCAAAGCCCTGACACGAAGCATCACAATAAACAACAAAATCATCATTACCCTCAGGTAGTGATAATATCGGAGCGGTAGTCAACTTCTTCTTCAAAGTTTGAAAAGCAGTCTCTTATTCATCCTTCCACTCATACTTCTTCCCCTTATGCGTTAAAGCAGACAGAGGTTTCGCTATACGAGAGAAATCTTGAATGAACCTTCTATAGTAACCTTCCAACCCTAGAAACTGACGAATCTGAGTAGGAGTCTTCAGAATTTCCCACTTCTCAATTGCCTCAATCTTGGCAGGATCAACTTGTATTCCCTGTTTACTAACAACATGTCCAAGGAATTGAACTTCTCTTAGCCAGAAAGCACACTTAGAGAACTTAGCGTACAACTCTTCTTTTCTTAACAAATCGAGCACTAACTTTAAATGCCCTTCGTGCTCTTGATCACTCTTGGAATAGATAAGGATATCGTTGATGAAAACAATAACGAACTTGTCCAGATAAGGACTACACACACGATTCATGAGGTCCATGAACACTGCAGGTGCTTTAGTCAATTCGAACGGCATAACAAGAAATTCGTAGTGACCATAACGGGTGCGGAATTCGATTTTCGAAATATCAGTTTCTTTAACGCGCAGTTGGTAATAACCAAAACGAAGATCAATCTTAGAATAAACGGACGAACCTTGAAGCTAATCGAACAGATTATTAATTCTTGGAAGAGGATAACGATTCTTAACAGTAAGCTTGTTCAACTCGAGACAATCAATACACCATCAGAACGAACCATCTTTCTTCGGAACAAACAAAATAGGAGCTCCCCAAGGGGACGAACAGGGACGAATGAAATATAGTTGCAACCAACAAAGAAAACATTATATAGAGTGGCCACATTAGTGATATAGATGTTTATGGAAATTCCTTCAAAGGGGATAACGATGATCATGGACTTCAAAGTAAATTTTCATTACATTTTCGAAAGGAAGACGTACGAAAGGTGTGATCTTTCATCGAGAGTGTACTCCTTGCACAATGAGCGAGTCAATATAGAATTCATCCTTATTCTTCAATTTATGTGCGGATGAAAAGAAACGTGAATCGTGGACTATAAAGAATAGTCGACTCCAGGTGAGATGCATCTCCAATAATGATTCTGTGCACCTCAAAGTATAGAATCATAGGATTGATGTTTACGAGAGTGTTGCGGTTAGCCGTGAATATCGAGAGTAGAAACTTCTCAAATGGTCTAGTGTAATATCTATTTGTGATACCAACTATAACAACGGTTGGGGTAAAAACCCACCCAGTGCCTTTCCTGAGAACAGGGTGACCACTGAATGTACCTCAAAAAACCGATTTATCAATTCGCGTGTCGATCATGTCCAAACACAAGGGGGAAAATTTTATGAGCGCAAAGACTTCCCAACAATTTTATAAAACCGCCATCCAAAGTGGTGTAAGAGTTTTTATCAATGAACTTAATGGTAAGTTTCATCCTTAAACGAAGGATGAGAAGAACTGTGATCCAACCACACTGTAGAGTAATGCGAAAATTTTAATATAATCAATCAAAGAAATTTTTGAAAAAGCTTTAATATAACCACACTGTTAAGGAGGCGCTGGTGTTTATCCATCCTTTTTCCTCATGTCTTAATCGTGTTTTCTGGTTTTGTTAGATCAATATTTTCGGTGTCCCGACAAATTTTTACTCGAAAGAGAACATTTGGGAATTAGCTGCGGGTTTTGGTAAGGTTATTCACGTTGCTAAGTCCTCGTCTGACCTCAAACAAATTGGGGTTTCTTATGCTTTTATCGGGTTGAATTTTCTTTTGCTTGTTGATGTAATTAAGGATGTCAAAATTAATTTAGGTTCGGATTCCTTTATTATCTGTGTTAATGGTATCCCTTCGAACGAGTGTGATCGTATCTTTGTCGATGAATATCCATCGTTGGATTTGATTAACTCTAATCGATCCCTTTGTGAAGGAAACATTTTACCTTTAAATGTTGGCAACCGTACCATCGTTATTGAGGTGACTAGATTTAATTTGGCCAATGATTCGACGTATCATGTTAACCTCGATTGTGTTTCTAAGAAGGCTAAAAGTGATGTGGTTAATGTAACATCCCGCGTTTTTCCGTTAAATTTATTTTTAACACTATCTTTTTTTTTTATAATATCTTTCATTATTTATATTCGTAGATTCCGTTGACAAACGTTCATAATATTCTCGTTATTTAATTATAACATCACTCATTTACTTGAGCGTTTTTAAAATATTCGTTTGGTTAATTCCCGCACCCGTTTTGAAACTTGAGGGACCGAGGTTGCAAGTGGGCAAACTAGTTGACTAGGTCAACTAGTCAACCCACCTCATCCACACATTCACTTCCACTCACCTCCTCATCTCTTTCTCTCCTTTCTCATCTTCCATTTTTGAACTTAAACACCCAACTCACAAAAATCATCATCTAAATCCGGATCAAAAGGCAAACATCAAAACAAATTACATATTCATGATCCTCTCTTCATCCTCTACATTTTGGTACCAATTTCATCTCGTTTGGGTAACATTTCTAAAACACTAAATTTCTCTAAATTCGTTTTATATACTTGAAATGGTGTTAGTTAGTGTCTATGGCTCGTGTATAACATGAATATATGATTTGTTTACTCGATTTGTTGTTTTGAGTCACTAGTTTGAACATTTGAAAATGGGTTTGCTTAATCTTTGATTTTGGATGAGTTAATTGTGACGACCCGGGAATTTCCGACCAAATTTAAACTTAATTCTTATATGATTTTGACACGATAAGCAAAGTCTGTAATGTTGAGTCACAAATATTTAAAACTGTTTCATATATTCGTTTGACTTTCGACCATTCCCGACGATTCACGAACAACTATATAAATAGATGCATATAGATATTATTGAAATAATATATGATTAAACTGTTAGAAAATAATATGCAATGTAATGGAAACTATATTTATAAATATATAGATATATATATAATTATGTATATAAATATATTACTTGTAAATATATAAAGTTATTTGTTTAAAAATATATAATATATTTGTTTTAGTAGTTAAAACTTGCTATTTAAAACTGTTTGCATATAGGAAGAGAATATATTAAAAATAATTAATTTCGAGATTAATTAGTAAACGTCAGTGACACTCGGTTGACGTTTCATTAGTTTTTATATAGATATAATACATGTTCATGAATGATTAAGATGAAAGTTGGACTGTAAATTGATTACGAAGATTTTAGATTTGTCAAAAATATTTTTACCTTTTTAAGATTAAATATTAGCACTCCGTACATATAAATTGGGACAGAAAATAAATAATTATTGAACCTTTTTGATCAGGTTTCAAACAGTTAATGAGTGAAATAATTAATTATAGTTAATCTAAAAGTTTGGGATTTTTAGGAACACTTTTATACGATAACTGTTTAGCAATGGACACGATATAACCATCCGGGTGAAACTGTCGGTAGAATAAACTAAATATCTTCCGATGCCTTACTATTGAACTAGTGCTTCCTTTTCACACGTTCAACTTTTATTATAATATAATATAATAATTATTATTATATATTATATATTATAATTATCAATCTAATTAGATATATATATACATACACTAATTATTGGATCACCAACACCTTCACTATATTTTTAAGAACCATCGGCAAACACCACAACCATTTTCACCACTCCTTCGTGTTTTCAGTTTCAATGAATCACAACCAAACCACATGTTTATAATCGATAACCACAATCATCGTGAAACCATCACCACCAGCATTTCGACCGCCACCCTTAACTCCATCACCAAACCCATCTTCTACTTGCCTTGATGACCACCACTATGTGCAGCCACGTCCGGTCACCATAACTCCTTCTCTCTCTTCTTTATTCTCTCTCTGACCAAGAAAACCGCCATCGATACACCACCATCGCCACTGCTACGGTTTCTATTTTTGAACCACCTGGGTTGTAACTACTTCGATTCTGTTTTTGCTCGAAACTCACTCAAGAACATTACCCCTAGTTTGTTTGAAGCAAAACAACCACCAAACCCAGAACGGTTACTAATCGAAATGCAACCAAGAACACCTTAACCGATCACCACCATCTCTCTATCCTCTTTCTATCTCCTAATTCTTTGAACCATAAGCCACCACAACTGACTAACTAAACTGAAACTACTGCTGCAATTATTTTGTTCTCGCTAAAGTTTCAGCTTATGTTCTAATGCAGCTATAGCTGCGTCTGTTTCTTTTTCCTGTTTCTAATTCACTGTTATGAATACGAAATAAAGACGATGAACAGTGGGATGTTACAGTTATGATGGAATGGAGAAGACGAGGTTACGTAAATGATGATGAGTAGATGAGTGATGGTAATGATCGAAAAAGAAGAAATAATGATTCATGTTGATGATGAAGATGGTGAAGAAGACGATGAATAGTAACGTGCATGATGATCGATAATGATATAAAACATCGACTATTGTTTTTGTTTTTGTTTCGTTCGTGAACCACCTGTTTCAGTTTTCGATCACCATTTTCTTTATTGGTTTCCTTCTTCATGAAATCCACATCACCACCTTCACCCTCACGGTCACAAACTCACAACCCAACCACCTCTGTAGAACCGATACACCTCCCACCACCAATATGTTCAACATGCTGCCATATTTCTGTAACTGTTAAAATGACAATGATATGGATTAAGGAAGAAACATCAATGATAGATGATAATGACAGAAAAGACGATGAAGACCTCATGTAATAACTAAATCATTCTGCTTTTCTTTCTTTTTTTTTTTTTCCATTGCAACGTAAACAACTAATGTAACTTGGGCCATCACTACTACTTGGGCTTGTGAAACAAATTGGGCCACAACTTGCAAATCCCAACGTTATTTTTCTTTTTGGTTCTTATTCGACAACAACACAAACACGCATCATTTAATTATTGGTGATGTTATGATGATACAACGAGAATGAAGAAGTGAGATAATGATGGGTCTGTTAAGATGATCATGTGAAAATAGATAATGAAATCTGATGATGATGGTAACTTAATTAGATAAAGATATACGAATTATTGATAATGAAGTTAGAGATGAAGACTGAAATACAGGTTAAGTAGAATTAAAATCCAAATTATTACAGAAATAGTAGTAGTAGAGCAATGGTCTGGGGTATTGTTGGAAACCGAGAGGTTCCAGGTTCGATCCCCGTCATGGGCAAATTCTTTTTAGAGGAAGCTTTTAAGGGTATACACAATTATCTTATTTTTATTATTAGTATTATTATTATCGTGACCATTATTATTATTATTATGATTATGATTATGGTTACAATTATGAGTATTACTATTAATAACAATATTACTATTATTATTATTATTATTATTATTATTATTATCATTTTACTATTATTATTATTATTATTATTATTATTATTATTATTATTATTATTATTATTATTATTATTATTATTTTCATGAAAATTATTATTATTATTAATTTTAGGAATATTATAGTAATTATTATTATCATTCTTATTAGTATTATTTCAAATAGATATTATATATATATATATATATATATATATATATATATATATATATATATATATATATATATATATATATATATATAAATACATTACGATAATATTAATATTATATTTCTATTATTAAAATGATATTAATTAAATTATATAAATATATCAATTAAATAAATATTTTAGAAACCCTAATGTAAGTTATCATATTTAGGAATAATAGAACGAATTATTAAACTAATTTAATAAGAAATTATTTTAACAAGGGATATAAATTATATCATTAATAATAATATAAATATTTGTTTGATTACTATTATATATTTTAATATATATATATATATATATATATATATATATATATATATATATATATATATATATATATATATATATATATATATATATATATATATATATATATATAAGTGTATAAATATTAATTATTTTAAAAATATATATATACAAATTAGATACATAAGGTATATAATTTAAGTCAAATATATAAATCGTTCGATTATGATTATATATGTGTTAATATTAATATAAATGATATATGTTCGTGAATCCGAGGCCAACCCTTCATTGTTCAATGTCGTCATATGTATTTTTACTACAAAATACAGTATGGTGAGTTCATTTGATTCCCTTTTACTCTTTACATTTTTGGGACTGAGAATACATGCGCTACTTTTACAACTGCTTTATTAAATGCATTTGATATACATTTTGAACTGCGAATGTAGGAAATGCTTTTATAAATGTTTTACGAAATAGACAAGTATGTGAAACTACATTCTATAGTTGAATGATCGAAATCGAATATGCCCCTTTTTATTAAGTCTGGTAATCTAAGAATTAGGGAACAGACACCCTAATTGACGCGAACTCTAAAGATAGATCTATCGGGCCCAACAAGCCCCATCCAAAGTACCGGATGCTTTAGTACTTCGAAATTTATATCATGTCCGAAGGAGGATCCCGGAATAATAGGGGATATTCTAATATACATATTGTGAATGTCGGTTACCAGGTGTTCAATCCATAGGAATGATATTTTTGTCTCTATGCATGGGACGTATGTTTATGAGAATTGGAAATATGAAATCTTGTGGTCTATTAAATTTATGAAATGATTATTTATGATAAACTGATGAACTCATAAACCTTTTGGTTGACACTTTAAAGCATGCTTATTCTCAGGTACGAAAGAAATCTTCCGCTGTGCATTTGATCATTTAAAAGATATTACTTGGAGTCATTCATGACATATTTCAAAAGCCGTTGCATTCGAGTCGTTGAGTTTATCAAGATCTTTATTAAGTCAATTATAGTTGAATATATTATGAAATGGTATGCATGTCTCTCAACTTTAGATGTAATGAAAGATTGTCTTTTCAAAACGAATGCAATGTTTGTAAAATGTATCATATAGAGGTCAAGTACCTCGTGATGTAATCAACTGTTATGAATCGTTTATAATCGATATGGACTTCGTCCGGATGGATTAGGATGGGTCCTTTCAGTTGGTATCAGAGCGGTGGTCTTAGCGAACCAGGTCTGCATTAGTGTGTATAACTGATAAGTCGTTAGGATGCATTAGTGAGTCTGGACTTCGACCGTGTCTACATGTCAAAAGTTTTGCTTATTATTTCTAGTCGGAAATCATCTGCTTATCATCCTTAGGAAATTACCTGCTTATCATTCTTAGTCTAGACACATCTTACTGCAATGATTGCATGAATAGTGTATAGACAAAAATTCGTATCTTAGTGTATCTGTTATTTCATATCTTAGCATATATGTTACTATAGACTTTGCCTCCATAACTTATGGGATTTTAGTATTATATATGCATATGTAAATTATGTACTGCAGGGTAATAATCTACATCCTATAATCTATTTCTTATCGAAAATCATTCATCTGATCGTGCGAGATGAATCCCTCAACCAGTTTGAATTCCTCGGATTCCGACAGCTATTCCGATATGGAGTTTCACCTAAGCTCCGAAAGCAGTGTCACCAGAATGAATCAACCAATCATACATCCCCAATTTATCTGATGGGTTTGTAGTCGACTTAATCAATGGAGACGCGTAGAAGACGATCCCTTCCACCAACCGAATTCACCTCTTGGTGGAGAACCTGAAGCACTTACCAGCGAACCTGTAAGAAACACCATATTCACTCTCATTGCCAGGATATCTCACAACGATTATATAATGTCCTAAATTCTGAACCTTATTCATCCGCTTGTTTCAACTGCCAATCATCCCGGATTAATAGCAGAAGTCAACGAGCTTCGCGCCCGAATTGTAGTGTTGGAAAATATGGTGCAAAACGTACCAGCTTCAGCAACATCACCGGCACCAACAGTACCACCAACAACCCAAGTTTTAACATCACGCGCCTCAACATCTCATCATGCACCTCGAGCATAATCATCGTTCTACGAATTGTTCTACATCATTTATCTTCGTTCTACATGACGATTAGATAATTTCTAATGTTTTAGAGATTATGTATTCTAATTTTAACGATAAATAAAATGAGATTAATATCATATTAACTCATTAAATCTATGATTACATCTGAAGAAAATATATATGTATATATATTTTCATAAAGATTGTAATTAATTTTTTTTTTTGTACAAACTGTTAATGGTGAAAATATTTTAACGGGTAGGTAATACTCGAGGAATATTTAGATTTCACCTTAATAAGTTACACCGTACATTCGTCGAAGCTGATTCAACAGTCATATACTATCCTACTTACAGCCATCGATATACGTATCCGTTCACCGCAGAATAACCATTTTCATTAAATTTCATATTTGGATTTTGACCTATCAAAATTCAACAAGTGGCATAATGAAGAAAACATATGACAAAATAAAATTTGTTAGAAACAGATAAATTAAATATGAGAAATTTTGTTAAGAATCCACGCTAACTGTTCCTAGCTAACTGTTAATTCCGTATTACCTTTTATTTATCGCAATTTAATTATCGCAATTTAAATTCTCGCAATCTTATTTATCGTCAATTTAATTTCTGTTATTTACTTTACGCACTTTATTTATCGTCATTTAATTTCTGTTATTTACTTTACGCACTTTATTTATCGTCATTTAATTTCTGTTATTTATTTTACGCACTTTAAATATCGGGACACGTATACAAGGTTTTGACATATCATATCGACGCATCTATATATATTATTTGGAATAACCATAGGCACTCTATATGCAGTAATGCTGGAGTTAGCTATACAGGGTTGAGGTTGATTCTATAGTAATATATATACTTTGAGTTGTGATCGAGTCTGAGACGTACACGGGTCACGATACGTATTAATTCGAATATTATATATATAATTATATATGAATTATTGAATTGCTAACTGTGGACTATCAACATTGGACAATTAAAATGAATTAAAATATTGATTATAACTTATGAAACTAAACAATTCTTCAAGTTGCCACTTGATTTCATCTTAAATCTCATTTGTATCTTGACGATTCCAATCTGCGTTCAAACCTTTTATGATTCTTGAAAACATCTCAATCGAGAGGATGAACCAACCGCACTTCAATCTACGGAAGAAAAGATTGATGCATATAGTTATACATCTGAAAACACTCCAAACCTGAATAAACGTTTAACATGTATATGTGCTAGACCCATTGGGGTGTTATAACCAAAAATAACTTTTCAATTCCCTTCCAAAGTAGACAGTTTTGTCACAGCTCCAGTGAGTTAACTGCGACTTCTCAGTCGAAACAGCCTTATTATAACCTTGATATATACGTTGCCGTTTCGCCATCGTTACCGAGGAACCGTTGATGTTCCACCACATTAGCAATAAACTTACCAACAACTCCACTGATCTTTGATTTTTTCCAAAAAAAAAAAATCATTATATTTATCGAAACCCCATCATCTACTCATCCGCATCTTGTAACAAGAATTGCCATACCAGTTACCGGGAATCAGTAAATCTGTATTGTGAGTCTCGCAACGTTTCCACATCAACAGTTATATGTATCCGTATAAGATTCATCTCTTAGAATTATGATCTTTCATTCTGAAGTTCTGAAAAGCACTCAGTCTACAAATCAATACTCTGAATGTTGAAAAAGCTGAATGAAGCAGTAGAAACTGTAGACAACCGTAAACGACCTTAATCGTCAGAAGTTTAATGATAAAGAATAGTATGTTGGAAAAGCTCAGAAAATTTGGTACTGAAAAACGGATTGAACTAACCCTGAAGGAGACCAAGGATAAATACAAGGATCAAATTCTATATTCAAAGAATCCAGGTAACGCTGGATCCAATGAAGTCTTCAATGAATATCTTACTCCTTATTCATGTTAAAATCTTGCGTAAAATCTTTCTTCATCAACCATTGAACTTAGAAATCCCAAAATATCATCATAAATATCTTCGATATTTCTGAAGATATTTTTATAACTATTCTTATCTGAAATCATTAATCTCTTCGTGCTATCAGTGTTACATTATATAGAAATCGTTAGTTTCTATATTCTGTAAACTTTCGAACTTAAAATATGAATGTTATTGAAGTAATGTTGGGAACTGAAGCATGAGTTAGTATAATATAATGACACTTGATCAACGTGATTATATTATAGTAAGTCATGCTGAGTTTCTAAATGGAACATGATGATTCACAGATTATAACGTCATCATGTGTCATGTTACACAACTCTTTCATTCTGCTTAACCTCTGAACATATCAAGAAAGTATATTCTTGATAGTTCTATTCTCAGTGATTCTGATAATTTGACAAATCAAATCGTGCTATTACGTTCCTTCTTATTTAGAACATTAACAATGTTCATTCTGAAACTTATACCTGCGAATTCTGGACCATTACAAGAGATGCCAAATTGCCAGAAGAAGAAATGAAGGGACAAAGCTCTGAAATAGAAATTGGAGTATAAATCGCAGCAAATAGGAGGGAGTATTAACTGTGGATGACAATGATTATAGGAAACAGAAATATGGACATTAAAATATAAGGGGAGATATAAAGCCCGATAACAACAACAACACCGAAATCACAAACCGTGTATATCAATGTGTATAGCAACATAAATACACGGAAGAATGAAAAACATTATAACCCCAAGGTAATAGTAGAAGTTAACAGAATCCTCCGGTGGAAGTTGGAAAAGGAGAATGATTGATGCGACAGCCAGGATAAGGACAAGGATCAGAACTAGGTTAAGCATTATTACAATATTTAGAAGTATGAATTAAGGAAGAAAGTATAGGGATGGAGAGAATAATGGAACGGAAGAGTTACATTTATAGTGGAAATACCGGGCAGAGTAATCGAAGCAAATCACCGTATTTAATTATAGAAATCTTAATTTCCTTATTCACCGAAGAATCAAATCTTTTAGATTTCGGAGATTTTCTTTAAATTCCTTGAATTCCGGAATTCAACAAAAACAACGTCAAAAGTTGAGACGAAACTTTATTTATTCATCTCACTCTTTTATGATAGCTTCATTCGTACTCTTCGAATAATCGAATTTTTTTTATCCACATTATTCAATAACGATAAAACTCTAGTTATCAACTCATATTTACCATGAAACCATTTTTATTGTTAGACATGACAACCTCACTCAAATTTCGGGACAAAATTTCTTTAACGGGTAGGTACTGTGACGACCCGGGAATTTCCGACCAAATTTAAACTTAATTCTTATATGATTTTGACACGATAAGCAAAGTCTGTAATGTTGAGTCACAAATATTTAGAACTGTTTCATATATTCGTTTGACTTTCGACCATTCCCGACGATTCACGAACAACTATATAAATAGATGCATATAGATATTATTGAAATAATATATGATTAAACTGTTAGAAAATAATATGCGATGTAATGGAAACTATATTTATAAATATATAGATATATATAATTATGTATATAAATATATTACTTGTAAATATATAAAGTTATTTGTTTAAAAATATATAATATATTTGTTTTAGTAGTTAAAACTTGCTATTTAAAACTGTTTGCATATAGGAAGAGAATATATTAAAAATAATTGATTTCGAGCTTAATTAGTAAACGTCAGTGACACTCGGTTGACGTTTCGTTAGTTTTTATATAGATATAATACATGTTCATGAATGATTAAGATGAAAGTTGGACTGTAAATTGATTACGAAGATTTTAGATTTGTCAAAAATATTTTTACCTTTTTAAGATTAAATATTAGCACTCCGTATATATAAATTGGGACAGAAAATAAATAATTATTGAACCTTTTTGATCAGGTTTCAAACAGTTAATGAGTGAAATAATTAATTATAGTTAATCTAAAATTTTGGGATTTTTAGGAACACTTTTATACGATAACTGTTTAGCAATGGACACGATATAACCATCCGGGTGAAACTGTCGGTAGAATAAACTAAATATCTTCCGATGCCTTACTATTGAACTAGTGCTTCCTTTTCACACGTTCAACTTTTATTATAATATAATATAATTATTATTATTATATATTATATATTATAATTATCAATCTAATTAGATATATATATACATACACTAATTATTGGATCACCAACACCTTCACTATATTTTGAAGAACCATCGGCAAACACCACAACCATTTTCACCACTCCTTCGTGTTTTCAGTTTCAATGAATCACAACCAAACCACATGTTTATAATCGATAACCACAATCATCGTGAAACCATCACCACCACCATTTCGACCGCCACCCTTAACTTCATCACCAAACCCATCTTCTACTTGCCTTGATGACCACCACTATGTGCAGCCACGTCCGGTCACCATAACTCCTTCTCTCTCTTCTCTATTCTCTCTCTGACCAAGAAAACCGCCATCGATACACCACCATCGCCACTGCTACGGTTTCTATTTTTGAACCACCTGGGTTGTAACTACTTCGATTCTGTTTTTGCTCGAAACTCACTCAAGAACATTACCCCTAGTTTGTTTGAAGCAAAACAACCACCAAACCCAGAACGGTTACTAATTGAAATGCAACCAAGAACACCTTAACTGATCACCACCATCTCTCTATCCTCTTTCTATCTCCTAATTCTTTGAACCATAAGCCACCACAACTGACTAACTAAACTGAAACTACTGCTGCAATTATTTTGTTCTCGCTAAAGTTCCAGCTTATGTTCTATTGCAGCTACAGCTGCGTCTGTTTCTTTTTCCTGTTTCTAATTCACTGTTATGAATACGAAATAAAGACGATGAACAGTGGGATGTTACAGTTATGATGGAATGGAGAAGACGAGGTTACGTAAATGATGATGAGTAGATGAGTGATGGTAATGATCGAAAAAGAAGAAATAATGATTCATGTTGATGATGAAGATGGTGAAGAAGACGATGAATAGTAACGTGCATGATGATCGATAATGATATAAAACATCGACTATTGTTTTTGTTTTTGTTTCGTTCGTGAACCACCTATTTCAGTTTTTGATCACCATTTTCTTTATTGGTTTCCTTCTTTATGAAATCCACATCACCACCTTCACCCTCACGGTCACAAACTCACAACCCAACCACCTCTGTAGAACCGATACACCTCCCACCACTAATATGTTCAACATGCTGCCATATTTCTGTAACTGTTAAAATGACGATGATATGGATTAAGGAAGAAACATCAATGATAGATGATAATGACAGAAAAGACGATGAAGACCCCACGTAATAACTAAATCATTCTGCTTTTCTTTTCTTTTTTTTTCCATTGCAACGTAAACAACTAATGTAACTTGGGCCATCACTACTACTTGGGCTTGTGAAACAAATTGGCCCACAACTTGCAAAGCCCAACGTTATTTTTCTTTTTGGTTCTTATTCGACAACAACACAAACACGCATCATTTAATTATTGGTGATGTTATGATGATACAACGAGAATGAAGAAGTGAGATAATGATGGGTCTGTTAAGATGATCATGTGAAAATAGATAATGAAATCTGATGATGATGGTAACTTAATTAGATAAAGATATACGAATTATTGATAATGAAGTTAGAGATGAAGACTGAAATACAGGTTAAGTAGAATTAAAATCCAAATTATTACAGAAATAGTAGTAGCAGAGCAATGGTCTGGGGTATTGTTGGAAACCGAGAGGTTCCGGGTTCGATCCCCGTCATGGGCAAATTCTTTTTAGAGGAAGCTTTTAAGGGTATACACAATTATCTTATTTTTATTATTAGTATTATTATTATCGTGACCATTATTATTATTATTATGATTATGATTATGGTTACAATTATGAGTATTACTATTAATAACAATATTACTATTATTATTATTATTATTATTATTATTATTATTATCATTTTACTATTATTATTATTATTATTATTATTATTATTATTATTATTTTCATGAAAATTATTATTATTATTAATTTTAGGAATATTATAGTAATTATTATTATCATTCTTATTAGTATTATTTCAAATAGATATTATATATATATATATATATATATATATATATATATATATATATATATATATATATATATAATACATTACGATAATATTAATATTATATTTCTATTATTAAAATGATATTAATTAAATTATATAGATATATCAATTAAATAAATATTTTAGAAACCCTAATGTAAGTTATCATATTTAGGAATAATAGAACGAATTATTAAACTAATTTAATAAGAAATTATTTTAACAAGGGATATAAATTATATCATTAATAATAATATAAATATTTGTTTGATTACTATTATATGTTTTAATATATATATATATATATATATATATATATATATATATATATATATATATATATATATATATATATATATATATATATATATATATAAATATATAAAAGTGTATAAATATTAATTATTTTAAAAATATATATATACAAATTAGATACATAAGGTATATAATTTAAGTCAAATATATAAATCGTTCGATTACGATTATATATGTGTTAATATTAATATAAATGATATAGGTTCGTGAATCCGAGGCCAACCCTGCATTGTTCAATGTCGTCATATGTATTTTTACTACAAAATACAGTATGGTGAGTTCATTTGATTCCCTTTTACTCTTTACATTTTTGGGACTGAGAATACATGCGCTACTTTTACAACTGCTTTATTAAATGCTTTTGATATACATTTTGAACTGCGAATACAGGAAATGCTTTTATAAATGTTTTACGAAATAGACAAGTATGTGAAACTACATTCTATGGTTGAATGATCGAAATCGAATATGCCCCTTTTTATTAAGTCTGGTAATCTAAGAATTAGGGAACAGACACCCTAATTAACGCGAACTCTAAAGATAGATCTATCGGGCCCAACAAGCCCCATCCAAAGTACCGGATGCTTTAGTACTTCGAAATTTATATCATGTCCGAAGGAGGATCCCGGAATGATAGGGGATATTCTAATATACATATTGTGAATGTCGGTTACCAGGTGTTCAATCCATATGAATGATATTTTTGTCTCTATGCATGGGACGTATGTTTATAAGAATTGGAAATATGAAATCTTGTGGTCTATTAAATTTATGAAATGATTATTTATGATAAACTGATGAACTCACCAACCTTTTGGTTGACACTTTAAAGCATGTTTATTCTCAGGTACGAAAGAAATCTTCCGCTGTGCATTTGATCATTTAAAAGATATTACTTGGAGTCATTCATGACATATTTCAAAAGACGTTGCATTCGAGTCGTTGAGTTTATCAAGATCTTTATTAAGTCAATTATAGTTGAATATATTATGAAATGGTATGCATGTATGTCAACTTTAGATGTAATGAAAGATTGTCTTTTCAAAACGAATGCAATGTTTGTAAAATGTATCATATAGAGGTCAAGTACCTCGCGATGTAATCAACTGTTGTGAATCGTTTATAATCGATATGGACTTCGTCCGGATGGATTAGGACGGGTCCTTTCATTAATGTTGTTAAATTGTTAAAGTTCACGTTTTAATTGTGTTACTAGTATTACTAGCTTCGTTTTGATGCGTAGGTTGATTAAGAAAACTTCAAAAACATGAATATAGATTTTTGTGGATTTTGGTTAGGGTTTGTTAGACTTAAAACTAGCTTTTGATGTTTCGAATGCCATGAAATGTTATTTTTAAGTGTTTAGTTGTAACGTATGTTTCATTAACTTCAAAACGGCATATCATATGTGTGAATTGGATTCCCGAATCTTAAAATGCATTTTGTGAACTTGAAACTTCAAAAATAAACCTTTAATGATCACTTGACGAGATTTCGGTTATTGCAATTGATGTTTTTACTTGATGAAAAGTGGTTAGTCGTATTCCTTGTCAAAAGAGCTTTCCAACAATATAAGATACGTATTCTAAGTGTTTACGGTTTGTGTTTTGTGCTAAATTGAATTTTGGATCAAGACTTGAACAATTGAAACAGCCCAGGTGCCAGGCCACGCCTAATGTCGCGGCGCGGCCCTCCTCTGTTGCGGCGCGGCATTTGCCGTGTTTGGGTTCTGACCTACATGGTCAAAATTTAGAAAAATGTTTGCTACGCTACGCACCTCCAATTCACATGTAACTTGTTCTAACATGCTTATATATGATTAAAAACCTCAGAAAAATAGTTCGGGACCCGACCCGAACATGTTGACTTTTTCGTTGACTTTGACTTGACCGAGTTTGACTTTTAGTTAAACTTAACCAAACGTTTATGCAATCATTCTAATCTTATTTTATACTTGATTCTTGCATGAAACTTGACAACGTGATTCCCATGCTATATTTAATCGAGTCGTAGCGAGCCATAGGACTAATTGAGCGCATTTCGCCCGACCTTGTGTCGTAACCGGTTAATTGATACAACTTACTTGTTTAGGTCAAGGCTAAGCAACTATCATGCACACGTTTACTTTGTGAAGTACTTTTATACTCGTGCACTCGAGGTGAGATCATAGTCCCATCTTTCAACAACTTTTATACTTTAAACTATGGGATGAGAAACATATACGTATCATACTTTTACACTTTGAACACAAGTACGAAAACGAACATTCCACGTGCGGGTTTGAACAAAAAGCCTCAATTCAATTATCATTAGTTACACTTGCAGGGTGTAAACGAGAACTTATATTATGTGATCACATGGGTTTGACGAGCCTCATTCGGACGTTCGCTACCGTTAGCGGATGAAATATATTTTCAAGTATAGTGTATGTTCTAACACTACGTAACAGGGTACAAAACAGTTAAGTTTGATAATTGGGTGCCCGCGATACAAACAACAACTTTGGAATGCAAATGATTTTGATAATCATCTTATATTAAATCTTGTGGTTCAAATACAACATTTACTAAAACACCTATGATTTCACCAACGTTTTTCGTTGAAAGTTTTCTATATGTTTCTCAGGTTCATACTTGGCTATTTGATACATGTTTCCGCGTACACTCATACTTGCTTGAAGTCAAGCATACATGCATACACTTTGATTTCGTGCTTGGAATCAAGCATACATACATACATACGCTAGTGACAGCACCTTTGGATTCAAACTTTTGTCTACAGACTTACGCTATTTATAGCAACCGTGATTTTCAACTTACATTATGTCGCAAGTTTATTTCATTTATACATTATACTTTTGTAAACTTAAACTTGTAGTCAATCTGTTTGGCAAACTAAACTTTGCAAGTCTTGTACTTTTCAAATGAATGCGACGTAATTTTGGTCAAACGAGTCTCATATAGGGACTACGACCACGTAACGGGACCTAAGTTAGCGGCGCCGTCAATGACGATTTTGTCGGGTCGCTATAGATGGTATCAGAGCGTTGGTTGTAGGGAACTAGGATGTGCATTAGTGTGTCTGACAGAGTTGTTAGGACGCATTAGTGAATCTAGACTACAACCGGATAGTTAATCATTGCATCCTGACTTTTATTTGCTATAGATAGCACTTACTTGACTACTTGTGCATATATACTTGAATCTTTCTTAGGTGAACTCCATAATGTTACCAAACTTTCATCATATGAATCCGAATTCTGCCACTTCCTGGTAACACACGTAAATTCGAGATTCATGCGCGTAAGGATGACAACGACTTCATTAGTCACACTTGTTCGGGAACTCTGTCTCCAGATTGTTATTCGCCACCGTTTCAACTTACTATCGGTGTCACACTGGTGTTCCTTACTATCTACCACTTCTTGTTACTACCATCACTACTCTATGTGAGTATCGTCATCAATGCTTATCACTACGGCTGGGTACTATTTATTATCATGATTCGTTACTCTTTCCGTGCCTAAAGGCATTATCGTTTGACTTGAACCGCATTGACGTGAACGATCATTTATACACTTCCCTCGGGGAATGCTTCTTTAGAGTCGCACTAATTCTTTCGATTCAATACAAGTCACGTTTGAGACGTCGTTACTCTTTGTTCATTTTAGATCTTTATGATTACACGAATTTGAATCTATGGATTGATGTGGGAATGGAGGTATGAGTTAGCGTAATATAACGACACTCGATCAACGTGGTTATATTATGGTAGGTCATACCAAAGTTCTAATGACACGTGATGGTGGTTGGACTTGATCAACCTAATCACCACCATGTGCCATGTACATGACTTCATTTTTCTTGTTGGATATCCGAAAACTCCGAGAATATTGATAACAACCATACCAAGAACACACCTTCGATTATTGTCGAACCATATTTATGCTTCCGAATGAATGACAAATTCTTTCAACATCAAACATATGTTACACGTGTATACTATCTCGTTTTCTTACAGTTTTATCGACGAACTACAATATGCTTGTTATGCTCAAATCGAGGCGGAAACTTCTTCCGCATTACACTCGTACTTTCATATAAAGAAACCTTCTATCTAAATTCTCAATGGAGAGAGAGACTCTTCACACTATACTAGCATTCGCCACGAGGGTGAATAGTCCTAAAGAACGTTTTTAAAAACCGATAAATCCTCCGAGGCGCAAAATTCTTGAGAAACATAAACTTGTTCCAACAAACGTTTTCAAGTCCTAACAAACTTGTTCGAATATACCTTACAGAACTGTACCTCATTTCGGATCGAGATCCTCGTTTCACTTCTAGATTTCGGAGTGCCTTACAAAAGCCTCTGGACCACGTTTAGACCTGAGTACAACACATCAACCACAACCCGAAGGACCAAGCAAACATACGATTCAAACCTTGAAAACCATAATACGAGTTTGCATTATCAACTTCAAATTTACTTGGGGAAGGTTTTTGTCTTTAGCCGAATTCTCTTACTACAATAATTTTCATCCGAGTATTAATGCCACACCTTTCGAGAACTCATATAGCCATAATTGTCATTTTCTTAATCGTTGAACCGAAGTAGGTGACAAGCAAACCACCGGACCCGAACTCATTCATGAAGTAACTGTTAAGATCGTTCCAATCCGAGAAAGGCTCGAGACGGCCCGTAGTCGCCAAAGGAGCTATGCCAATGTTAGACGTAAACCTTTCGAATTCCAAGTGGAAAACTGCGTAACGTTAAAAGTCGCACCTTGAAAAGGTGTAATCCGTTTTGGGAAACGTAGAAAGCTAAATCCGCGATATTTTTAGTCCTTTTGAAATCTTGGGGCATGTGGTACCCGTTGCCTACCGCTTCAAACTTCCGACTCAAACAAATTCCGTTCATCCTACATTCTGTGTATCAAACTTAAGGGCGTGTCTTGCGAAACAAGAACTTGTTATCCTCTTCGATGATCTTACTATCAACGATAAACTTCACTTCCTAGGAGGACCGGTTGAAACTATAAATCGTGAAGCCAAACCTTAAACCAACGTAAAATCCCGACTGTCAAAGTTCGTTGAAATGCCCAAGGAAGTACCTTCACATATCCGTAGAATTTGCAACGCAAGGTTTCGAAGAAGAAACAACAACTACTACTTCCAACTAAATTTCGGGACGAAATTTCTTTTAAGGTGTAGGTAATGTAACATCCCGCGTTTTTCCGTTAAGTTTATTTTTAACACTATCTTTTTTTTATAATATCTTTCGTTATTTATATTCGTAGATTCCGTTGACAAACGTTCATAATATTCTCGTTATTTAATTATAACATCACTCGTTTACTTGAGCGTTTTTAAAATATTCGTTTGGTTAATTCCTGCACCCGCTTTGAAACTTGAGGGACCGAGGTTGCGAAGTGGGCAAACTAGTTGACTAGGTCAACTAGTCAACCCACCTCATCCACCCATTCACTTCCACTCACCTCCTCATCTCTTTCTCTCCTTTCTCATCTTCTATTTTTGAACTTAAACACCCAACTCACAAAAATCATCATCTAAATTCGGATCAAGAGGCAAACATCAAAACAAATTACATATTCGTGATCCTCTCTTCATCCTCTACATTTTGGTACCAATTTCATCTCGTTTGGGTAACATTTCTAAAACACTAAATTTCTCTAAATTCGTTTTATATACTTGAAATGGTGTTAGTTAGTGTCTATGGCTCGTGTATAACATGAATATATGATTTGTTTGCTCGATTTGTTGTTTTGAGTCGCTAGTTTGAACATTTAAAAATGGGTTTGCTTAATCTTTGATTTTGGATGAGTTAATGTTGTTAAATTGTTAAAGTTCATGTTTTAATTGTGTTACTAGTATCACTAGCTTCGTTTTGATGCGTAGGTTGATTAAGAAAACTTCAAAAACATGAATATTGATTTTTGTGGATTTTGACTAGGGTTTGATAGACTTAAAATGAGCTTTTGATGTTTCGAATGCCATGAAATGTTATTAGTAAGTGTTTAGTTGTAACGTATGTTTCATTACCTTCAAAACGGCATATCATATGTGTGAATTGGATTCCCGAATCTTAAAATGCATTTTGTGAACTTGAAACTTCAAAAATAAACCTTTAATGATCACTTGACGAGATTTCGATTATTGCAATTGATGTTTTTTCTTGATGAAAAGTAGTTAGTCGTTTTCCTTGTCAAAAGAGCTTTCCAACAATATAAGATACGTATTCTAAGTGTTTACGGTTTGTGTTTTGTGCTAAATTGAATTTTGGATCAAGACTTGAACAATTGAAACAGCCCAGGTGCCAGGCCACGCCTAATGTCGCGGCGCGGCCCTCCTCTGTCGCGGCGCTGCATTTGCCGTGTTTGGGTTCTGACCTACATGGTCAAAATTTAGAAAAATGTTTGCTACGCTACGCACCTCCGATTCACATGTAACTTGTTCTAACATGCTTATATAT
Source organism: Rutidosis leptorrhynchoides (assembly GCF_046630445.1). Classification (NCBI taxonomy): domain Eukaryota; kingdom Viridiplantae; phylum Streptophyta; class Magnoliopsida; order Asterales; family Asteraceae; genus Rutidosis; species Rutidosis leptorrhynchoides. Next base: position 197,741,856 of record NC_092343.1, read on the forward strand.
GATTAAAAACCTCAGAAAAATAGTTCGGGACCCGACCCGAACATGTTGAATTTTTCGTTGACTTTGGCTTGACCGAGTTTGACTTTTAGTTAAACTTAACCAAACGTTTATGCAATCGTTCTAATCTTATTTTATACTTGATTCTTGCATGAAACTTGACAACGTGATTCCCATGCTATATTTAATCGAGTCGTAGCGAGCCATAGGACTAATTGAGCACATTTCGCCCGACCTTGTGTCGTAACCAGTTAATTGATACAACTTACTTGTTTAGGTCAAGGCTAAGCAACTATCATGCACAAGTTTACTTTGTGAAGTACTTTTATACTCGTGCACTCGAGGTGAGATCATAGTCCCATCTTTTAACAACTTTTATACTTTAAACTATGGGATGAGAAACATATACGTATCATACTTTTACACTTTGAACACAAGTATGAAAACGAACATTCCACGTGCGGGTTTGAACAAAAAGCCTCAATTCAATTATCATTAGTTACACTTGCAGGGTGTAAACGAGAACTTATATTATGTGATCACATGGGCTTGACGAGCCTCATTCGGACGGTTCGCTACCGTTAGCGGATGAAATATATTTTCGAGTATAGTGTATGTTCTAACACTACGTAACAGGGTACAAAACAGTTAAGTTTGATAATTGGGTGCCCGCGATACAAACAACAACTTTGGAATGCAAATGATTTTGATAATCATCTTATATTAAATTTTGTGGTTCAAATACAACATTTACTAAAACACCTATGATTTCACCAACGTTTTTCGTTGACAGTTTTCTATATGTTTCTCAGGTTCATACTTGGCTATTTGATACATGCTTCCGCGTACACTCATACTTGCTTGGAGTCAAGCATACATGCATACACTTTGATTTCGTGCTTGGAGTCAAGCATACATACATACATACGCTAGTGATAGCACCTTTGGATTCAAACTTTTGTCTACAGACTTACGCTATTTATAGCAACCGTGATTTTCAACTTACATTATGTCGCAAGTTTATTTCATTTATACATTATACTTTGTAAACTTAAACTTGTAGTCAATCCGTTTGGCAAACTAAACTTTGCAAGTCTTGTACTTTTCAAATGAATTCCACGTAATTTTGGTCAAACGAGTCTCATATAGGGACTACGACCACGTAACGGGACCTAAGTTAGCGGCGCCGTCAATGACGATTTTGTCTGATCGCTACAGTTAACAACAATGCATCTGCTTCCAAAGTTTTCTTGGAGGATTTTCCATGTGTTGGTAAATCGTGCGAAAAGAATTGATTAAAATTGTGGAAGTTTTGTTGGAGAAACAACATTATCTTCAATTATTTGGCTCGCAAACCTTCTGAGACTGGTGTCGAGTTGAATGATTTTGTTCCAAGTTCAAGTACTCCAGTGTCTAATGATTTGTTCATCGGTTCCGTTCGTATCCCAACATCAGAGGTTGGTGAATCCACTCCTATCATTACGAAGTTTGTTAAGGTCTCGTCAATTGATTGTATACTTCCAGTTTTTGATTCTGCTGACGAGCTTGAGGATGATTCGATCATTTTGTTTCATGCGTCTAAGATGAAAAAATCGAGCTTAGGAACTGTCGTGAATTGTTATGGTTCTTGTAAGGGTGTTGAAGATGGAGCTGGTTCTGAGCCCGTGGTAATGGACCCTCATTTTGTTGAGCCACGTCTTGAAAGAGTTTATGGATCTTTGGATGTTTAGGGTAAGGGTTCAAAGGGTTTTCAATCTGTTGCGTCTAAATTCGATAAATTCGTTTTTAAAAAACCTTTAGTTCCTGATCCTCTTGCGGCCTTCATTGATGTAATGGGCAATATGGAAGGTGTTCAATAAGGGGTTGTTACTAACACTAGCGAAACACCTTCCAAACCAGCGTAAGTTAAAAAGCCGAGAAACGAAAGAAAAAAGAAAATGATGCATGAAGAGGAGTTGGAGGTGTTCTGCAAGTTTATTAAAGACGCTTAAGCGTTTGTGCTTCAGATGGTGGCAGTTTTTATATTTGTCTTTAGATGGATACGATCTTAATCTTCCGTTATCGGTTAGATTCGATTTCATTTTTTTCTATAGGATAAGTCGTGTTTAGTTGTTTGTAGGCATTATATATTCATTGTTGTGTTGCGAGTTTGGTTTATGTTTGTTTAGTTTGCTTTCGGTTCCTTGGTTTTGTAAGTTTAAAGGAGGTTTCTATTTTTATGAACCTCCTTTTGTCATATATAAATTTAAAAAAAAAAAAATTCTTTTAAATATTGTATTTTCGTCTTTTATTCTTTTCAAATAAATCTGAATGTTGGTAGTATATAAAGTAATAATTTCATACAGAATAAAAGAAGGCTTTTGTGTGATGGTTAAGGAATCCAAAGTCATTTTTTCTTTGTCCATCTTAAAACTTCCACTAGCATCCTCATGGTGTAAACAATTATACATCCCCCTCACCATAGTTTTTTTTTTTTTTTTTAACATAAAATAAAATAGACATAAATATAGATATTAGTGTTATAATTCAGTAGGCTTATAACTAATTTTGACCTAAGCCTATACAATCCTTAAATATGAGAGAGTAGTAATGGAAGAGAGAGAGAGAGTATATTTCTTATATGTAAGAAAATGGTGTGTATATGTGTGTTCATTATCCACATATATATAGTACAAATTTTACTATCCATATTTGACTAATTACCATCCATATTTTACTACTAAATTTACAACACTCCCCCTTGGATGGTAATTTTTTTTTTTTAAAGAGCAATTAATACTGCCTCGTTAAAAACCTTGCTAAAGAAAACCCAGTGGGATAAAACTTTAGCTAAGGGAAAAAGAGTGCAGCATAGAGTTGACTCCCCCTCAAGTAGACAACGCTGAGTCGTCACATCTTTTGAACTTGCCTCATGCCAATATTGTGAATGTATGTTTTGAAAAATAGCGATTGACAGTGCTTTGGTATAAAGATCAACAGAGTTGTTGATTGAACGTTTCTCATTTTAATCTGGTTGTCTTTTACGAGATCTTGAGTATATGAGAAGAATCTGAGGTTTTCATCTGAAACTGTATCATCTAAATCTTTTATGTACAAGTTTGGTCCACGTGATTTGTCTACAGTCTCCTTCATGGTTTGTTCAAACTGTTGTTTCAATTCCTATTCCCTTTCAGTCTTTTTCTGAGCCTTACTAATATACCATTCTTTTCCATCAAACTTATGACCGTTAAGACCGTTTATAGCTTTAGCGCCTCGTCAGCATTTATGTTTTGTTCTGTCATTTTTGATACTCTTCTTTCATTTGTATTATGTAAGCTGTATTATCTTCATAGATAGTTGTTACGCTTTTATAGCGTTCTAGTCCACAAGAATCAATAATGATTTGTATCATTGATCTTAACTAAAATCATTCCCGAGTAGCTTCATGTAATGCAATCACTTCGGCATGATTTGATGATGTTGCAACAAGTGTTTGTTTTGAGAACGTCATGATATTGCGGTGCCTCCATTTAGGAATACATATCCAGTTTGAGATTTAGCTTTATGTAGATCGGATAAATAATCTGCATCTGTATAACCAAACAAATCTTGTTTCGAGTTGTTAGAATAAAATAATTATAAATCAGTAGTTTCCCGAAGGTATCAAACTATTTGTTTGATCCCATTCCAATGTCTTTTGGTAGGGGCTGAGCTGAACCTTGTCAACAAATTAACTGCAAAAGAAATGTCAGATCTTGTATAATCTATAAGATACATAAGAACCTCAATTGCACTAAAATATAGAACTTCCGATCTGTTAAAATTTTCATGATCTTCGCAGGGATGAAATAGATCAGTGTCAATATTGAGTGATCTAACAACAATGAGTTTGTCTTTAAAAAAAATGTTTTAAAATCTTTTCGGTATAAGTTGTTTGATGTACAAGTAAACCATTAGGCATATGCTCAATTTGCAATCCAAGGTAATACTTGGTTTTTTCAAGATCTTTCATTTCAAAATAATTCTTTAGAAGTTGAATGATTTCATAGATCTCTTTATTTGTTCATATGATGTTAAGAACATTGACATAAACAACTACGATCTCATATCCGAACATTGTTTTTATAAAACATACGTGCAAAATAAGTTTATATTTATACCCTTTTTTTTATCAAGTAGTCATTTAATCGATTATACCACATACGTCCCGTTTGTATAAACCCACTTAGAAATCTTTGTGATTTAATGGAATATATTCCCTTGGGTTTTACATTAGATGCTTATGATACCTTAACCCTTTAGGTATATTCATATATATCACTATTAAGTGATCCATACAGATAAGTAGTAACAACATTCATGAGATGCATTTAAATAACTACCAGGTTGATTAAGTATCTAATAAGTAATTGTATCCATTACAGGAGGATAATTTTTTCTCCTAATTCATTTCTGGTCTTTGTGGGAAATATTGAGTTACAAGTCTAGTTTTGCCTTGTAACTTCATTTGCACATTTCTTTTCGGATAAAAATTCATTTGTATCCCATACGTTTCACATCTTTAAAAGTGATAACGATTGATCCGAAAACTTTTCTTTTATCGAGCGATTCTAATTTAGCTCTTATTGCTCCTTTCCATTGAGCTCAATCATGTCCATTTTGTATATTCAATGACAGATTTTAGTTCCAGATCATCATCTTTATTCATGATGTCATTGTAACATTATATGAAAATATCTCATAGAGATTTTAGTTTCATTTCGGTTCCATAATATTGCATAATTTATCGCAATTTTAGTATTTACATTTATCAATATCCTCTGCAGAAGGAATATTGATTTGTGGTTCTTCTTGAACACTTTCTCTTACCTCATTATCAGCTGATTTTCTTTTTCGAGGATTTTTATCTTCGGAACCAATTGATCTTCCACGTTTGATGCGTGGCAAAGACTCAACAGTGACATTATTGCCAGCTTTTGGAATTTCAGTTCGAGCTGGAGCATTTATCGCTGGTATATATGATTTAGTCACTTTTTTATATCTGTAAATGCATAAAGTAATTAATTTGCAAGTTCTTGCATATGCATTATTTTTGAACTTTCGTTTCACATTCTTTTGTGCGAGTTCAATATACCTTAATTGATGTTCGCATCATGAAGCATCATTTTATTTTTTATTTTTATTTCTCCCCCTAATCTAGGGAACAATGTTTTATTAAAATGACAATCAGCAAAACGTGCTGTAAAAACATCACCCATCATGGGTTCAATATATCTTATGATTGAAGATGTTTTATATCCAAAATATATTATCATCTTTCTTTGAAGAACCATTTTATTGTGTTGTGGTGATACAATTGGAACATACACTGCACAACCAATGTTTTAAGGTAGAAAATATTTGGCTCTTGGCCAAAATCAAGTATTAAGTGAAAATATTTACGACTTCCACATGGTATAATGCGAATTAATGTCGCAGCATGTAAATTTACATGTCCACATATAAATATTGAGAGATTTGTACTCATTATCAATTGTCTAGTTATTAGCTGTAAGCGTTTATCTATTGATTCAGCTAAACCAATTTTGTGTATGCACATGAGCAACTGGATGTTCAACAACAATCCCTGTAGATATATAATGATCATTAAATGCTTGAGATGTTAACTCACCAGCATTATCAAGTCTCATCCTTTTAATGGTGTAATCAGAATAATGTGTTCTCAATTTAATAATTTGTGCAAGAAACTTTGCAAATGCCATATTACGGCTTGATAACATACAAATATGAGACCATCCGCTAGATGCGTCTATTAGAATCATGAAATATCAAAATGGTTCACATGATGGATGAATTGGTTCATATATCTTACCTTGAATTCTTTCAAGAAACATTTGTGATTCTTTTTCACAATATACTTTTCATTAATCACCATATGTGCTTTCCATTAATCACCATATGTGTTTTTTTTTTATTTTATAAATCACCATATGTGTTTTTTTTATTTATCATATATCCTTTTCACCATATACGCTTTTAATCATATGCGCTGTGTTTTTCACCATATGCGCTTTTAATCATATGCGATTTTCATCATATGCGTTGTGCTTTTCATCATATTCGCTTTTTATCATATGCGCTTATCATATGCGATGCGCTTTTTATCATATGCGCTTTTTATGTGAATAGTAAATTAATTAATTTCGTTTTACTATTCACATGAATTAATTTAGATTTACCTCTTTTGTTAATTGAGTAATATATATATACATCATATACTTGTGACTTCGAAGGCTCAAATGAATTTGACCATATAGTTATACGTTGTACCTTGCACATTAATTTTCAGTAGAAGCTTTAGATGCATATTATTTTCAGTAGAAGCTTTAGATGCACTTTTTTTTAATCACCAAATACCACAAACACTTTGTTTGCGTTTGTTCATAGTCATCAATGAAAACCATTTTCTTTAATTTTATTTTATACAATAAAATTAACGCATCATTATTCTTTTCAAAAACAATAATCTATTGTTATTGTTCACTTGTGCCATGTTTAACAACAAAAGTCAACAACCTCTGTCTTGTTTGTTGTGGCAACCAAAAACAACCTTTGCTTTTGTTACCGAGAATCCAAGACCAAAAAACAATTAATTTTTAATTAATCTTTTATCAAAACCATAAATGATTTTATTGATCTACGTTGATATGGCCATAAAGAATTGACGGCTGACCTACTTTTGTAAGTGTATTTCGGCTATCATCCCGAAAACGCACAACGACCTTTTTTTTTTTTTTATGAACTATTTGTTTCATATCTAGCTTAGGCAATTATTGTGAACATTTGGTCCCTATAAGAGCATTTATTTTTTAGACTTTTAGTTGATTTGTACTTGTCACAATTAGGGATAGCACCCGCGGGTCGTGGATGCGGATCCATTGGATCCATCACCCGTACCCGCGGATTTTTTTTAAGAGACATCCAATTGAACCCTTGTTCGTTGAAACAATTTGACTATATTTTTACTCCCCATTATTAAACGGGCCATTTTGATGCACACTCTTAAAAAAATAATTTGTTTTTAAAGTTTTATTATTCAACCTCCTTTTTTCAACGGTCACGTTTTTAACAAAACATTTGACAAGTTTGGAAAAAAGTTTTTTATTGATTATCATCAAAAGTTTTCTATTGTCACTCTACTGGATGGAATTATGGCATACAACCAAAATTGCAACCCAACACTACATAAGAACAAAAAGGTTGTTTTTAATTAACATATGTATATGTGTTAAACTCGGAATAATAATAACTTATTTTAGAAAATTAACATAAGACATGTTGAAACATTTTTGTCACATTTAGCTCATCAAGTCTAATACTTATCATTGATAGATTTTATCACGTCTAGGAGATGTTTACTTTTTTCTTGTATTAAGTCCTACTTTCATTTACCTTTGTTTGGAAAAAAGTTTTTTTTTTACTTTGCTTTCCCCCTTTCTGTAAAACTCATTTAAACACTTTCTTTGTTTTTTTTTTTAAAAAAAACTTCCTTTTTTTTTACGTTACCCGTAAATTATAAATATATAAAAAAAACTTTTTGTTTAAATTTTTTTTTTAGTTTTTAAAAGGCCACTTGACCAATTTTTTAATTCTTTCACAACACCTGATATCGTGATCGTGACCTTTCACCAAAGCAAGAGATATTCTTGATAAACTAAACACGGACTCATGTTTGAAATTGTCGGCCACAAAAAACTTCATTTGATAAAAGTATATATTTTTTTTTAGTTATAGAAGGAGACCACTTCATTTTCAATACTTCATTTTTGACAAAAAAAACTATTCCATTTTACCATCCCTTTTTTTTTCTTACTTTAACTTTTAAGATATACTTTTAATAAATATACAAACTACTTTTTCTTATTTTAACTTTTAAGATTTACTTTTAATAAAAATACAAACTACTTTTTGTATTTTAACTTTTAAGATTTACTTTTAATAAAAGTACAAACTACTTTTTTATTTTAACTTTTAAAATTATAAATTTAAGAATAAACATTAGTATGCATGAAATAAATAATGATTAATTGCATAAGTAATCATAAATGTTAGATAACATATAAAGACCCCGTCGTATTCGTATTGATCGGAATTAATCTCGACCCATGGTACCGTGTTGTCAAATGACGTGTTGCGTACATAAAGTACCGTGTTGTCAAATGACATGTTGCGTACAATCATGAGGTCTTATTAACATAAATATAAATGTTAGTGAAGTTAATAAGAGTTAGATTACAGAAAATATAATTCAGGCGGTATAACCGGCCATATATAACTTAAATAACATAAATATAAATGTTAGTGAAGTTAATAAGAGTTAGATTACAGAAAATATAATTCAGGCGGTATAACCGGCCATATATAACTTAAATAACATAAATATAAATGTTAGTGAAGTTAATAAAAGTTAGTAAACATAAATGATAGTTAGGCGACAGTGTCGACCATATATAATTTAGGTGGCAGAGCCAACCATATAATAAGAACAATACAAATGCACTAAGAACTTAATAAAAATTAGTAGTTCAAAATGTTAGTAGTCCAAAATTTGATATGTCCGAGTCTGAAAAACCTTAATAATTTCATACCTTGATTAGTGACTCGTGATCGTTTGAGATATCCTTTGATTACACTAAGCTCTTCGTGCTGATAACGTGTTATAATTCAGTAGGCTTATAACTAATTTTGACCTAAGCCTATACAATCCTTAAATATGAGAGAGTAGTAATGGAAGAGAGAGAGAGTATATTTCTTATATGTAAGAAAATGGTGTGTATATGTGTGTTCATTATCCACATATATATAGTACAAATTTTACTATCCATATTTGACTAATTACCATCCATATTTTACTACTAAATTTACAACAATTAGATATTTTTTGTAAAAAATAAAAACAAATTTTAGAGTGATTGTGAGGGGTAAAGTTGGAAATAGAGGTGATGAGGCCAGCTAGCCCATAAGCAATTGATACGTTAAAAAAGGGAAAGAAATAGAGACTTGAGTAGGCCGCCGGTCTTGACCGCCACAACCGATAATTAAAAAAACCAGATCTTTGTATCCTACAAAAAATTCGGTAACCTTAAGCTTCATGAGTATTTTAAATGAAAGGATATGTACACAACCATTTTTATTACATACACAATCAAACATGCTTTACAGTATTGTACTGTACAACACTGTAAAGAATTTTTGGTTGTGTATGTGTAAAAACTGGTTGTGTACATATCATCGCCCTATTTTAAATGATAAATGGTAAATGGTAATTTTTTTTTGTCAGGTAAAAGTAACTAGTTAATCATTCTGGTTATCTTATGAAATTTAAATACATAAAAAATAAGAAATTGGCTATTATCGGAAGAAAAAATAATAAAAACTAAAATTTAAAAGTTTCGTATGTTTTCAAAATTTAGGTATAAAGATGTGTTTTAGAAAATGATGAATATTCATGTCAATCTAACTTGAGAATTAAAGGATCAATCAGAGTGTGACATGTGACGTGACAATTACATATAATCAGAGTGTGAGATGTGTTTCGAAATTTTTTTTTTTTAAATCACATGTGATTAGATTTTACATGCAGTGAATCACATTTGATTCTGCATGCCAATCACATGTGATTGTAAAACCCAATCACATGTGATTTTGTGATTGGAAAAAAAATTTGAAAAAAAATTGAATTTTTTTTCAATCACATGTGATTGGATTTAACATGCAGAATCACATGTGATTGGGTTTACAATCACATGTGATTGAGTTTTACAATCACATGTGATTGAATTTGACATGTTAAATTTTAAAAAAAAAATTATTTATTTTGTAAAAGAATTTTGTTTTTAATCACATGTGATTATCACGTTTTGATTGGTCTGTTGGATTTCAAGTAAATTGTTGGATTCAAAGGATTACAACTATTTAGAAAAAACTACTTGTTTAAGAAATTTTTGATGATTAAAATTGTTGTGCATATTTAATAAACTGTTTATAAATGAATTTATTTTTACATTTTTACAACATTTATCATATTGTAAATAGTATATATATATATATATATATATATATATATATATATATATATATATATATATATATATATATATATATATATATATAAGGGCAGGTTCAAACTAGAACCAAAAAAGGACGAGAATTGCGAGAAGTTTTTAATTGGGTTAAGGCTACTCAAGGGTCATATACTTTTTATTTTGTCCCGTTGTAGTCCATATACCCAAAAAAATACTATTATATGCCATAAACTTTAAAAAAAATGTGTTAATGTAAACCGTTGACCTGATAAATAAGGTTGATCGATTTTGTAGGTTGATCTTCAAAAAAGTATAATTTTTTTTTCCAATGTAAGCTTTATACAAAAATAATAATAATGTATCGATGTAGGTCACATATTTTCAAAAAGTGTATCGATGTAAACAAAAGGTGACCTGTTTAGCCGGTAACAGGTTACCTTTTTTTTACATCGATACACTTTTTCAAAGTTTATGGCCTATAATAGTATTTTTTGGGTATATGGACTACAGCGGAACAAAAAAAAAGTATATGGCCCTTGAATAGCCTTAGCCCTTTTTAATTTCATAGTTTTTATGCATTTAAATGCAACAAGATACATGCAAATGTTAATTAATACTCATATCATTAACAAACGTATGTTCATTACCACAAATTACATGTTAAATTGTTAATTATATGAAGGGTTAAAGCTATAAATAGGTCATATACTTTCATTTTTGTCCCAATATAGGCTATATACTTCGAAAAATACTAATGTAGGTTATATACTCTTAAAAGTTGTATCGATGTACACAATTTTACAAGTTACCTGTTGAACCGGTAAAGTTAATTATTTAACATTTTTTTGCATTTTATATGGCTTCAAATAGGTCATATACTTTCAGTTTTATTCCGATGTAGGCTATATACTTTCAGGTTTGTTCCCATGTAGGCTATATACTTTCAGTATTGTTCTGATGTATCACCAACGTCATTCTCCACATAGGATGCCACGTCATCATTTGGTTGTTTATCGAGTTAATAAGTTTTGTTCGTTCATATTAGTACACTTTATGAAAGTACATAGCCTACATTAGTATTTTTCTAAATATATAGCCTACATTGGGACAAAAATGAAAGTATATGACCTATTTATGGCTTTAACCCTTATATGAAATGTTCATATGTTACACAAAAAAAATATGCACACGTGAACAGGAAACTATATATTTGATTATATAGGTTAAAGATAAGTTTTTTCAAACCTTATTATATTCATTCTTACTCTTCATCAACATTTATGGGTGATTCAATCTACTCACACGTAAAAATCTTTGTAAATTAAAAGTTCTCGCAGTTCTCGCCCTTTTTGTGATTCTCGTTTGAACTTTAGACTATATATATATATATATATATATATATATACATATATACATATATATATATATATATATATATATATATATATATATATATATATATATATATATGTATATATATGTATATATGTATATATGTATAGATACATACATACATACATACATACATACATACATACATACATACATACATACATACTGTGATGACCCGGGAATTTCCGACTAAATTTAAACTTAATCTTTACTTGATTCTGACACGATAAGCAAAGTCTGTTAAGTTGAGTCTCAAAATTTTTGAACTGTAACATGAATTCATTACCCTTTGACTACTCCCGACGATTCACGAACTATTGTGTGTACATAAATATGCGAAATTTTTTTTTATAAAATGAATAAATATTAAATATTCAGAAAAAGTTATTATATATATATATATATATATATATATATATATATATATATATATATATATATATATATTAAAAATGACATGTGTAAAAGTAATATATTAAGTATAAATACAATTTTAAATATAGAATTATATCAACATTATTATCTTTACTCTTATTGTTAATATTAATATTAATATTATTATTTGTATTATTAATATATAATATATTTAGATATGAAATTCAAGATGTATAAGTTATTATATTGTTATTATTATTATCATTTTAATAATATCAGTATTATTAGTATTATTATTAGCATCACTAATAATAATAATTATTATGATTATTAATATCATTATTATTATAATTTTGATTATTATTAGAATTATTTATTATTATCATTACATTCACCAATATTATTTTTTTTTATATATCATTAATATTAATATAGTTATTATTATTATTAGATATTATTACCATTATCATTAAGAAATATTATAATTAATAGAGATTATTATTATTATTATCATTAAATTATTAGGAACTAATACAATTTATTACATTCATCATTAATAATATTATTAATATCATTTTAAGTATTATTTGATAATATTAATAATATTAATATTAATTATATTATTAATATTATTAAAATTTTATTTAATTATAATTCTTAATTTTTAGTATATAAGATTATTCGTACAATTACAGAATCAAGAGTTGTTATGCATATCAATCCAACAGTAGTCGGTTTTGTTCTTGTCCCCAATTAATTTCATATCAACATCGATCGTATGTAACATCCCGCATTTTTCCGTTATACCATTTTAAACTCCGTTATATGCTTATAACATCTCCCGTTAATACGCGTTTTAAATTATCTCGTTTAGGTAATTCACGCACCCGAATGAAACTAGAGGGACCAAACTTGCCCAAGTGCCAAACATTTGACTAGATCAAATGGTCAACACTCCATCTCTTCCACCCATTATTTTCCATTTTCATTTTCACTTTTCATTTAATACTTTCAACTTTTCTCTCAATCTTCATCTTCAAGAATCATCATCTAAATTCGTTCAAGCAAGCTTCAATCAAAACAAATTACATATTTGGAATCCTTGCAACTTCCTCTTCGATTCCATACCGATTTCATTGCATTTGGGTAACTTTCTAAAATCACTAGATTTTGTGTTCTTGATGTTTTTAAGTTATAAAGTTGTTAATTAGTGTCTATGGCTCAAGTCTAACATGATGATATGATTTATATGCTCGATTTCGTTATTTGAAGTAACTAGCTTGAATATGAACTTTGGTGTATTTGATTTGGTGATTTGGTTGCTTGAATGTTGTTAAATGCTATAAATGCATGTATTAAATGTGTTCCTAGTATCACTAGCTTCAATTTGATGTGTAGGTTGCTTGAGAAAGCTCCATAAACTTGATTAGTGAATTTGGTGAGTTTGAGTTAGGGTTTGATAAGCTTGAAATGAATATTTGATGCATTGAAAGCCAAAAATTGTTGTTGGTAAATAGTTAGTTGTATTGTATGCTCGATTACCTACAAAACGGCGTGTTGTATGTATTCATCAAATGCCCAAATCATAAATGTGCACCTATAAAATTTGAAGCATTAAATGTGTGCATTGATTGATCTTTTGATTTCAAAAGTCGGTTATTGCAAATAATGTTTTCGGTTGGTGAAACGTATTTAGTTGTATTCCTTGTCAAAAGAGCTTTCCAACGATATAAGGTGCGAGTTCTAAGTGGTTACGGTTTGTGTTTTGTGCATGAAAAGATTTTGGTTTGGACTTAGAAAAACTGAAACTGGCCAGGTACCAGCTCCCGTGTATTGTCGCGGCGAGACAATTTGGGGCCTCGGCGCGGCATAAGCCGTGTCCAATTTTTGACCTCCTTGTCCAATATACGAAAAATGTTTGGCATGCTACGGACCTCCAATTCACATGAAACTTGTTCTAACATGCTTATATATGAATAATTAGCACAGAAAAATAGTTCGGGACTCGACCCGAACATGTTGACTTTTTCGTTGACTTTGACCCGACCAAAGTTTGACTTTTTGTCAAACTTAACCAAATGATTATGCAACCTTCCTAACTTGTTTCTATACTTGTATCTTGCATGAAACTTGACAATTTGATTCACATGCTACATAATCGAGTCATAACGAGCCATAGGACTAATTGAACATCTTTGACCAATCGTGACTATCGTTATTGATACAACCTATTTGTTTAGGTCAAGACTAGCATTGTTCTTTGCACACGTTAATTGTCGAAGTACTTATTTGCTCTTGCGCTCAAGGTGAGATAGTCCCACTTTTACTCTTTTGAACTTACTTTTGGGATGAGAAAACATAAACGCTTCTTTTAACTAAGTGGACACAAGTACATGAAAACAAACATTCTACATACGAGTTTAGAACAAAAATCCTCAATTCGATTATCATTAGTTTCACTTGACGGTGTAAGCGAGAACTTATGTTATATGGCCATATGGGTTTGACAAACCCTCATTCGGACGGTTCGCTACCGTTATGCGGATGAAATATATTTTCGGGAAACAGTGTATGTTCTAACACTATTGTGATGGGGTACTATTGAAGGAAACGTTAAGCCTTGATAATTGGGTGCTTGTGGATATTAACTTTTAGAATGTATTACTATTTATCAATGATGCAAATCTTGTGGTTCGACTTACTTTTACACACTTACTTAAATCTATGATTTCACCAACGTTTTCGTTGACAGATTTCTATGTTTTTCTCAGGTCCTTGATCATTAGGTGATACATGCTTCCGCACTTTCTTTTTGATACTTGCTTTGGATGTTGAGTATACTTGCATATGTGGAGCGTCTTTTGACTACTATAAACTGTGCTGCACGTGTTTCATTTGTACTTTAAACATCGTTATGTACTAGTTATGGAAACTACTTTTGTAAACTTTGAAACATCCACACTTATGAAATGAATGCGACATATTTTCGGTCAAACTTTGTCTTAAAGACTTATGACCATGTAATGGGACCTACGTAGACGGCGCCGTCAATTGACGATTTGTCGGGGTCGCTACAGATGGTATCAGAGCATTGGTTGTAGGGATTTAGAGTTCATTGGTGTCAACCCCGAGTCATAGGGTACATTGGTGAGTCTAGACTACAACCGGCATATAGACTTGACGTAGGAATTACTTGACTACTTGTGCATTATACTCGAACTCTTCTATCATATCTAATTCTTATTCAATCTTAATCTCACGTTACTTGATTTAATTGACGCACCACCTTGACTATATGAAATAGTGTCGAATGCACATATGAATTAGGGTAATATAATTTCCGGGATTATATTATGGTGAATCATATGAACGTTCCGACATTATGACATGAAGAATTTAAGGCGAGTCAAAGAAAATTCTCTCTCTATCTTTATTCCATATCACGGTTAGTATTATTTAGAATACTAACCAACGGTATTCTTTTGTTTTGAAGGAACAATGCCTCCTCGCCGTGTGCCACGCCGTGAAACTCCCGAACAAGCACTACAACGAATGGTGGCCACCGCCGTAGAGGCGACCATGGCCGGTCACTCCACCAACAACAACAACAACAATAACAACAACCACAACAACAACAACCAAGGGTCCGGTAACTCTAGTGAAGGGTGCTCCTACAAGGCTTTTATGGGGTGCAAACCTCACACTTATGATGGAGTCGGGGGACCGGTTACTCTTACTCGATGGTTCGAACAAACGGAGGCCGTCTTTAGCATAAGCGGTTGTCGGGACCAAGACAAGGTCAAATACTCCACTCACA